>NC_084569.2:36904958-36979958 GCF_033978685.3 Nerophis lumbriciformis | reverse complement strand
GTGGTCCAGAGTCCTGTTTTCAGACCAAAGCAAGTGTTGTATTTCATTTGGAAGTCAAAGTGCTAGAGTCTGGAGGAAGGCAAAATCCAAGTTGCTTGAAATCCAGTGTGAAGTTCCCACAGTCAGCAAAGGTTTGGGGAGCCATGTCAGCTGCTGGTGTTGGTCCACTGTGTTTCATCAAGTCCAGAGTCAATGCAGCTGTGTACCAAGAGATTTTAGAGCACTAGAATCCAGAATGTATGACATTTTCATGTTTTTAGTTGCATTACAGAAAATAAAGGACTTTATCACAATATTCTAATTTTCTGAGACAGTCCTGTATATATATATATATATATATATATATATATATATATATATATATATATATATATATATATATATATATATGTATGTATGTGTGGGAAAAAAATCACAAGACTACTTCATCTCTACAGGCCTGTTTCATGAGGGGTTCCCTCAATCATCAGGAGATTTTAATAGAAGCATTCACATGCCATAGTTTATATAGGGCACAGAGTGGGTAGATACAGGCTGGCGTAGGGGCGTGGTGATTGGCTCATGTGTTACCTCGGAGGTGTTTCCGTCTGTGACGGCATGCTGATACAATTTCGCTGCGCTTGTTGAGGGATGACAGGTCTGGACGGTATATAATAAACATGGTAATAAAAAATGCAACCTATGCTTGAAAGAGAAACTGTTTATTATATACCGTCCAGACCTGTCATCCCTCAACAAGCGCAGCGAAATTGTATCAGCATGCCGTCACAGACGGAAACACCTGCGAGGTAACACATGAGCCAATCACCACGCCCCTACGCCAGCCTGTACCTACCCACTCTGTGCCCTATATAAACCATGGCATGTGAATGCTTCTATTAAAATCTCCTGATGATTGAGGGAACCCCTCATGAAACAGGCCTGTAGAGATGAAGTAGTCTTGTGATTTTTTTCCCACACATACCGTATTTTCCGCACCATAAGGCGCCTTGGGTTATAAGCCGCGCCTTCAATGAACGGCATATTTCAAAACTTTGTCCACCTATAAGACGCCCCGTGTTATAAGCCGCATCTAACTGCGCTAAAGGAATGTCAAAAAAACAGTCAGATAGGTCAGTCAAACTTTAATAATATATTAAAAACCAGCGTGATGTGGGCGCGCATGGAGTCGTATATCAACATGGACGGAGCTGCGTGAAAAAAGCCACCCGGCCTCTTCGCGTAAACTTACCTTAACCACTCGCTCATCTTTTCTTCATCCATCCATCCCTTCGAGTTAGCTTTTATGATGACGCCGGCTGGAAAGGTCTCTTTTGGCAAGGTCTTCCTTTTGAATATCACCATGGGTGGAAGTTTCTGGCCATTAGCATGGCAAGCTAGAACCACAGTGAAGGATGACTTCTCATTCCCTGTGGTGCGAATATTCACCGTACGTGCTCCCGTTGTATCCACAGTGCGGTTCACAGGAATATCAAAAGTCAGTGGAACCTCGTCCATGTTGATAATGTTCTCTGGCCGGATCTTTTTTTCAGCTATCTTGTTTTTACAATATGCACGGAAAGTAGCCAGCTTTTCTTGAAAGTCTTTAGGCAGTTGCTGTGAAATAATAGTCTGTGTGCGGATGGAGAGATTGCGTCTTTTCATGAACCGGATCCCTGTCGCTTAGTAGGAGCCATTTTGTGGTCTTTACAGATGTAAACACACAAAGGAAATGAAACGTAATATCCGCGCGCTTTTTCTTCTTCTACGCGGGCGGGTGGTTGCTTACAGTAGAAGAAGAAGCGCTTCCTGTTCTATGGGGGCGGGTGCTTACCTTGGCGGTTGCTTGCGTAGAAGAAGCGCTTCCTCTTCTACGGGGAAAAAAGATGGCGGCTGTTTACCGTAGTTGCGAGACCGAAACTTTATGAAAATGAATCTTAATATTAATCCATATATAAAGCGCACCGGGTTATGAGGCGCACTGTCAGCTTTTGAGTAAATTTGTGGTTTTTAGGTGCGCCTTGTAGTGCGGAAAATACGGTACATATATTGCACTCTACCACGGTATCGAGCACTATTTTTTGGATAATCTTATTAAGACATGTATATATATATATATGTATATAGCGGGTAAAGACTTGAACCCCAGGCTGTATGGACTACTTTGTCAGATCCATAGTTATCTATTATTGCTGGTGTCATTTCCATTAATGCTACCGACGTTAAAACATTTGCTTGATGTGAACTTAGGGTAGTCTCCAAGAAATCACTTTTCACAGAGGAAACCGAGTGGAAAAAAACTTGAGAAAACCAAACTTTATTGATGGTTATTGGTAAGTGGAAGAACCATAGTACATGCACATACAATGACGGTGCAGGAAGCCTTGTTTTGAACCACAACACCTACTGGAAGCAGCACTTGGATAAAGTAGTTGCAGAGTCAGACATTCAGCATAGTGAACACCTTCATCGTCCCGTTTCTCAACAAACATCCTCACTCAGCACACAGAGCTGAGGTAAACCGCACCGATACTTTTCATGGCTGCCTTTTGTGAGGTGCATTTGAGGGGTTTTCCCTATGATAGATACAAAAAGGAAGAGAAGTATTTAACAACAGCACTAATTCGGACCGTCCGTAAACAGAACGTGTTACAGGCCAAACTCCCGTTCCCCAAGTAGCGTGGTTCAAATACACTCCAGATTGATTCCATCAACTTCTATTTACATTATTCGTTAACTTGTTCACAATTGATTCACTTCTCATATGTATATAATTGTGTAATAGTCAAACAGTTACTTTTCAAAGAGTAAAGGTTGAGAGTGTTTAAAAGCAGGGTGTCACCAGGGTTGCCAACCGTCCCTTGAAAACCAAAATCGTCCCGAAATTAGAAACCGGGGAGCCTTTGTCCTGAAATACCTTAAGGAACAAACATATTTTGTCAAATGTCACTTAAAGGCCTACTGAAAGCCACTACTACCGACCACGCAGTCTGATAGTTTATACATCAATGATGAAATCTTAACATTGCAACACATGCCAATTAGCTTACTAAAGTGCAATTTTAAATTTCGCGCGAAATATCCTGCTGAAAACGTCTCGGTATGATGATGTCAGCGCGTGACGTCACGGATTGTAGAGGACATTTTGGGACAGCACGGTGGCCAGCTATTAAGTCGTCTGTTTTCATCGCAAAATTCCACAGTATTCTGGACATCTGTGTTGGTGAATCTTTTGCAATTTGTTCGATGAACAATGGAGACGGCAAAGAAGAAAGCTGTAGGTGGGAAGCGGTGTATTGCGGCCGGATGCAGCAACACAAACACAGCCGGTGTTTCATTGTTTACATCCCCGAAAGTTGACAGTCAAGCTTTACCATTGGCCTGTGGAGAACTGGGACAACAGAGACTCTTACCAGGAGGACTTTTGAGTTGGATGCGCAGACGCGGTACCGTGAGTACGCATGCAGCTGCGGCTTCCAAACATTTGATCGCTTGCCCGTACGTGCGTGCCGCTATGTGCATGTCACGTACGTAACTTTGGGGACTTTGGGGAAATATATGTGCTGTATGAACTTTGGGGAGGTGAACGGTACTTTGGGCTGTGGGGTTGAGTGTGTTGTGCAGGTGTTTGAGTTGTATTGGCGGGTTATATGGATGGGAGGGGGGAGGGGTTTGTTATTCGGGATTAATTTGTGGCATATTAAATATAAGCCTGGTTGTGTTGTGGCTAATAGAGTTGTGTTTATTTACTGTTTTAGTCATTCCCAGCTGAATATCAGGTCCCACCCGCCTCTCACAGCATCTTCCCTATCTGAATCGCTCCCACTGCCCTCTAGTCCTTCACTCTCACTTTCCTCATCCACGAATCGTTCATCCTCGCTCAAATTAATGGGGAAATCGTCGCTTTCTCGGTCCGAATCGCTCTCGCTGCTGGTGGCCATGATTGTAAACAATGTGCGGATGTGAGGAGCTCCACAACCTGTGACGTCACGCTACTCGTCTGCTACTTCCGGTACAGGCAAGGCTTTTTTATCAGCGACCAAAAGTTGCGAACTATATCGTCGATGTTCTCTACTAAATCCTTTCAGCAAAAATATGGCAATATCGCGAAATGATCAAGTATGACACATAGAATGGACCTGCTACCCCCGTTTAAATAAGAAAATCGCATTTCAGTAGGCCTTTAATTATATGACATTTGAAGACAAACTAATTCCAAAAGAGAAAACAAAATGCCACGACTCACCAACTCTTCTGTCTGCACTGTAAACCCCAAGAAACTACATCATGCGATTGTCACGCTGAAAGACAGTTATCCATTTTATTCTGTTAATTTTGTTATTTGGAATTAAAAACATACTTTTTCAACAATTTGTGTGTCCCCAAAAAAGGCCATCCACTCTCTTACCGCTTATACTCATTGGCCTTTCCCAGTTGATTTTGGGCGAGAGGTGGGGTACACCCTGGTCGTCAACCAATCGCAGGGCACGGAGTACCCGGAGAAAACCCACACACACAAGTGAAGTGAAGTGAATTATATTTATATAGCGCTTTTCTCTAGTGACTCAAAGCGCTTTACATTGTGAAACCCAATACCTAAGTTACATATAAACCAGTGTGGGTGGCACTGGGAGCAGGTGGGTAAAGTGTCTTGCCCAAGGACACAATGGCAGTGACTAGGATGGCAGAAGCGGGGATCGAACCTGGAACCCTCAAGTTGCTGGCACGGCCAATCTACCAACCGAGCTATACCACCCCAAGGATAACATGCAAACTTTAATCGGAGATGCCCCAACGGAGATTCAAACCCAGATGTCCGGACTGTGGGGCCTACATGCTAACTACGACCCAACTTATGACTTAGACTAACTTTAATGATCCACAAGGGAAATTGTTCAAAATGATGAATTATGTAATTAAATTCAGGTTTGACCATCCATCCGTTCATTTTCTTTAACATATCTGGGGTCAGCAGTTTGAGTAGGGCAGCTCAGACTTCTTGGTCTCTGGCCGCCTAAACCAGTTTCACGGGAAGAACACCAAGGCCAGCCGGGAGACATAATACCTTAGCGTGCCTAGATCTACCCTGTGGCCTACTTCCGGCTGGGCAATGCCCGGAACACCTCACCAAGGGGTGCGTCTGGGAGGCATATGGACTAAATACCCGAGCCATCTCAACTGGCGAGCTCTTGATGCGAAGGAGCAGCGTCTATACACTGATTCGATTTGATTCCAGTTTCCGCCATCGTAGTCACGACCGTTGTGTCCTTGGGCTAGTGTGCTGTGAAATACAGTCTGGTGTGCCATGGGAGATGACCTAATTTCACCTATTTGGGTTAAAAATATTTTTTGCAAACCAGTAATTATAGTCTGCAAATTATGTGTTGTTGTGATGTCTAGAGCTCGGCAGAGTAACCGTGTAATACTCTTCCATATCAGTAGGTGGCAGTCGGTAGCTAATTACTTTGTAGATGTCGGAAACAGCGGGAGGCAACGTGCAGGTAAAAAGGTGTCTAATGCTTACACCAAAAATAAACAAAAGGTGAGTGCCCCTAAGAAAAGGCATTGAAGCTTAGGGATGGCTATGCAGAACGAAACTAAAACTGAACTGGCTACAAAGTAAACCAAAACAGAATGCTGGACGACAGCAAAGACTTACTGTGGAGCAAAGACGGCGTCAAATAAGTCAGGGTGTGATGTGACAGGTGGTGACAGTACACCTACTTAGAGACAAGAGCTATAGTGATGCATGCTTGGTTATGGTTTTAAAGTCATATCCAACAATTGCGACTTTTTACTGTCAACTGAGTTTCGTTTTTTAATGATTTCTGCTGGTGGTACGCCTACGCATTTTTTCAACGCACAAAATGTGCTTTGGCTCAAAAAAAGGTTGAAAAACACTGCTCTACCATACCACTACCATACAGTAGGCGCAAATTGGCAGCCACCCTTCTGTCAGTCTACCCCAGGGCAGCTTGGCCTCCTACCGGTCGGATGTGCCCTAAACACCTCCCGAGCGAGGCGATCGGGTGGCATCCTGACCAGATGCCCGAACCACCTCATCTGGCTCCTCTCGATGTGGAGGAGCAGCGGCTTTACTTTGAGCTCCTCCCGGATGACAGAGCTTCTCACCCTATCTCTAAGGGAGAGCCCCGCCACCCGGCGGAGGAAACTCATTTCGGCCGCTTGTACCCGTGATCTTGTCCTTTCGGTCATAACCCAAAGCTCATGACCATAGGTGAGGATGGGAACGTAGATCGACCGGTAAATTGAGAGCTTTGCCTTCCGGCTCAGCTCCTTCTTCACCACAACGGATCGATACAGCGTCCGCATTACTGAAGACGCCGCACCGATCCGCCTGTCGATCTCACGATCCACTCTTCCCTCACTCGTGAACAAGACTCCGAGGTACTTGAACTCCTCCACTTGGGGCAGGGTCTCCTCCCCTACCCGAAGATGGCATTCCACCCTTTTCCGGGCGAGAACCACGGACTCGGACTTGGAGGTGCTGATTCTCATCCCAGTCGCTTCACACTCGGCTGCGAACCGATCCAGCGAGAGCTGAAGATCCTGGCCAGATGAAGCCATCAGGACCACATCATCTGCAAAAAGCAGAGACCTAATCCTGCAGCCACCAAACCAGATCCCCTCAACGCCTTGACTGCACCTAGAAATTCTGTCCATAAAAGTTACGAACAGAATGGGTGACAAAGGGCAGCCTTGGCGGAGTCCAACCCTCACTGGAAACGTGTCCGACTTACTGTCGGCAATGCGGACCAAGCTCTGACACTGATCATACAGGGAGCGGACCGCCAAAATCAGACAGTCCGTTACCCCATACTCTCTGAGCACTCCCCACAGGGTCGAATGCCTTCTCCAAGTCCACAAAACACATGTAGACTGGTTGGGCAAACTCCCATGCACCCTCAAGGACCCTGCCGAGAGTATAGAGCTGGTCCACAGTTCCACGACCAGGACGAAAACCACACTGTTCCTCCTGAATCCGAGGTTCGACTATCCGGCGTATGTATGTATAAATCTAATCCATTATTATTATTACCCAAAGCTTGAGACCCAAAGCCGCTAGACGAGATGCGACCGATCTAAGTCTGATGAAGACTACTCGGATGAGACGCAAAACGTCTTCTAAGACAAACCGAACAGTCCAGTTGCGATCGATTGAATGCCCTGAGATGACAATGACCTGGATGAATGACAACATTCACAGACATCTTCCAGATGCTACCTGGTTTGCCAGTCTTCAAGTAAAACTATAGTTTTAAACGCAAAAAAAAAAGACAATAGAAGGAATCATCACAAAGGTTGGGGTGAAGATAGTCTAACAAGGTCTCCCGTATTTGTTTTCGGGCGAGTTGGCAACCCCGGGTGTCCCGAACTATAACATGAGAATAAAAAGACAGGGGAAATGTACAACTACTGCGCTGATATGTCTCAGATTATGTTCAATTACAAATAGTGCAAAAATAGTACATTGGACAAAGTAAACCATGAGCATACATACTGCATAACTACAAAGTGGTTATTTTGGAAAGAAAATCAGAACATGACTTTGAAAAGAAGATAGCTCGCCCTAATGTGTCTAATCTAAAACTTTATACCATAATGCGTTTCATATAAGAGAACATCTTCACGACACAGTTCAAATATGTTACAACGTCGGATTGTTTCATTTTAAACACCCCACCCCCCCCCATTAATTCTAAATACTAAAGAAAAAAAAAGGCAAACAACAAAATGCAAGATAGTCTTTAAATTTCTCCAACAATATAAAAATGGTCAATTTTACCAATGAATATATTGGAAGTTCCTATAAAAACATCTACCATTGCTACTCGGAACAGAAACGCATCAGTGCCACGAGTCTAAAAGTTCTCCTTTTTATATTCTTCGTTTTCATATTGTACCTCACAGACTAGTCAACTAACTAAAGAGATGGTTAGGTCGCCATGACGCGCCTCTCCCCCATTATGCAGAATATTGGTAAACACAAAAACACACCGGATATGTTGCTTTCCACTGGATCCTTTGGCTTGACGTGATGTGCGAGAGAAACCACATTATTGAGGCAATAAAGCTACAGTCTGAATAACGTGCCCACTCGCATCATTGACTCCTTAGCGACTAAACTATTCACACATGTTTCTATCTAAACCTAAACTAGCGGGGGGGTTGCTTATAACTAGCATCTAAACTTGAGATTGTGACTAAAGTCCCCCGAAACAAAAACAAGAACCCGAAGTCTGGAAAAAACTATTAAGTCACAGAAAGGGCAAATTGTACAGGAATTTATAACAGGTAATAAAATAAATAAAATAATTCACATAAAAAATACTTAATTTTGCACAACGCACATAACCGTAGATTTTCTGTACAAAAGGTGTGGAAAGTGGAGGTCATTCCCCACCCGAAACAAAGAAAACAGGGAAGTTATGATCTAGAAATAACAGAGTTCAGAGAATTAACAATCTTTTGCTGATCTATGCTGCTTTTACTTTCCTGCACATTTAGGTCCTATTCTCCCGTTTGCGCTTAAGTGTTTCTGTACGTGCTGGATGTTACGCACCTTTTCTCTTATTCCTGTTCTCCCATCCGGACCCTGGACACGCCCACCCTTGTGTAAGTGAGGCTCAGGTGCGAGCTCATCACTAATAAATGGACTTTTGCCTATGACACCTTTTTTGGGGGCTTTGGATGGAGTGAATGCCATCCATCCATCCATCTTCTTCCGCTTATCCGAGGTCGGGTCGCGGGGGCAGCAGCCTTTTGAACAATTTCCCTTAAAGTTTGTCTAAGTCTAAGCAGGGAAGCCCAGACTTCCCTCTCCCCAGCCACTTCGTCCAGCTCTTCCCGGGGGATCCTGAGGCGTTCCCAGGCCAGCCGGGAGACATAGTCTTCCCAACGTGTCCTGGGTCTTCCCCGTGGCCTCCTACCGGTCGGACGTGCTCTAAACACCTCCCTAGGGAGGCGTTCGGTGGCATCCTGACCAGATGCCCGAACCACCTCATCTGGCTCCTCTCCATGTGGAGGAGCAGCGGCTTTACTTTGAGCTCCCCCCGGATGGCAGAGCTTCTCACCCTATCTCTAAGGGAGAGCCCCGCCGCCCGGCGAAGGAAACTCATTTCGGCCGCTTGTACCCGTGATCTTGTCCTTTCGGTCATAACCCAAAGCTCATGACCATAGGTGAGAATGGGAACGTAGACCGACCGGTAAATTGAGAGCTTTGCCTTCCGGCTCAGCTCCTTCTTCACCACAACGGATCGATACAGCGTCCGCATTACTGAAGACGCCGTGGCTTCCTACTGGTCGGACGTGCCCTAAACACCTCCATAGGGAGGCGTTCGGGTGGCATCCTGACCACAACGGATCGATACAGCGTCCGCATTACTGAAGACGCCGCACCGATCCGCCTGTCGATCTCACGATCCACTCTTCCCTCACTCGTGAACAAGACTCCGAGGTACTTGAACTCCTCCACTTGGGGCAGGGTCTCCTCCGCAACCCGAGGTCGGCGGCCTAAGCGGAGAAGCTCAGACTTCCCTCTCCCCAGCCACTTCGTCCAGCTCTTCCCGGGGATCCCGAGGCGTTCCCAGGCCAGCCGGGAGACATAGTCTTCCCAACGTGTCCTGGGTCTTCCCCGTGGCTTCCTACTGGTCGAACGTGCCCTAAACACTTCCATAGAGAGGCGTTCGGGTGGCATCCTGACCACAACGGATCGATACAGCGTCCGCATTACTGAAGACGCCGCACCGATCCGCCTGTCGATCTCACGATCCACTCTTCCCTCACTCGTGAACAAGACTCCGAGGTACTTGAACTCCTCCACTTGGGGCAGGGTCTCCTCCGCAACCCGAGGTCGGCGGCCTAAGCAGAGAAGCTCAGACTTCCCTCTCCCCAGCCACTTCGTCCAGCTCTTCCCGGGGATCCCGAGGCGTTCCCAGGCCAGCCGGGAGACATAGTCTTCCCAACGTGTCCTGGGTCTTCCCCGTGGCTTCCTACTGGTCGAACGTGCCCTAAACACTTCCATAGAGAGGCGTTCGGGTGGCATTCTGACCACAACGGATCGATACAGCGTCCGCATTACTGAAGACGCCGCACCGATCCGCCTGTCGATCTCACGATCCACTCTTCCCTCACTCGTGAACAAGACTCCGAGGTACTTGAACTCCTCCACTTGGGGCAGGGTCTCCTCCGCAACCCGAGGTCGGCGGCCTAAGCAGAGAAGCTCAGACTTCCCTCTCCCCAGCCACTTCGTCCAGCTCTTCCCGGGGGATCCCGAGGCGTTCCCAGGCCAGCCGGGAGACATAGTCTTCCCAACGTGTCCTGGGTCTTCCCCGTGGCTTCCTACTGGTCGAACCTGCCCTAAACACCTCCATAGGGAGGCGTTCGGGTGGCATCCTGACCACAACGGATCGATACAGCGTCCGCATTACTGAAGACGCTGCACCGATCCGCCTGTCGATCTCACGATCCACTCTTCCCTCACTCGTGAACAAGACTCCGAGGTACTTGAACTCCTCCACTTGGGGCAGGGTCTCCTCCGCAACCCGAGGTCGGCGGCCTAAGCAGAGAAGCTCAGACTTCCCTCTCCCCAGCCACTTCGTCCAGCTCTTCCCGGGGGATCCCGAGGCGTTCCCAGGCCAGCCGGGAGACATAGTCTTCCCAACGTGTCCTGGGTCTTCCCCGTGGCTTCCTACTGGTCGAACGTGCCCTAAACACTTCCATAGAGAGGCGTTCGGGTGGCATCCTGACCACAACGGATCGATACAGCGTCCGCATTACTGAAGACGCCGCACCGATCCGCCTGTCGATCTCACGATCCACTCTTCCCTCACTCGTGAACAAGACTCCGAGGTACTTGAACTCCTCCACTTGGGGCAGGGTCTCATCCGCAACCCGGGCGAGAACCATGTACTCGGACTTGGAGGTGCTAATTCCCATCCCAGTGAAGCGACTGGGAGTGAATGCCTTTAAAAGATAATACTTTAAATCGGAAAAGGCCGCGTCAATCGAGGCTGTGCTTACGTGTGTCGCCATGGTGATGTATTCTTCCGGCTGGGTGCGACTCCGTGGATGAAACGTTATTTTAACCACTTTGACGTTATTTGGGATGTCAAAGGTTCTGTTTAAGTACAACGATTTGCGATGGGCTTAGATAGCTGTTTGTGTAATGCTACATTATTTATGTACTGTCTATTGTATACCGTAGTTTCCGGACTATAAACCGCTACTTTTTCCAACGCTTTAAACCTTGCAGATTATACATGTTTTTCTTTGCTAAGACTTAATAGGTGTGGTATTGTTTGTACTATGGCTATGCCATCTTTTGGACGAGTTTGATAACGTACTTCCTGTTTCGCGCCGTAAATATATCCATCCATAGCGGTTCTGCTGGACAGGATTTTTCATTCATCACCCCAGGTAAAGTTTGTACATTTTACAATATAACTATGACAATTCATGTTTTCCAAACCGTCCCATTTGTGATGTCTACAGGAGTGTCTTCATGCATATTTTGTATGGGCTATCATAATGTAATCAAGCTAGCGTCATTAGCATTAGCGGATATGCTAACACGTTTACAAGTGTCCGTGTTAGAATTATTAACTTAGAAACTTTTTGTATTGTTTCAATTTGATAAATTCACCGAGTCTCTTTAGCTGATTGGAGAGCCAGCTTCCGCAGCTAATAGGTCCATGACGATGGCTTCTGTTTTGTTTGATCGGCCGTTTCACTGCCGTGTTACAGGCACTGAAACATTTACGAAATCTTTCGTATCGGTATATATCTGAGGCTTATAGTCCGGGGTGTCCTGGGCATGACGTTAAAGTGCATCCGGCAGTGGAGGCTCCTCTATGGGGTCTTGGGGCACTAGGAGGTTAACCCCTTTACTACTGTTACCCCAGGTGGCCCTTGGCAAAGGCCTAGTACCTGACTGCCCCCTAGCCAGGGATACGGTGAAGACCTCAACGGCAGAGCAGGCGGAAGACGGTAGATTTAAGAAGACTGGCTGCAGCAGAAAAGGGTCCCCAGTCGTCTTGGACTCCATGCCACTGGACCCTGACCCGATTCTGTCAAGGATCGTGTGGTGACTGTCTGTACACCAGTCTTCCCACGTAAAACAAAGTCACGCACAGGCATCCTCCATAAAGGGATACACCCCTACCAGGAGGATCGTCATACTCGTTCGAGTGACCGCCGATGATGAGTCCGGTGCGGCTAACATATTGATTTCTTCTCAATTTGGAGGGTGCGGCTGAAATACTGGTGCGCTCTATAGCCCAGAAAATACGGTAGTCACTAGAGATGCGCGGATAGGCAATTATATCATCCGCAACCGCATCAGAAAGTCGTCAACCATCCGCCATCCACCCGACTTAACATTTGATCAGAACCGCACCCGCCCGCACCCGCCCGTTGTTATATATCTAATATAGACGATGCAAGGCATTAGTGAGGTTATAAAGCTTTTGCCTGTTAAAGAAAGGAGACTGATCCAATGCAGCACAGACATTCGCGTGCCACGCTGTCACGACCCAGACGCACACCAGTGCGCAATCATATGGGAGCCGCGCTGAGCGCACCTCCAAGCGCGTCTCGCTGCCGGCGACGGCCGGGTATGGGCCCGACGCTCCAGCGCCATCCATTTTCAGGGCTAGTTGATTCGGCAGGTGGGTTGTTACACACTCCTTAGCGGGTTCCAACTTCCATGGCCACCGTCCTGCTGTCTATATCAACCAGGGTGAGCCCCACCCCTTTCGTGAGCGCACCGCGCGCGGAGTGACCCCTGTTACGCGCCCCCGGCAACAGGGTTGGCGGGCAGGTAAGCTGGGTGTTGGGCTTATTGCAGCATCAGAATACGATGGGAGAACACTTGCATACCCATTACCTGAACGCCGACATTTCAGGGTTGCTCCACCCAAAATGCGTATCTCGGAAAGGCGCACGGTCGAAAATCCCTTTCTTTCACTTAAGCACATGGGAGAATAGGGCCCTTAATGTCCACAAAAACTCAGGCTGAATCCTAATTCTCCCCGTTATAACCCTTCCCACTACGTCTTACCAGAAACCTTCAAACCTCGAATCAGAGGGCCAGGACACAGTGGGGGGAAAATACCCCAACAAACGAGATGACCCTCGTTTCCCGCTGCGTCACCATCACTTGCTGCTTGATGGCTGTTAACGATTATCCGTTCATTTTCTACGGTTTGTCCCTCTCAAGATAACATGATTGGCTGCTCAGCGGCCTTTTGTGGTTAGAGTGTCCGCCCTGAGATCGGTAGGTCGTGAGTTCAAACCCCGGCCGAGTCATACCAAAGACTATAAAAATGGGACCCATTGCCTCCCTGCTTGGCACTCAGCATCAAGGGTTGGAATTGGGGGTTAAATCACCAAGATTATTCCCGAGCGCTGCTGCTCACTGCTCCCCTCACCTCCTAGGGGGTGGAACAAGGGCATGGGTCAATCGCAGAGGGTAATTTCACCACACCTAGTGTGTGTGTGACTACCAGTGGCACTTTAACATTTACTTTAATCCTTAGAAATTTGTAGTAAAGTCCGTTTCCTGCAAGTCCGACATCGGAATGTATTAGCTCGAGCAATTTAAAATAAATATTCGAAACATGGAAATATTTACACGAAGTAGCAAAGGACTGAATGCCTGATAAAAATGTCATGACTATGAAAGTCCATCCATCCATTTTCTTCCGCTTATCCGAGGTCGGGTCGCAGAGAAGCCCAGACTGCCCTCTCCACCGGCCACTTCGTCCAGCTCCTCCCGGGGGATCCCGAGGCGTTCCCAGGCCAGCCGGGAGACATAGTCTTCCCAACGTGTCCTGGGTCTTCCCCGTGGCCTCCTACTGGTCGGACGTGCCCTAAACACCTCCATAGGGAGGCGTTCGGGTGGCATCCTGACCAGATGCTCGAACCACCTCATCTGGCTCCTCTCCATGTGGAGGAGTAGCGGCTTTACTTTGAGCTCCTCCCGGATGACAGAGCTTCTCACCCTATCTCTAAGGGAGAGCCCCACCACCCGGCGGAGGAAACTCATTTCGGCCGCTTGTACCCGTGATCTTGTCCTCTCGGTCATAACCCAAAGCTCATGACCATAGGTGAGGATGGGAACATAGATCGACCGGTAAATTGAGAGCTTTGCCTTCCGGCTCAGCTCCTTCTTCACCACAACGGATCGATACAGCGTCCGCATTACTGAAGACGCCGCACCGATCCGCCTGTCGATCTCACGATCCACTCTTCCCTCACTCGTGAACAAGACTCCGAGGTACTTGAACTCCTCCACTTGGGGGCGAGATCTCCTCCTCAACCTGGAGATGGAAGTCAATAATTCTTATAATTACATACGTGTGTGGTTTCGGCTCAGCTATCTTGTGCGTGAATGCGATGCGATGGGAACTTTGTCAAAACTTGATCGTAGGTGTGTTCGGGACCACGCTTCAGTTCCTTATTAAAGTATTTCTGATTCTGAGGGCATCACACCCCTTGGCACTTAAAGTTAAAGTACCACTGATAGTCACACACACACTAGGTGTGGTGAAATTACCTAGAACACCTACTCAGTGGCCTAGTGGTTAGAGTGTCCGCCCTGAGAACGGTAGGTAGTGAGTTTATCAAGACTATACAAATGGGACCCATTACCTCCCTGCTTGGCACTCAGCATCAAGGGTTGGAATTGGGGGTTAAATCACCAAAAATGATTCCCGGGCGCGGCCACCGCTGCTGCTCACTGCTCCCCTCACCTCCCAGGGGGTGATCAAGGGTGATGGGTCAAATGCAGAGGATAATTTCGCCACCCCTAGTGTGTGTGTGACAATCATTGGTACTTTAACTTTAAATTACCCTCTGCATTTGACCCATCCCTTTGTTCCACCCCCTGGGAGGTGAGGGGAGCAGTGAGCAGCAGCGGCGGCCACGCTCTTGGACCTTTCCTTAACCTTATAAGAGAATTGGCACAACATTTCCAGAAAACGGGGGGAAGGATGAGGGGGAGAATTAGGATTCCGCTTTAACCTCTGCATGAAAATACATCATAGTTTTAAAATAAAACCCAACAACCTCAACATTGTTGTCCACTTAAAGGCATGTATGAAAAAGGAGATACATGCTATCAAAAAACATGTTACTTTGATATACAGTATAATCCCACAAGATTGGTGTACAACAATCTGATAAATATTTCCTCCGTGTCCTAATTTTACATGAACAGTTTGTCTATTAGTACCATGGACAAAAAAAAACAAAAAACCTCTATGGCTGATAAAGTATGTGTAAGTATTTTTAAATCTCGATAAATTAAAAACCCACAATATCAAAATACACAGCACAAAATATCTGAGGTATAAGATGAAAAATATCAGCTGTCTTTTTAGTTTTTAGATATTTTTCTCGCTTAGGAGATGCTTCAAATTATGCTTAAATTGCACGTATTGCAATACCCAGGCCTCAGCAATGTCTCTCTTTTGAACTTGCGGATCGCATTCTCTCACGCGCACACACACACACACACACATTCATACACACACACGTTCTTCCTGTCCGTTTGTTGCGTTTCGGTTGGCCGCGCTGTTAATAGGGTGCAAAGCGGCTGTAGCCTCCCCGGTATATACTAGCCTGGAGAGAGGACAGCACAAGCCCCACATCGTCGACGTGGCTCCGGGTTTTGGCATCTGACAGCGGGGCGAATGTATTCTGAAAAACATGTACAGACAAACATCGTATCACACACACATCCAGTACTCCAGACGGCAAAGACAGGTTCAAGGAAGCACAGAAAGCAGCCAAGAACAAAGACAACCTTTTTTTACGTTCAGCGACTACGTTTCCGGTCTTACGTTACCGTTATTCCGGTGTAAAGCCGTGGTGGATGAAAAGACCCGTGACCGGATCAATCGTCATGCAGCAAGGACAGCGAGACGCTTCATGCCAGGGGAACATGCCAACAGCTATGTGAAAGAAATCCAGTTGATCATGACAAATTAAAGGGACGGATGGACAAAAAAACCCAAATCAAAGGTCTTTGAAGATGGATCATGCTGAATTATGGCTAAGAAAGGTGAGTATCATTTTTTGCTAGGTTCCCTTCAGCTTATAAACGTCTAAGGCCCCTTCTACACTAAGACGGCTAAAGTCATACTTGCCAACCTTGAGACCTTCGATTTCGGGAGGTGGGGGGCGTGGTCGGTGGGGCGGGGCGTGGTTAAGATATATATATATATATATATATATATATAAGAAATACTTGACTTTCAGTGAATTCTAGCTATATATATATATATATATATGTTTTATTATATATTAGAGATGCGCGGATAGGCAATTATTTCATCCGCAACCGCATCAGAAAGTCGTCAACCATCCGCCATTCACCCGATGTAACATTTGATCAGAACTGCACCCGCCCGCACCCGCCCGTTGTTATATATCTAATATAGACGATGCAAGGCATTAGTGAGGTTATAAAGCTTTTGCCTGTTAAAGAAAGGAGACTGATCCAATGCATCACAGACATTCGCGTGCCACGCTGTCACGACCCAGACGCACACCAGTGCGCAATCATATGGGAGCCGCGCTGAGCGCACCTCCAAGCGCGTCTCGCTGCCGGCGACGGCCGGGTATGAGCCCGACGCTCCAGCGCCATCCATTTTCAGGGCTAACTGATTCGGCAGGTGGGTTGTTACACACTCCTTAGCGGGTTCCGACTTCCATGGCCACCGTCCTGCTGTCTATATCAACCAGGGTGAGCCCCACCCCTTTCGTGAGCGCACTGCGTGCGGAGTAACCCCTGTTACGCGCCCCCGGCAACAGGGGTGGCGGGCAGGTAAGCTGCGCGGGCGGAGCGCGCGGAGTGACCCCTGTTACGAGCCCCCGGCCACGGGGGTGGCAGGCAGGTAAGCTGCTTACCTGCTGCGCGTGACGCCGGCCGCGGCGAAGGCGGACGAGGCGGGGTGTCGGTGCGGTGGGCGCGGTGGTGACCCTGGACGTGCGTCGGGCCCTTCTCGCGGATCGCCTCAGCTACGGCTCCCGGTGGGGCTCCGTAAAAGTGTCCATCTCTTTTTTTTTTTTTCTTCTGTTGTGGCATATGCTGCAGGTGCCTGCTCGTTTTTCGTATGTGGGTAACAACATTTAACTATGTATATATATTTCCGAATTGGTTTAACTGCCACCCGCCTGAATCTATTTAAAATCTAATTTTTTTTTATTTCAACCACCTGACCCGACCCAACCCGCGGATAAAATCTAATTTTTTTTAATTTCATCCGCCCGATCCGCGGATAATCCGCAAACTCCGCGGTTGTGCCCGCAAACCGCGCATCTCTAATATATATATATATACATATATATATATATATATATATATAAAGAAATACTTGAATTTCAGTGTTCATTTATTTACACATATACACACACATAACACTCATCTACTCATTGTTGAGTTAAGGGTTGAATTGTCCATCCTTGTTCTATTCTCTTGTCACTATTTCAGAACACACACATTATACAAATATACATTATAAAATCAATAAGAAAACGGGAGCTCTAATTTGGGATTCTGAATTAGGATCAGAAGTTCCTATATAAACATTGCGCACTCACGTCGCCTTTTTGTATTGATTACTGCAGCTGTGCACTGGATTCATTCACAAATACAAACTACAACTCACAAACACTTTAGAGTTAGGCTCCACCATCAGAATGTGTACTTAAACTTATAAAGATCACATGGATATTATTCAGTGAGTTGATTCACCAAAACTAACCTGTTATACAGGAGGAAAAAGCACACAGGACGTTTCAATTGTTCACAGACTGGTCGCGCTCATCAGAATGACAAGACACTTCCGGTCTGCAGGTGAGGTGATAGCATTCAATTGGGAAGAAACGCCCTGCTGCCCCCTACTGACCAATGTGAATACTGATAAATGTGGAATGACAGCTCCAAAAACGAATTCAAACCACAAAATAAAATAAATAAATCAACACAAAAATGTGACACATTATGGGTGGGTCACATATGTATGTACAGTAGATGGCAGTATTGTCCTGTTTAAAAGTGTCACAACATTGCTGTTTACGGCAATGTTGTGAACAGGCTGTCAACACGTCACTCAGGTCCGCATGGAGCTGGAGGGGGCGTGGCCTCCAGCTCCGCCTGAATTTCGGGAGATTTTCGGGAGAAAATTTGTCCCGGGAGGTTTTCGGGAGAGGCGCTGAATTTCGGGAGTCTCCCGGAAAATCCGGGAGGGTTGGCAAGTATGGCTAAAGTTATCCAGAGTAAATCCCACCTCACCTTATTCTTGTCCACACACACACACAATGGTCGTTTTAAGACCCCAGCCCCCCATCCGTCAGCCGGCGCAACGCGACCTAGTACGCATGCGCAGAAAATGCGCATGTCATAGTCACCTCCAGTGTTGCTTTGTGTGCAAGTTCTTCAATGAAATGTAACTTATCTGAACAATATCCAGTGTTGTGGTCATACTTGCCAACCCTCCCGAATTTTCCGGGAGACTCCCGAATTTCAGTGCCTCTCCCGAAAATCTCCCGGGACAACCATTCTCCCGTATTTCGAGCCGGACAACTATATTGGGGGCGTGCCTTAAAGGCACTGCCTTTAGCGTCATCTCTCACCTGAAAAGGAGACTATTATATATGTTTCCATTATCCATAGGTTTATCTATAACTAGGGATGATGTGTTGAGGGGATCCGGTTTGGTGGCTGCAGGATTAGGTATCTGCTTTTTGCAGATGATGTGGTCCTGATGGCTTCATCTGGCCAGGATCTTCAGCTCTCACTGGATCGGTTCGCAGCCGAGTGTGAAGCGACTGGGATGAGAATCAGCACCTCCAAGTCCGAGTCCATGGTTCTCGCCCGGAAAAGGGTGGAGTGCCATCTTGGGGTTGAGGAGGAGATCTTGCCCCAAGTGGAGGAGTTCAAGTACCTAGGAGTCTTGTTCACGAGTGAGGGAAGAGTGGATCGTGAGATCGACAGGCGGATCGGTGCGGCGTCTTCAGTAATGCGGACGCTGTATCGATCTGTTGTGGTGAAGAAGGAGCTGAGCCGGAAGGCAAAGCTCTCAATGTACCGGTCGATCTACGTTCCCATCCTCACCTATGGTCATGAGCTTTGGGTAATGACCGAAAGGACAAGATCACGGGTACAAGCGACCAAAATGAGTTTCCTCTGCCGGGTGGTGGGTCTCTCCCTTAGAGATAGGGTGAGAAGCTCTGCCATCCGGGAGGAACTCAAAGTAAAGCCGCTGCTCCTCCACATGGAGAGGAGCCAGATGAGGTGGTTCGGGCATCTGGTCAGGATGCCACCCGAACGCCTCCCTCGGGAGGTGTTTAGGGCACGTCCAACCGGTAGGAGGCCACGGGGAAGACCCAGGACACGTTGGGAAGACTATGTCTCCCGGCTGGCCTGGGAACGCCTCGGGATCCCCCGGGAGAAGATGGATGAAGTGGCTGGGGAGAGGAAAGTCTGGGCTTCCCTGCTTAGGCTGCTGCCCCCGCGACCCGACCTCGGATAAGCGGAAGAAGATGGATGGATGGATGGATAGGGATGATGTTTGATAAGAAATTATCGAGTTCAAGCCCATTATCGAATTCTCTTATCGAACCGATTCCTTATCGATTCTAGATAGGTTGTTGTATATGGATAAAAACACAATATTTGGTTTAACAAAAGCTCACTTTTATTTTATAAGAAAAAAATCAAATCAAATAAATAAATAAATATTGACTGTTACCCCCCGAAAAAAAATTAAATATTGACTGTTATTACCCAAAGTAAATTAAGTGGGATTTTTCAGAAAAACAAATATATACAGTAACACAAAAACAACCTGTCTCTGTGATCACTATAGGTGTATAAATAATAATATAGTGTTAAATAACATCAGTCCCTTGGGCACAAAACTGAAAATAATACAGCTCTCCAAAAAGTGCACTTCTGCTGCTATTGGAACATACTAACTACACACACTATGACACTAAGAACACCACAGTCATCAATCAACAATTCTTCCCCCCTTACATGAGAGCAAAGCCTGGCAATAATTAAATATTGCCTGTTCTGCCCTCACTATACGTGTTGAGGTTATACAGCTTGGCAGACAGCTAACAAACAATCCAAGACGTCTAATAAAGTTCCAAAGCAGATTAATCCATTTAGGCTCTTTATTGTTGTCGATCTTGCTTCGTCTTTTCCTATCTTTACTTTTGTCTTGCACTGGACTGTTATTTATTTATTTATTTTTAACTGAAATACACACACTGACAAATGTATAAGCTATGTGATTCAATTAACATACTGAAATGTAATACACAATATGTAAATATTAGTTTCACACAAATATACGGTACTATCATCAAACAAATACTTCTGAGTGTTGAAACAGTGCACAAAAATCGTTTTTCAATAGACATCTTAGTATCAAATTGAAACACTTTCCACCTTAATATTGAGTTATACAAACAAGTTAAACAGTTTACTTACAGACTTATCTTTTCCAAGGCTTGTAGGTGCTAACACAACTTGTCTACTTCTTAATTGTCTCAACCCGGAAGTGCCCAAACTAATGACGCGTAGTATTTTCATATCGCCACAAGGTGTCAGTAAGAGTCTACAATCAAATGGGCATATTACATTGCGTCTCACAGGGCAATTCCTGTGGGAAGGGATTCGTTCTGAGGGATTCGAATAAAGAACCAACTCTTATATTTTACTATAGCGGTCTTGATAACGGGTACCGGTTCTCAAAAAGGGATTCGAGTCCGAGGACTCGGTTCTTTTCTTATCGAACAACCGGGAAAACCGGTTTCGAGCATCATCCCTATCTATAACCCATAAAGTAGGCAGGCACAGAGCTATTTCTCAGCGTGTGTTTATTCCAGACGGCACGTTAATACACTGACACACAACACCCGGATTCAAAACTACGGCAAGTAGTAATGTCCAAAATTTCCAGACGGACAAACAATATTGGTGGCGTGCCTTAAAGGCACTGCCTTTAGCGTCCTCTCACCTGAAAAGGAGACTATTATATATGTCTCCGTTATCCATAGGTTTATCTACAACCCATAACACGGTGGCCGAATGGATATAGTCCATACTTGCCAACCCTCCCGGATTTTCCGGGAGACTCCCGAAATTCAGCGCCTCTCCCGAAAACCTCCCGTGACAAATTTTCTCCCGAAAATCTCCCGAAATTCAGGCAGACTCAGGTCCTCCACAATATAAAAAAGCGTACCTGCCCAATCACGTTATAACTATAGAATGATGGAGGGCGAGTTCTTGGTTTCTTATGTGGGTTTATTGTTAGGCAGTTTCATTAACGTCCTCCCAGCGTGACAACAACACACAACAGCAGTCACTTTTTTGTATACCGTAAAGCAGTTCATCTGCCGTAAACAGCAATGTTGTGACACTCTTAAACAGGACAATACTGCCATCTAGTGCATTTGATGAAAGCACTTTTGTGCGTGCCACACATCAATGCATCATCAGTTCAGCATGGTTCGAAAAATAGTGACAGAGAATAGAACAAGGATGGACAATTCAACCCTTAACTCAACAATGAGTAGATGAGTGTTATGTGTGTGTATAAGTGTAAATAAATGAACACTGAAATTCAAGTATTTATTTTATATATATATATATATGTATATATATATATATATATAGCTAGAATTCACTGAACGTCAAGTATTTCTTATATATATATATATATATATATATATATATATATATATTTATATACATATACATATATATATATGAAATACTTGACTTGGTGAATTCTAGCTGTAAATATACTCCTCCCCTTTTAGCCACGCCCCCAACCATGCCCCCGTACCACCCCGACCACGCCCACCCCCACCCCCTCCCCCCACCTCCCGAAATCGGAGATCTCAAGGTTGGCAAGTATGATATAGTCACTCATGAACGGTCAGAGAAGCACAAGGAGGCGGCAGCGCAGTATTATGGGCCACCTTGCTAAATGGAGACCCGAGGGTGTAACATATGCCGAGACAAAGATGGCTATGTTGATAGCTGCGAGAAACATCCCGTTGTCATTTGCGGATGTTTTCAACAAATCCGTGAAGGATATGTTAAAGGATTCAGAGATCGCTCGCCAGTACTCAAATGGCAGAACAAAGGCTACTCAAATAGTGAAAAGTAAGTGTTATTTTTTTTTAAAGTAAGCAGCAAGTACAGTACAGTTAGTAGAACAACTGTGTTTTCATTACTGTGTACTAGAGATGCGCGGTTTGCGGACACAACCGCGGAGTCCGCGGATTATCCGCGGGTCGGGCGGTTGAAATAAAAAAAAATTAGATTTTATCCGCGGGTCGGGTCGGGCGGTTGAAATAAAAAAAAATTAGATTTTAAATAGATTCAGGCGGGTGGCAGTTAAACCAATTCGGAAATATATATACATAGTTAAATGTTGTTACCCACATACGAAAAACGAGCAGGCACCTGCAGCATATGCCACAACAGAAGAAGAAGAAAAAAAGAGATGGCAAAGCCGGCAGCAAACGTGGTACGCGACAAACTAAAAAAGGGAATACTAAAGACCAGGGGAAAAAAAGGCCAGAAAAGTTCAGCGTGGACTCGTTTTTATGAGGTTGTAAATCAGGATGATAGTAATGCTGGCTACGTGATTTGCAAGAGCTGCGACGCTGTTTATGTCTACGACAGTCACAAAACCGGGACATCTAACATGGTGCATCACATTTGTGCAAAACCCCGAACCTCCACAAACACCCTGAGCATGAGCAGTTTCGTCCGCCGTGATCCCAGAAGAGTGCCACAGGATGTTAAAACAAGATAGAACGCAGCTGCCTGCAGCAGTTTGAGTGGCGCGAGCGCGCTTGGAGGCCGGTGCGCTCAGCGCGGCTCCCAGATGATTGCGCACTAGTGTGCGTCTGGGCCGTGACAGCGTGGCACGCATTGAATGTCTCTGCTGCATTGGATCAGTCTCCTTTCTTCGACAGGCAAAAGCTTTATAACCTCACTAATGCCTTGCATCCTCTATATTAGATATATAACAACGGGCGGGTGCGGTTTTGATTAAATGTTAGTTCGGGTGGATGCGGATGGTTGACGACTTTTGTGATGCGGTTGCGGATGAAATAATTGCCTATCCGCGCATCTCTACTGTGTACTGTACTATATATATATATACAGTATATATAAGAAATACTTGAATTTCAGTGAATTCTAGCTATTAATATACTCCTCCACCCCCCTAACCCCCGACCCCGCCCACCCCCCAATCTCCCGAATTCGGAGGTCTCAAGGTTGGCAAGTATGGTTGTGGTATTTCAATGAACTGGAATCCAGTGTGCTGTGGGGCCCTATTGTAGTGAATCACACCTGAGCCATCATAAATTAACCCCATCTTTAATAAACACGTAAAGTAAACAATGTGATAAAGAACATTTTACATCAATCAATCTAGGGATCTAGATATCTGGTCAGGACACTCCTCACTCTTTTGTCTTCACCTTCATTGTCCATTCCTTTTTGGTGACTTTATATACTCTGGACCGAGACGTTGAGTCCGTGACATACATGGCGGACAATAACTGACACAGTCTGCTTTGCCAGTCCAAAAGCATTCGCCGTTTTCCGTAGTCTTCCCTCGACGGCCAGGTAATACAAAGCACGCGCTACCTTTTTTATCACATCCACGGGAGCCTGCCATTCTCATTGTCTCTCCTTCGACAAATGGACAACGTTTTTCAGTAAGTAGAATCACCGCTGACATTGGAAAGTTCTCTTGCCGTCTGAGAAGTGTTGTATCCCAAATAGCTGCAATGGCTTTCTCTTTAGGTATTCATGTGTGATTTCCACAAGCATGTAGAGGAAGAGGAAACACGGGCATGTCTGGATGACTCGCCTCCATCTTTCTAGTGGTTGCCCACCGAGTTACCGAATAGGTTGTTATGAAGCTGGCTGTGGCGTGTTCTTTCTGACGTCACTTTCTGTGTGGGTCACTTCCTCTCCGAACTCAGTTTGTAAACGATCAATGAGTCCATACAAAGCTAAGAGCCGGAGATTCAAGAAACACACGGCGCACTTACCCGTGTAAAAAATTGTCCAAAGAGGGGGACCTTAAACGATGGTTTAGTGTGGCTGAAACGGGGCTTAGGCTAAGTAATTATTCGTTTAAGGGGTTATCCGGCTTAGTGTAGACATAGCTTCAGAACCCAAAGCGTGCCAGAGTACAGCTCTAATGTAGAGTAGGTCAGGGGTTTCAAAGTCTAATATCGTTGGCCTCCCGCCAAGATGCCCCATAATTCATCAAAGAAGGCTTTTCCTTTCAACATTGTTTGTTCCTTACACTTTGTTGTCAGTTTGAGCCTATCCACATGCTTCTCCGATGAGCAACGACGTATTGTGTAGGTTTACTGTTTATAGAGCTGTCTTTGTTGGCACCTTGTGAGATGTATACGTAAACACAGTTTTCAATGGCGTTTTCTGTCGTATTTGATGGACTCTTACTAAGGGCCTGGGGCCTCCAGTAGAGTGGGAAAACAAGTTGCCTCTATGTTGAAGCTATCATCATATATATCTGAAGTATGACACCAAAATACTTCCAAAGTGAATAGATTTGATCAAATTAGAATTTTTGTGCCGGTTGAATGTTTTTTTTTCTCCGCACCATGACTAGGAAAGGTTGTTTGGATTGGGTCGTATAAGTATAAGTATAAGTAGGTGCTGGGCTTGAAATGTCAAAAAAGCCTAACACTTTCACATTGTGTTGCTATTGTTGTGTATTGTTTTGTTTGAGTGATTGTGAAGTGAATTACATTTTATATAGCGCTTTTTCTCAAGTGACTCAAAGCGCTTTACATTGTGAAACCCAATATCTAAGTTACATTTAAACCAGTGTGGGTGGCACTGGGAGCAGGTGGGTAAAGTGTCTTGCCCAAGGACACAACGACAGGGACTAGGGTGGCGGTAGCGGGGATCGAACCTGCAACCCTCAAGTTGCTGGCACGACCGCTCTACCAACCGAGCTATACCGCCGGTTGGTAGAGCGATAGCGGTAGAGATTAATAAATTCTTAAAAAAATAAATACAAATAAAAATAAATAAATAAATACCGTATTTTTCGGACTATAAGTCGCAGTTTTTTTCATAGTTTGGCCGGGCTCCAGTGCGACTTGTTTTTTTCCTTCTTTATGATGCATTTTCGGCAGGTGCGACTTATACTCCGGTGCGACTTGTACTCCGAAAAATACGGTAAATAAAATAAATAAAAATAAAAATAAAAATAAAAATTAAAAAAATTAAAAAAAAGCCTAACATTTTCACATTGTGGACAAAATGGTGACAATTTGCCACCTGTCAGACCCCTGGGTATTTATATTTGATATAAAAAACACCCTGCACGGCCAGGTTGCTTATTGAAATTGAACTTGTGCCGTGGTTTGGACACCACTGGTCTGTCCTATCCTAAATGACAACACAGCGGATATGAGAATGGAACCCAATGTTTACATTATGTTGTATACGTCAGTACTTTCCAATATTAAACGTGCAGAGAAGTATAAAGCTTATACGCACATACCTTCACAAAAGTTTATTTATACCACACCAAAGCTCATACTTGCCAACCTTGAGACCTCCGATTTCGGCAGGGGGGGGGGGCGTGGTTAAGAGGGGAGGAGTATATTTACAGCTAGAATTCACCAAGTCAAGTATTTCATATATATATATATATATATATATATATATATATATATATATATATATATATATATATATATATATATATATGTGTATATATATATATATATATACACATATATATATATATATATATATAATACATATACATATTAAGTCTTTCATACATATATATGTATATATATATGTGTGTGTATATATATATATATATATATATATATACTGTATATATATATATATATATATATATATATATATATGTATATATATATATATATATACACAAGAAATACTTGACTTTCAGTGAATTCTAGCTATAAATATATATTTATTTTAATATATATATATATATATATATTTATTTATATATATATATATATATATATGTATATATATATATATATATATATATATATATATATATATATATATATATATATAAATACTTGAATTTCAGTGTTCATTTATTTACACATATACAAACACATAACACTCATCTACTGATTGTTGAGTTAAGGGTTGAATTGTCCATCCTTGTTCTATTCTCTGTCACTAATTTTCTAACCATGCTGAACACCCTCTCTGATGATGCATTGCTGTGTGGCACGCACAAAAGTGCTTTCATCAAATGCACTAGAGTGTCCTGTTTAAGAGTGTCACAACATTGCTGTTTACGGCAGACGAACTGCTTTACGGTAGACGAAAACGTGACTGCTGTTGTTGTGTGTTGTTGCCGCGCTGGGAGGACGTTAATGAAACTGCCTAACAATAAACCCACATAAGAAACCAAGAACTCGCCCTCGATCATTCTACAGTTATAACGTGATTGGGCAGGCACGCTGTTTATATTGTGGGAAAGCGAACCTGAATTTCGGGAGATTTTCGGAAGAAAATGTGTCCTGGGAGGTTTTCGGGAGAGGCGCTGAATTTCGGGAGTCTCCCGGAAAATCCGGGAGGGTTGGCAAGTATGCCAAAGCTGTAACCCTTATCCTGAATCATCCCTTTTTTCCTGCAGTGTACTTTGCTATGCTAATAGTTGTTTTTGTAATGCAAGTGTTGCTTTGACCTGAGGGTAAAAGCCAACAAATGCATATTTCATCATTGGTATGGATGAACATTTTTGTCAACCGAGTGTGGGTATGTTTTTCCCCAAAATACCTGCAGGCGTAGTGAGGACATACATCTATTTTGGATGGGGAAAAAAAGCTTTTAAACCTGCTGGAAATGTAAAAATTCAAGCAGTTGTACTTAGTTGCGCCATGTTAGAACTGACCAAAAAAAGAATGAAGTATGCATTTAGAGACCGGATTGAAACCTGCCATGCTTCATTTATAACCTGGCCGTCCATAGTCAGCTGATGTAATACACAGCAAGACAGGTGAGCAATGAATCATTTAGTATGACAGACATGTATTTGGAGAACCATGGCGGTTTCACATTCATGCTTATTGTTAACAATTAATTGCATTCACCTGACAGGTTACACCCGAGCATAATTTGGTGAATAGCTGCTAAATCGCATCATGTTATTGCTTTTCAGTTTGAGCGAGGGATTGAAACAAACTCGTCCTTCCCGGCTGACCATCTCCGAGTCAACTCTTCCTCCTCGCGCTGCCTGATCCCCCTTTGGCCGCGGCGCCGCGGGAGATTTAATTATCAAAATGACTAATTATTTCATTAGCAGGGAAGTGCAGGGTGAGGTGGTATCCACCAAATTAGAAATATAATAACTAACATGGACCGCGGCTGCCAAAGCGTGAGGACATTCATCACCTTTTACAGGCAGGATTAATGTGGCATTTGGACTGCCGTTAGCAGCACAGACAAATTCAATTAAGTTTAAGTGAGGAGATGTCAGCGCTGCAGAAAAAGCCCGCGCACAAAGCCCGAGAGCTCCGGTCGGGGAAGCGGGGGCTGAAGACTGTAAAAATAAAATAAAATAAAAAAGTAGCCTGCAAAGTCACACTATATATGGATGAGTAGATATGACAAAAGGATAATATTCAGACGCTACAAACATGTGACGTGTATCATAGGCGCCGATCTACATTTCTGCCAATGGGTGCTAGTGTTGTCCCGGTAACTAGACTGACCATACGTCCTCTTTTCCCCGGACATGTCCTCTTTTGCTGAGTTTCTTAAAAGGTGAACATTATCACAATTTCAGAATTGTTAAAACCATTAAAAATCAGTTCCCAGTGGCTTATTATATAAGTTTTTTTCAAAATTTTACCCATCACGCAATATCCCTAAAAAAAAGCTTCAAAGTGCCTGATTTTAACCACCCGTCCATTTTCCTGTGACGTCACATAGTGAAGCCAACACAAACAAACATGGCGGAAAGAACAGCAAGCTATAGCGACATTAGCTCGGATTCAGACTCGGATTTCAGCGGCTTAAGCGATTCAACAGATTACGCATGTATTGAAACGGATGGTTGTAGTGTGGAGGCAGGTAGCGAAAACCAAATTGAAGAAGAAACTGAAGCTATTGAGCCATATCGGTTTGAACCGTATGCAAGCGAAACCGACGAAAACGACACGGGAGAAAGCGAGGACGAATTCGGCGATCGCCTTCTAACCAACGATTGGTATGTGTTTGTTTGGCATTAAAGGAAACTAACAACTATGAACTAGGTTTACAGCATATGAAATACATTTGGCAACAACATGCACTTTGAGAGTGCAGACAGCCCAATTTTCATCAATTAATATATTCTGTAGACATACCCTCATCCGCGCTCTTTTCCTGAAAGCTGATCTGTCCAGTTTTGGAGTTGATGTCTGTGGGAACAAACTGCCGCCATTGCTTGCCTTGCTACCGAGGTCCTTTGTCCCTGAATTGCTCACACACTCCGGCAGATTCAATGGGGGTCTGGCGGCAGATTTCTTTGACTTTATCGTTGGAAATGCATCTGCTTTGAGTGTCGCAGGATATCCACACATTAGAGATGCGCGGTTTGCGGGCACAATTAGATTTTATCAGCGGGTCGGGTCGGGTCGGGTCGGGCGATTGAAATTAAAAAAAATTAGATTTTAAATAGATTCAGGCGGGTGGCAGTTAAACCAATTGGGAAATATATATACATAGTTAAATGTTGTTACCCACATACGAAAAACGAGCAGGCACCTGCTGCATATGCCACAACAGAAGAAGAAAAAGAAAAGAAAAGAGATGGACACTTTTACGGAGCGGAGAAGGCCCCCGACGCCTCGCCGGGGTCCGGGACCGAGGCCCCTTCCCCTGAGAAGGCCCCACCGGGAGCCGTAGCTGAGGCGATCCGCGAGAAGGGCCCGACGCACGTCCAGGGTCACCACCGCGCCCACCGCACCGACACCCCGCCTCGTCCGCCTTCGCCGCGGCCGGCGTCACGCGCAACAGGTAAGCAGCTTGCCTGCCCGCCACCCCCGTGGCCGGGGGCTCGTAACAGGGGTCACTCCGCGCGCTCCGCCCGCGCAGTTTACCTGCCCGCCACCCCTGTTGCCGGGGGCGCGTAACAGGGGTCACTCCGCGCGCAGTGCGCTCACGAAAGGGGTGGGGCTCACCCTGGTTGATATAGACAGCAGCTAGGACGGTGGCCATGGAAGTTGGAACCCGCTAAGGAGTGTGTAACAACCCTCCTGCCGAATCAACTAGCCCTGAAAATGGATGGCGCTGGAGCGTCGGGCCCATATACCCGGCCATCGCCGGCAGCGAGACGCGCTTGGAGGTGCGCTCAGCGCGGCTCCCATATGATTGCGCACTGGTGTGCGTCTGGGTCGTGACAGCGTGGCACGCGAATGTCTGTGCTGCATTGGATCAGTCTCCTTTCTTTAACAGGCAAAAGCTTTATAACCTCACTAATGCCTTGCATCGTCTATATTAGATATATAACAACGGGCGGATGGCGGGCGGATGCAGTTCTGATCAAATGTTAGATCGGGTGGATTGCGGATGGTTGACGACTTTCTGATGCGGTTGCGGATGAAATAATTGCCTATCCGCGCATCTCTAGATTCTTGCCATCTCTGTCGTAGCATAGCTTTCGTCGGTAAAGTGTGCGGAACAAACGTCCAATTTCTTGCCACTTTGGCATCTTTGGGCCACTGGTGCAACTTGAATCCGTCCCTGTTCGTGTTGTTACACCCTCCGACAACACACCGACGAGGCATGATGTCTCCCAGGTACGGAAAACAGTCGAAAAAAACTGAAAATAACAGAGCTGATTTGACTCGGTGTTTGAGAAAATGGCGGATTGCTTCCCGATGTGACATCATCGCTCCGAGAGCGAATATTAGAAAGGCGTTTAATTCGCCAAAATTCACCCATTTAGAGTTCGGAAATCGGTTAGAAAATATATGGTCTTTTTTCTGCAACATCAAGGTATATATTGACGCTTACATAGGTCTGGTGATAATGTTCCTTTTTAAATGCCTCAAATGTCCGGCATTTTGAGTTAGGGTTGCGTGTATTTTCAATGTACGTTCAGGGTTAAGAAGGGGTTGAAAACAAAACAAATTGTGAAGGTGTGCACAAGCAGCAGCATTGGTGAGGAAGGGGCAGAGACAGAGAGAGAGAGAGAGAGAGAGTTATGATAAACGCGCATGCGTCGCCAGGCTCTGCTTTTTATCCATAGATTTATCACATTTTATTTTTTATTATCTATAGCATGGGTGTCAAAAGTGTGCCCCGGAGGCCATTTGCGGGCCACAGCTAATGTTTTAAAGGCCCACGGCACATTCTAAAAATACTATTAAATAAACAAAAACATAATAAAAGTGAAATAAAAAAGCTTAAAGGGGAACTTTATCACCAGACCTATGTAAGCGTCAATATATACCTTGATGTTGCAGAAAAAAGACCATATATTTTTTTAACCGATTTCCGAACTCTAAATGGGTGAATTTTGGCGAATTAAACGCCTTTCTATTATTCGCTCTCGGAGCGATGACGTCACAACGTGGCGTCACATCGGGAAGCAATCCGTCATTTTCTCAAACACCGAGTCAAATCAGCTCTGTTATTCTCCGTTTTTTCGACTGTTTTCCGTACCTTGGAGACATCATGCCTCGTCGGTGTGTTGTCGGAGGGTGTAACAACACGAACAGGGACGGATTCAAGTTGCACCAGTGGCCCAAAGATGCCAAAGTGGCAAGAAATTGGACGTTTGTTCCGCACACTTTACCGACGAAAGCTATGCTACACACAATATTTGGTTTAACAAAAGCTCACTTTTATTTTATAAGAAAAAAAAAAAAGAAAAAAAAATATTGACTGTTGTTGCAGATAGCCGTTTCCTCGTCGTATTTTTTTGTAAAATGAAGCCATGCCTTGAGGCGTTTTTTTCCGGTTTATTGTTGTCGCTGCTTCTGTATCTGCCGCCTAATGACTGAGCTATGTAATTTCCTGGGATGTGCCATAGGGCATTTCCTGTGGGACGGGATTCGTTCCCAGGGATTCGAATACAGAACCAACTCTTTTTCTTTACTATAGTGGCCTCGATAACGGGAACCGGTTCTCAAAAAGGGACTTGAGTCCATGGAATCGGTTCTTTTCTTATCGAACAACCGGGAGAACCGGTTTCGAACATCATCCCTATGACCTAGGTATCCCAGGTGAGCGTGAAGGTTTCTGTCGTTTAATAATATCTGTGCTCCTGATAAGTGCACTAGGAACTGAATGGGTTCATAAGTATGGGCACAATTATGATGATTAGATCGTTGTAATTCAGAATTTGGATCCAAAATCTCAGATGGCCATTCTCCTCATGAGTAAAACAAAATGTGGTAATTGACCATTTAGTCTCCATTATTTCCACTCCTCTCCCCGCCAGGCACCTAGTGCAGCGCCCAACAATGGAAACACAATAAAAGCAAGGGACGTGGACGACAAAAAAGGCGGCTGAATCCAGACCCCGTTTCCATATGAGTTGGGAAATTGTGTTAGATGTAAATATAAACGGAATACAATGATTTGCAAATCCTTTTCAACCCATATTCAGTTGAATATGCTACAAAGACAACATATTTGATGTTCAAACTGATAAACATTTTTTTTTTTTTGCAAATAATCATTAACTTTAGAATTTGATGCCAGCAACACGTGACAAAGAAGTTGGGAAAGGTGGCAATAAATACTGATAAAGTTGAGGAATGCTCATCAAACACTTATTTGGAACATCCCACAGGTGTGCAGGCTAATTGGGAACAGGTGGGTGCCATGATTGGGTATAAAAACAGCTTCCCAAAAAATGCTCAGTCTTTCACAAGAAAGGATGGGGCGAGGTACACCCCTTTGTCCACAACAATAGTCAAACAGTTTAAGAACAACGTTTCTCAAAGTGCAATTGCAAGAAATTTAGGGATTTCAACATCTACGGTCCATAATATCATCAAAAGGTTCAGAGAATCTGGAGAAATCACTCCACGTAAGCGGCATTGCCGGAAACCAACATTGAATGACCGTGACCTTCCATTCCTCAGACGGCACTGTATCAAAAACCGACATCAATCTCTAAAGGATATCACCACATGGGCTCAGGAACACTTCAGAAAACCACTGTCACTAAATACAGTTGGTCGCTACATCTGTAAGTGCAAGTTAAAGCTCTACTATGCAAAGCGAAAGCCATTTATCAACAACACCCAGAAACGCCGCCGGCTTCTCCGGGCCCGAGATCATCTAAGATGGACTCATGCAAAGTGGAAAAGTGTTCTGTGGAATACAATGATTTGCAAATAATTTTCAACCCATATTCAGTCGAATATGCTACAAAGACAACATATTTGATGTTCAAACTGATAAACATTCTTTTTTGCAAATAATCATTAACTTTAGAATTTGATGCCATCAACACGTGACAAAGAAGTTGGGAAAGGTGGCAATAAATACTGATAAAGTTGAGGAATGCTCATCAAACACTTATTTGGAACATCCCACAGGTGAACAGGCAAATTGGGAACAGGTGGGTGCCATGATTGGGTATAAAAGTAGATTCCATGAAATGCTCAGTCATTCACAAACAAGGATGGGGCGAGGGTCACCGCTTTGTCAACAAATGCGTGAGCAAATTGTTGAACAGTTTAAGAAAAAACTTTCTCAACCAGCTATAGCAAGGAATTTAGGAATTTCACCATCTACGGTCCGTAAAATCATCAAAGAATCTGGAGAAATCACTGCACGTGAGCAGCTAAGCCCGTGATCTTCGATCCCTCAGGCTGTACTGCATCAACAAGCGACATCAGTGTGTAAAGGATATCACCACATGGGCTCAGGAACACTTCAGAAACCCACTGTCAGTAACTACAGTTGGTCGCTACATCTGTAAGTGCAAGTTAAAACTCTCCTATGCAAGGCGAAAATCGTTTATCAACAACACCCAGAAACGCCGTCGGCTTCGCTGGGCCCGAGCTCATCTAAGATGGACTGATACAAAGTGGAAAAGTGTTCTGTGGTCTGACGAGTCCACATTTCAAATTGTTTTTGGAAATATTCGACATCGTGTCATCCGGACCAAAAGGGAAGCGAACCATCCAGACTGTTATCGACGCAAAGTTCAAAAGCCAGCATCTGTGATGGTATGGGGGTGCATTAGTGCCCCAGGCATGGGTAACTTACACATCTGTGAAGGCACCTACTCAGTGGCCTAGTGGTTAGAGTGTCCGCCCTGAGATCGGTAGGTTGTGAGTTCAAAAAAACCCCGGCCGAGTCATACCAAAGACTATAAAAATGGGACCCATTACCTCCCTGCTTGGCACTCAGCATCAAGGGTTGGAATTGGGGGTTGAATCACCAAAAATGATTCCCGGGCGCGGCAACCGCTGCTGCCCACTGCTCCCCTCACCTCCCAGGGGGTGATCAAGGGTGATGGGTCAAATGCAGAGAATAATCTCGCCACACCTAGAGTGTGTGTGTGACAATCATTGGTACTTTAACTTTTAACTTTAATGCTGAAAGGTACATACAGGTTTTGGAACAACATATGCTGCCATTTAAGCGCCGTCTTTTTCATGGACGCCCCTGCTTATTTCAGCAAGACAATGCCAAGCCACATTCAGCACGTGTTACAACAGCGTGACTTTGTAAAAAAAGAATGCGGGTACTTTCCTGGCCCGTCTGCAGTCCAGACCTGTCTCCCATCGAAAATGTGTGGCGCATTATGAAGCGTAAAATACGACAGCGGAGACCCCGGACTGTTGAACGACTGAAGCTCTACATAAAACAAGAATGGGAAATAATTCCACTTTCAAAGCTTCAACAATTAGTTTCCTCAGTTCCCAATCGTTTATTGAGTGTTGTTAAAAGAAAAGGTAGTTCTAAGTTAATTATTATTTGCAAAAAAAAAAAAAAGTTTATGAGTTTGAACATCAAATATGTTGTCTTTGTAGCATATTCAACTGAATATGGGTTGAAAAGGATTTGCAAATCATTGTATTCCGTTTATATTTACATCTAACACAATTTCCCAACTCATATGGAAACGGGGTTTGTATAAAGATGTGATTATACGAGAAGAAAGAGGCTATAAGGAAGGAATGGAGACGTGCGACATAGCGGTCTTACCATGGCACCAATGCTGTATGCGGCTGCTGGAGTGAGTGCGTGGTTGTAGGGATCTGCAGCAAATACTCGTCCATAACTGTGGAAACGCCAAAGAAAATATAAATTATTAAAATGTGTGATTTATAATACATCAATATTTACACAACACATTCATGTTGATGCAGGTGGTAGCGTTTTATAAACAGGATTTGTTTATACTGGCACCTTTGGATGGAAGTTGAGTTGAGTTTGAGTTTATTTGGAACATGCAAGCATACAACATGATACATCACAATTTCCAGTTTCTCTTTTCAACATGTTCGAAAAGGAGGAGGAAGAAGCAGAGCTTTTTTTTTAATCCTACCCCTTTTTCTTTTACATAACAGTTGCTAAAACTTTTGTTCACTTCCTGTTCTCAATTTATTCACAATATACTCCATAAGTAATCACAATAAAAAAATAAAAAATAAATAAATAATACTCGGTGTAGTAAGTTACATTTCATATGGTGAGATGAGTAAGATTATTTTGAAAAAAATTACATTTAAAACATTTATTGAGTATTTTTTAACTTTAGAAAGTTATATGGTTGGAACCGATAATGATGCCAAAAAACATTAAAAAAAAAAGATGGGAAGTCCTCAAATGCTTATTTTGAAAATGTAATTTTGTTTATAGATTATAGTGTGAAGCGACTGGTATGAGAATCAGCACCTCCAAGTCCGAGTCCATGGTTCTCGCCCGGAAAAGGGTGGAGTGCCATCTCCGGGTTGGGGAGGAGATCTTGCCCCAAGTGGAGGAGTTCAAGTACCTGGGAGTCTTGTTCACGAGTGAGGGAAGAGTGGATCGTGAGATCGACAGGCGGATCGGTGCGGCGTCTTCAGTAATGCGGACGCTGTATCGATCCGTTGTGGTGAAGAAGGAGCTGAGCCGGAAGGCAAAGCTCTCAATTTACCGGTCGATCTACGTTCCCATCCTCACCTATGGTCATGAGCTTTGGGTTATGACCGAAAGGACAAGATCACGGGTACAAGCGGCCGAAATGAGTTTCCTCCGCCGGGTGGCGGGGCTCTCCCTTAGAGATAGGGTGAGAAGCTCTGCCATCCGGGGGGAGCTCAAAGTAAAGCCGCTGCTCCTCCACATGGAGAGGAGCCAGATGAGGTGGTTCGGGCATCTGGTCAGGATGCCACCCGAACGCCTCCCTAGGGAGGTGTTTAGGGCACGTCCGACCGGTAGGAGGCCGCGGGGAAGACCCAGGACACGTTGGGAAGACTATGTCTCCCGGCTGGCCTGGGAACGCCTCGGGGTCCCACAGGAAGAGCTGGACGAAGTGGCTGGGGAGAGGGAAGTCTGGGCTTCCCTGCTTAGGCTGCTGCCCCCGCGACCCGACCTCGGATAAGCGGAAGAAGATGGATGGATGGATGGATTATATGCAATCTGTTGTGTTCCCTAATTTGAGTGTACATAAATGAAGGTGTGTGTTGGACATCATCTGGACTGGACCTGGTTTTAAGAACCCTTTAAACAATCTCATTTCATTGACAACCTGGTCTGGTGAAGATAATGTCCTTTAGTTAAAAAATAGAAACAAAAATTGACAAAAGTTACATTTCATATGGTGAGATGAGTAAGATTATTTTGAAAATGAACGGATGGATGGATTAAATAAATTCAGAATGTTTATCATGGTTCTTCTTTTTTGTACTTTGTAAACACTTTAAGTTTGAAGAGTTTTTCTTGTGCCCCAGCTTACCAGTTTTTCAGGATATAAGCTTCTTTCTTTCTTTCTTTCTCGAGTTTATTTCGAACATGAACACACTTACAGCATAATACATCACACAATTTCACATCATTTCACTTCACATCATGTCTGAAAAGGAGTAGGAAGAAGCAAAGCTTATTTAATCCAACCCCTTTCCCACTTCAGAGCGTTTACAAATATATACATTCATTTACTGACTCCTTTTGTAGCACAATGATTAATACAGCAGTAGGGATGTCCGATAATGGCTTTTTGCCGATATCCGATATTCCGATATTGTCCAACTCTTTAATTACCGATACCGATATCAACCGAAACCGATATAGACCGATATATACAGTCGTGGAATTAACACATTATTATGCCTAATTTGGACAACCAGGTATGGTGAAGATAAGGTCCTTTTAAAAAAAAAATAATTAAAAAAAATAAGATAAATAAATTAAAAACATTTTCTTGAATAAAAAAGAAAGTAAAACAATATAAAAACAGTTACATAGAAACTAGTAATTTTTGGTCCCAGTATTGACCCTTGGGGTACGCCACATAATATATTTAGTATGGATGTCCGATAATGGCTTTTTGCCAATATCCGATATTGTCCAACTCTTTAATTACCGATACCGATATCAACCGATACCCATATATACAGTCGTGGAATTAACACATTATTATGCCTAATTTGGACAACCAGGTATGGTGAAGATAAGGTCTTTTAAAAAAAAAAAAAAAAAAAAAAAATAAGATAAATAAATTAAAAACATTTTCTTGAATAAAAAAGAAAGTAAAACAATATAAAAACAGTTACATATAAACTAGTAATTAATGAAAATGAGTAAAATTAACTGTTAAAGGTTAGTACTATTAGTGGACCAATCATGTGTGCTTACGGACTGTATCCCTTGCAGACTGTATTGATATATATTGATATATAATGTAGGAACCACAATATTAATAACAGAAAGAAACAACCCTTTTGTGTGAATGAGTGTAAATGGGGGAGGGAGGTTTTTTGGGTTGGTGCACTAATTGTAAGTGTATCTTGTGTGTTTTATGTTGATTTAATAAAAAATAAAAATAAAAAATAAATAAAAACCCCGATAACGACAATAAAAAAAAACTTGATGCCGATAATTTCCGATATTACATTTTAAAGCATTTATTGGCCGACATCTCTAGTACTAACCTTTAAGAGTTAATTTTACTCATTTTCATTAATTACTAGTTTCTATGTAACTGTTTTTATATTGTTTTACTTTCTTTTTTTATTCAAGAAAATGTTTTTAATTTATTTATCTTATTTTATTTTATTATTATTTTTAAAAGGACCTTATCTTCACTAGGGATGTCCGATAATGGCTTTTTTGCCGATATCCGATATTGTCCAACTCTTAATTACCGATACCGATATCAACCGATACCGATATATACAGTCGTGGATGTCACGACTTGGACTATGGCGTGGTTTGTTCTCCCGAGGTGCAAAAGATTTGGACCATACGTGGCGTGAAGGGGAATACATGATTTATTTAAACACTATAACTACAAAAAAAAGTACAAACGAAAAGCGCGCACAGTGGCGGAGAAACGACTTGGCTATAAAAACAAATACTTGCACAAAGGCAGAAACTATGAACAACAAAAAACACTAACTGTGGCTTAATAAACAAAAACTTACTTGGCATGGAACCGGCATGAAAAAAGAGCAGCAAGGATCATAAGGGTGTGGAGAGTGTGCAGAAGCATAAATGCAGGATGTCACCAGAAAGACAAACTGAAAACAATTAACTTAAATACTACAGACATGATTAACGAAAACAGGTGCGTGACTAAAACGTGAAACAGGTGCGTGACGTGACAGGTGAAAACTAATGGGTTGCTATGGTGACAAACAAGAGTGCACAATGAGTCCAAACGCGGAACAGGTGAAACTAATGGGTAATCATGGAAACAAGACAAGGGAGTGAAAAGCCAGAAACTAAAGAGTCCAATAACTAAACAAAACATGACTAAAACAAAACATGATTACACAGACATGACAGTGGAATTAACACATTATTATGCCTAATTTGGACAACCAGGTATGGTGAAGATAAGATACTTTTTAAAATAATAATACAATAAAATAAGATAAGATAAATAAATTAAAAAAAATTCTTGAATAAAAAAGAAAGTAAAACAATGTAAAAACAGTTACATAGAAACTAGTAATGAATGAAAATGAGTAAAATTAAGTGTTAAAGGTTAGTACTATTAGTGGAGCAGCAGCACGCACAATGTGTTCTTACGGACTGTATCCCTTGCAGACTGTATTGATATATATTGATATATAATGTAGGAACCACAATATTAATAACAGAAAGAAACAACCCTTTTGTGTGAATGAGTGTGAATGGGGGAGGGAGGTTTTTTGGGTTGGTGCACTAATTGTAAGTGTATCTTGTGTTTTTATGTTGATTTAATAAAAAACCCAAAAAAAACCAACAACCCGATACCGATAATTTCCGATATTACATTTTAACACATTTACCGGCCGATAATATCGGCCTGTTATCGGACATCTCTATACAGCAGTTTTGTAATAGATAATTGGTTGCACTTTAGTATGGGGAACATATTCACCATTAATTAGTTGCTTATTAAAGTAACAAATACTTAATTTAGAGTTATTTGGACACTAAGGGAACATATAAGGGTTAGGGTTACTAATAAGCAATAATTCTGAGGTTATTGAGGGAAGACTCTTAGTTAATGGCTTACTGCTTGTATAATAAGGCCGTGCAGAATAAGGCATTAATAAGTAGTTAATAATGACTAGTTAAGAGCCAATATGTTACTAATTTGCATGTTAATAAGCAACTAATTCATGGTGAATATGTTCCCCATACTAAAGTGTTACCAGATAATTAAGTCAGTCATGATCAGTGTTGCGTTAGTTACTGAAAACCAGTAACTAGTTACAGTTACTAGTTAATTTATTTCAAAAGTAACTCAGTTACTAACTCAGTTACTTACACCAAAAAGCAGTGCGTTATTGTGAAAAGTAACTATTTAGTTACTTATATATTTAAAAAAAAATTTAAGGCCACCTTTAAATGCCCTTTTAGCCTTCATTTCAGTACTGTTATTGCACTGGAGAATAATACAATCAACTTGACATGCATTTGCATCACTGAACTCTGCTAAGCAATGTGGTCTACATACAACACACAAAGACAAAGATATGTTTCAAAGGGCCAATTTGTTTCAGGCCAGAACAAATCGACAAAACTATTTTAAATAGCTGCAACATAACATACATAAGTAACAAACAGCATAATAACAACATAGCTGTAAACTAAGGAAGGCACACACTACATACACAAAGCCTAACCAGGAGTTTTTTTCTCTCAAGGAATTGTGAAATAAAATCATGTCTGAAGCCCAGAACACTCTACACATTTCCCCAGTTTTAGTTTAGAGATAAGGAAAGATTGGCCTGGCCCACTAGCATCCCTCTTTATGTTTGTGAACTTTATAGTCTATACATTTAGAGTGATGTGGTAATCAAACACTCTAGAAGTCTAGAATGAAAGAGTATATAAGAGAATTGACAGAGTGTGTGTACCTTCAGTGCGCAGTGCCTCGTTAAAATCCAGCCACTGTTGCTTAGGAGGTGAAGTGTGTCTCTCTTTACTAGCTTCGTCGAAGCATGTTGCTTTTGTGGCTGTTTCAGCAGATTTGAATTGCTAGGATAGGATCTTTGATCCAAGACACAACTTAACTAAAATGTTATTTTCTTTGTGGTCGACAAAAGAAAAGTAGTGAGAATATCTCCATGTTAAGAAACTCGGCTTCGGGCTTCGCCATGACGTCTTGTTAGTAAACACAGACACGCCCCCTCCCACACACACACACATACAATTCCTTGTCGCCTCTTCTGCAGCGCTCCAATAAAACACACTCAGATCTTCTCAGTTTCTAGCCGATACTACATAGAAAATAACGTAAAATAACGCAGTAACGCATCATGTAGTAACGGTAACTGAGTTACTGAATATAAAAAATAACGCGTTAGATTACTAGTTACCGCCGAAAGTAACGGCGCTAACAAAGTAACACTGGTGGTCTCTCACATCATCATTTACTATGAATTGATTAACGTGGACCCCGACTTAAACAAGTTGAAAAACTCAAGTTGCGAGTTGTCGTGATTAAATGTAACATGTTTATGTGTGCATTGCATGGAGGTTTTTTCCCACTCCAGCCCCTTAGGAGCCCAGTCTAGATTGTATTTTTTTACTCATCTTCTTCCCCAGCGTTTTACCTTTTTCCCACCTTTTACGGGGCGCCTGGTGGCGACTCATCAGCGTTCCTGTTCTGTAACCCAGAACACTTGTTTGTTTGTCTAATCTTGAACGGGTTTGTGCTGAAAACATAGTTTCGTTGTACTCGGTGCAATGACAATAAAGACCTATGCTATCCTATTTACAAAAGAAACAAATGACAAATGGTCGTAATTAAACAATTTCAGTACAACTCTCATGCGTTCTTTCAAAAGACGGACTTGTATTATTTCGGTAGTCCTGTAACAACTCTTGAAATTATCCAGGTCTCGAGTGTAGATTCACAAGTGATCCATTTGTAAATAGCTGGAAATAAAAGCTGAAATAAGCAGCTCTGGTCTCATATTCATCTTGTGAAATGAAACCCAAATGGTTCCATTCTGCATAAAAAAAAAATGAAGGAATCGGCCTAATTTTCCAAGGCTACAAGTCAATAATGAGCGGAACAGCAGGACATTTCAGGTTATTGCCACTACTGTAATTTCCCAACAATCTGGTGATGATGAACATTTCAGAGCAGGGGTGTTTAAAGGTGCAATTTGTGGCTTTTTTTAATGAACATGGACCACACCAGAATATTACACTGGAGGGTTCATAGTCATAGTTTATTTTCAACATGCTCAGCCAAGTTTACAACACTTAAACTGGAAATAGTCGGTACAATGTAATCATGTTTGAACTAAGGTAGGGAGAGGCACATGTTACAAACCCCCGTTTCCATAAGAGAATACAATGATTTGCAAACCATTTTCAACCAATATTCAGTTGAATATGCTACAAAGACAACATATTTGATGTTCAAACTGATAAAAAAAAAAAAAGATTTTGCAAATAATCATTAACTTTAGCATTTGATGCCAGCAACACGTGACAAAGAAGTTGGGAAAGGTGGCAATAAATACTGATAAAGTTGAGGAATGCTCATCAAACACTTATTTGGAACATCCCACAGGTGAACAGGCAAATTGGGAACAGGTGGGTGCCATGATTGGGTATAAAAGTAGATTCCATGAAATGCTCAGTCATTCACAAACAAGGATGGGGCGAGGGTCACCACTTTGTCAACAAATGCGTGAGCAAATTGTTGAACAGTTTAAGAAAAACCTTTCTCAACCAGCTATTGCGAGGAATTTAGGGATTTCACCATCTACGGTCCGTAATATCATCAAAGGGTTCAGAGAATCTGGAGAAGTCACTGCGCGTAAGCAGCTAAGCCCGTGACCTTCGATTCCTCAGGCTGTACTGCATCAACAAGCGACATCAGTGTGTAAAGGATATCACCACATGGGCTCAGGAACACTCCAGAAACCCACTGTCAGTAACTACAGTTGGTCGCTACATCTGTAAGTGCAAGTTAAAACTCTCCTATGCAAGGCGAAAACCGTTTATCAACAACACCCAGAAACGCCGTCGGCTTCGCTGGGCCTGAGCTCATCTAAGATGGACTGATACAAAGTGGAAAAGTGTTCTGTGGTCTGACGAGTCCACATTTCAAATTGTTTTTGGAAACTGTGGACGTCGTGTCCTTCGGACCAAAGAGGAAAAGAACCATCCGGATTGTTATAGGCGCAAAGTGTAAAAGCCAGCATGTGCGATGGTATGGGGGTGTATTAGTGCCCAAGACATGGGTAACTTACACATCTGTGAAGGCACCATTAATGCTGAATGGTACATACAGGTTTTGGAGCAACATATGTTGCCATCCAATGGACGCCCCTGCTTATTTCAGCAAGACAATGCCAAGCCACGTGTTACATCAACGTGGCTTCATAGTAAAAGAGTGCGGGTACTAGACTGGCCTGCCTGTAGTCCAGACCTGTCTCCCATTGAAAATGTGTGGCGCATTATGAAGCCTAAAATAGCACAACGGAGACCCCCGGACTGTTGAACAACTTAAGCTGTACATCAAGCAAGAATGGGAAAGAATTCCACCTGAGAAGCTTCAAAAATGTGTCTCCTCAGTTCCCAAACGTTTACTGAGTGTTGTTAAAAGGAAAGGCCATGTAACACAGTGGTGAACATGCCCTTTCCCAACTACTTTGGCACGTGTTGCAGCCATGAAATTCTAAGTTAATTATTATTTGCAAAAAAAAAATTAAGTTTATGAGTTTGAACATCAAATATGTTGTCTTTGTAGCATATTCAACTGAATATGGGTTGAAAATGATTTGCAAATCATTGTATTCCGTTTATATTTACATCTAACACAATTTCCCAACTCATATGGAAACAGGGTTTGTATTTCATTCTATATTTATCCCATTTCTCTGCAGTTGTTTTTAGCCTTTTTTACCAGGTCTAACTTGCAACTTTTTTTTAAAAGAAGAAAAAGAAAGACGACGTATACAAATGCGGACATGACATCAATAATGATGTAGGAGTTAATGCTAAAAGGAATACAAGAATATACGATAAACAATATGTTGTGACCATCAAGCCACACAAATGAGATGGAGCTTCCACGGAGAGGAACGTTGCTTATTTCTCGTCATGCTGTCTGACCAGCGCTCCCCTCCTCCCATCCGTCTTCTGTTAATCCTTCATGATAAGAGCCAATCAGGGGCCAGGGTCTGTGCCCATAATTGAGCAGATTTGCATAACGGCCCAGTGGTTGACGCGATTAGAAGTTAATCCCGATTAGTTTTGGACATTGCTATTCAACAGCAGCAAGCGCCCAACACACACACACACACACACACACACGCACACACACACACACACACATTTGACCTATCTTATCTCTCGGTGCAGAGCCCTAACCCATCATCAGTGTGGATGTGTGGCGGTGTGAGAAGGTGGGTAAAACTGCAAAAACTACACAAATTCAAATGCAATTTCAACCAAATGCGGTTTTAAAAATGACCCTGAGGTGAAAAGATAAACAGTGTCGCGTAATTTCTGACTGATTTACAGCAGCGTTGGGCACGAATTGATTAATTCTGCATTTTCCGACGATACCGGACTGTTTGTGGATGTGTTTTGTAAAGACCCCCAATCATACTTGCCGACCCTCCCGAATTTTCCGGGAGACTCCCGAAATTCAGCGCCTCTCCCGAAAACCTCCCGGGACAAATATTCTCCCGAAAATCTCCCGATTTTCAGCCGGAGCTGGAGGCCACGCCCCCTCCAGCTCCATGCGGACCTGAGTGAGGACAGCCTTTTTTCACGGCGGGAGAACAACAGGGTGACAAGAACTAAATCATCCAGACTAGAGATAAATTGTATTATTATGTTTATCTTACCTAAAAATAAATATATTTATTAATTTAAAAAAAAGAAAAACTAAATACATTTTTACTATCCATCCATCCATCCATCTTCTTCCGCTTATCCGAGGTCGGGTCGCGGGGGCAGCAGCCTAAGCAGGGAAGCCCAGACTTCCCTCTCCCCAGCCACTTCGTCCAGCTCCTCCCGGGGGATCCCGAGGCGTTCCCAGGGCAGCCGGGAGACATAGTCTTCCCAGCGTGTCCTGGGTCTTCCCCGTGGCCTCCTACCGGTCGGACGTGCCCGAAACACCTTCCTAGGGAGGCGTTCGGGTGGCATCCTGACCAGATGCCCGAACCACCTCATCTGGCTCCTCTCGATGTGGAGGAGCAGCGGCTTTACTTTGAGCTCCTCCCGGATGACAGAGCTTCTCACCCTATCTCTAAGGGAGAGACCCGCCACCCGGCGGAGGAAACTCATTTCAGCCGCTTGTACCCGTGATCTTGTCCTTTCGGTCATGACGCAAAGCTCATGACCATAGGTGAGGATGGGAACGTAGATCGACCAGTAAATCGAGAGCTTTGCCTTCCGGCTCAGCTCCTTCTTCACCACAACGGATCGATACAGTGTCCGCATTACTGAAGATGCCGCACCGATCCGCCTGTCGATCTCACGATCCACTCTTCCCACTCGTGAACAAGACTCCGAGGTACTTGAACTCCTCCACTTGGGGCAAGATCTCCTCCCCAACCCGGAGATGGCACTCCACCCTTTTCCGGGAGAGAACCATGGACTCGGACTTGGAGGTGCTGATTCCCATCCCAGTCGCTTCACACTCGGCTGCGAACCGATCCAGCGAGAGCTGAAGATCTTGGCCAGAGGAAGCCATCAGGACCACATCATCTGCAAATAGCAGAGACCTAATCCTGCAGCCACCAAACCAGATACCCTCAACGCCTTGACTGCGCCTAGAAATTCTGTCCATAAATCCAATCCAATCCACTTTATTTATATAGCACATTTAAACAACAAAGGTTATGAACAGAATCGGTGACAAAGGGCAGCCTTGGCGGAGTCCAACCCTCACTGGAAACGTGTCCGACTTACTACCGGCAATGCGGACCAAGCTCTGACACTGATCATACAGGGAGCGAACTGCCACAATAAGACAGTCCGTTACCCCATACTCTCTGAGCACTCCCCACAGGACTTCCCGGGGTACACGGTCGAATGCCTTCTCCAAGTCCACAAAGCACATGTAGACTGGTTGGGCAAACTCCCATGCACCCTCAAGGACCCTGCCGAGAGTATAGAGCTGGTCCACAGTTCCACGACCAGGACGAAAACCACACTGTTCCTCCTGAATCCGAGGTTCGACTATCCGGCGTAGCCTCCTCTCCAGTACACCTGAATAGACCTTACCGGGAAGGCTGAGGAGTGTGATCCCACAATAGTTGGAACACACCCTCCGGTTCCCCTTCTTAAAGAGAGGAACCACCACCCCGGTCTGCCAATCCAGAGGTACCGCCCCATTTTTACTATATTTTGCTAAAAACATCAAAATTAATTGTATTTTTATTTGTATTTTTTCTGACTCCTTATTACATCCAGGCATTAGAATTATACATTAAAATAAACATATTTGAAATAATTAATTTTAAATGATCATAATAATTCATTTAAAATGACCATATTTAATTATTAAAATAATTGCTTGTTTATCAACAACTTTAGCATTTTATTCATTACATTTTGAAGCTCTCAGAAGCCAAGTTATGTTATATTCCTTAAGATTTATTTATGCAAGTTTGAAGTATCAATTATCTAAACACAGTTTTGTTTGCATATTTTCAGGATATATATATATATATATATATATATATATATATATATATATATATATATATATATATATATATATGTATGAAATACTTGGTGAACTCTAGCTGTCAATATACTCCTCCCCTCTTAACCACGCCCCCAACCACGCCCTGCCCCACCCCCGACCACGCCCCCACCTCCCGAAATCGGAGGTCTCAAGGTTGGCAAGTATGCCCCCAATCTATGTATATTGTTCAGGAGAAGACTTGAAGGAAGTCAACAGAGGTTGAGTTGCTTCAGCTAAAACAATGCTTTGATATTAATAAGTTATCATTACTTTTATGGACAGAATTTCTAGGCGCAGTCAAGGCGTTGAGGGGATCCGGTTTGGTGGCTGCAGGATTAGGTCTCTCCTTTTTGCAGATGATGTGGTCCTGATGGCTTCATCTGGTCAGGATCTTCAGCTCTCGCTGGATCGGTTCGCAGCCGAGTGTGAAGCGACTGGGATGAGAATCAGCACCTCCAAGTCCGAGTCCATGGTTCTCGCCCGGAAAAGGGTGGAGTGCCATCTCTGGGTTGGGGAAGAGACCCTTCCCCAGGTGGAGGCGTTCAAGAACCTCGGAATCTTGTTCACGAGTGAGGGAAGAGTGGATCGTGAGATCGGCAGGCGGATCCGTGCGGCGTCTTCAGTAATGCGGACGCTGTATCGATCCGTTGTGGTGAAGAAGGAGCTGAGCCGGAAGGCAAAGCTCTCAATTTACCGGTCGATCTACGTTCCCGGCCTCACCTATGGTCATGAGCTTTGGGTTATGACCGAAAGGACAAGATTACGGGTACAAGCCGGGTGGCGGGTCTCTCCCTTAGAGATAGGGTGAGAAGCTCTGTCATCCAGGAGGAGCTCAAAGTAAAGCCGCTGCTCCTCCACATAGAGAGGAGCCAGATGAGGTGGTTCGGGCATCTGGTCAGGATGCCACCCGAATGCCTCCCTAGGGAGGTGTTTAGGGCACGTCCGACCGGTAGGAGGCCACGGGGAAGACCCAAGACACGTTGGAAGACTATGTCTCCCGGCTGGCCTGGGAACGCCTCGGGATCCCCCGGGAAGAGCTGGACGAAGTGGCTGGGGAGAGGAAAGTCTGGGCTTCCCTGTTTAGGCTGCTGCCCCTGCGACCCGACCTCGGATAAGCGGAAGAAGATGGATGGATGGATGGAAGTTATCATTAAATTATAAGAAAACTACATTTATGGTGTTTAGTGGTGCAAGGACAAATTGTGAAGCAAAATTGAGATTAAATCAAGTGGAAATTGACAGAGTATCCATCCATCCATTTTCTACCGCTTGTCCCTTTTGGGGTCGCTGGAGCCTATCTCATATTAAACTAAATTCTTGGGAATAATCCATCCATCTATCTTCTTCCGCTTATCCGAGGTCGGGTCGCGGGGGCAGCAGCCTAAGCAGGGAAGCCCAGACTTCCCTCTAACCAGCCACTTCGTCCAGCTCTTCCTGTGGGACCCCGAGGCGTTCCCAGGCCAGCCGGGAGACATAGTCTTCCCAACGTGTCCTGGGTCTTCCCGCGGCCTCCTACCGGTCGGACGTGCCCTAAACACCTCCCTAGGGAGGCGTTCGGGTGGCATCCTGACCAGATGCCCGAACCACCTCAACTGGCTCCTCTCCATGTGGAGGAGCAGCGGCTTTACTTTGAGCTCCCCCCGGATGGCAGAGCTTCTCACCCTATCTCTAAGGGAGAGACCCGCCACCCGGCGGAGGAAACTCATTTTGGCCGCTTGTACCCGTGATCTTGTCCTTTCGGTCATAACCCAAAGCTCATGACCATAGGTGAGGATGGGAACGTAGATCGACCGGTAAATTGAGAGCTTTGCCTTCCGGCTCAGCTCCTTCTTCACCACAACGGATCGATACAGCGTCCGCATTACTGAAGACGCCGCACCGATCCGCCTGTCGATCTCACGATCCACTCTTCCCTCACTCGTGAGCAAGACTTCGAGGTACTTGAACTCCTCCACTTGGGGCAGGGTCTCCTCCCCAACCCGGAGATGGCACTCCACCTTTTTCCGGGCGAAAACCATGGACTCGGACTTGGAGGTGCTGATTCTCATCCCAGTCGCTTCACACTCGGCTGTGAACCGATCCAGCGAGGGAATAATAATCGATCAAAAATTATGTTGGAAACCGCAGATTTAATATATAAAGGGAAAAATATCCAAATCCATTGCTACAAACAATCGCTCAAAATCCTTGACCAAAAACCACAACACCATCATCACTGTTTAGTTCTCCAAAAATATAGATTGTTAAATGTAGCCAACATTCAAAGATTAGCATCAATACGAATGGCCCATCGAATCCTAAATAACACTGCACCAGCGCCACTAAAGCACTTTGTCCAGTTTACATCTGCTGTGACAACTGGAAACACACGAGCCTCCACCAGGGGGCGGTGTAGCGTACCCACTAGAGATGCGCGGTTTGCGGGCACAACCGCGGAGTCCGCGGATTATAGGCGGATCGGGCGGATGAAATAAAAAAAAATTAGATTTTATCCGCGGGTCGGGTCGGGCGGTTAAAATAAAAAAAAATTAGATTTTAAATAGATTCAGGCGGGTGGCAGTTAAACCAATTGGGAAATATATATACATAGTTAAATGTTGTTACCCACATACGAAAAACGAGCAGGCACCTGCAGCATATGCCACAACAGAAGAAAAAAAAGAAAAAGAGATGGACACTTTTACGGAGCGGAGAAGGGACGCCTCGCCGGGGTCCGGGACCGAGGCCCCTTCCCCCGAGAGGGCCCCACCGGGAGCCGTAGCTGAGGCGATCCGCGAGAAGGGCCCGACGCACGTCCAGGGTCACCACCGCGCCGACACCCCGCCTCGTCCGCCTTCTACGCGGCCGGCGTCACGCGCAGCAGGTAAGCAGCTTACCTGCCCGCCAACCCCGTGGCCGGGGGCTCGTAACAGGGGTCACTCCACGCGCTCCGCCCGCGCAGCTTACCTGCCCGCCACCTCTGTTGCCGGGGGCGCGTAACAGGGGTCACTCCGCGCGCAGTGCGCTCACGAAAGGGGTGGGGCTCACCCTGGTTGATATAGACAGCAGGACGGTGGCCATGGAAGTTGGAACCCGCTAAGGAGTGTGTAACAACCCACCTGCCGAATCAACTAGCCCTGAAAATGGATGGCGCTGGAGCGTCGGGCCCATACCCGGCCGTCGCCGGCAGCGAGATGCGCTTGGAGGTGCGCTCAGCGCTCCCATATGATTGCGCACTGGTGTGCGTCTGGGTCGTGACAGCGTGGCACGCAAATGTCTGTGCTGCATTGGATCAGTCTCCTTTCTTTAACAGGCAGAAGCTTTATAACCTCACTAATGCCTTGCATCGTCTATATTAGATATATAACAACGGGCGGGTGCGGTTTTGATTAAATGTTAGATCGGGTGGATGGCGGATGGTTGACGACTTTCTGATGCGGTTGCGGATGAAATAATTGCCTATCCGCGCATCTCTAGTACCCACACTGCAAAAACTGAAATCTAAGTAAGATGAAAAATCTCAAATAAGGGTGATATTTGCTTATTTTCCGTCTGATAAGATCATTCTTCTCACTAAGCAGATTTTATGTTAGATTGTTTTACTTGTTTTAAGGGTTTTGGTCCTAAATGATCTCAGTAAGATATTACAGCTTGTTGCTGAGATTTGATGACCTATATTGAGTAAAACATGCTTGAAACTAGAATATCAACTGTTGCAAAGCTGTGTCGTCAACACTCACAAGTATAAAACTACTTTTTTAAAGTGATAATTCTTACTTCAAGCATAAAAAAAAAATCATGATGCCGAGCGCATATCATTACGTCAAGATAATGGCACGAGCATTTACTTAATTTAAGAATATTTTTCAACATATCGAGCAAAAAGGTCTCTTTTTTTTTTTCTACCAAGAAAAGTGCACTTGTTATTAGTGAGAATATACTTATTTTAAGGTATTTTTGGGTTCATTGAGGTTAGCTAATTAGGGCCCGCATGGCCCATTGCATAAGGACTCCCAAAGGGAGTCCTTATGCAATGGGACATAAGGACCTATTGAATTTGTAAGGTTATATTCTTTATTATTATTCTTCCGCACATTGCAGCTTTGCGCTGTAATTTGACCCCCATAACATACTTCAAAACTCACCAAATTTAACACACATCAGGACCTCCAAAAATTGCCCTTTAATAAAAAAAAAAAAACCCAAAATTCAAAATTGCGCTCTAGCGCCCTCTAGGAAGAAAACTGCCTCTAACTCCCAGTAGGAATGTCATAGAGACATGAAACAAAAAGTTGGCAATTCCCCCTTCAAGACAAACAAGTACTAAAAACAGTCACTTTTGCCTCTTTGAGCTATATTTTGACCCCCTTAACATGCTTCAAAACTCACCAAACTGAACGCACACATCAGGACTGGCAAACATTGCGATCTAAAAAAAAACCTAACCCCAAATCTCAAAATTGCGCTCTACTGCAAATTTTTAATAAAACGCAAAAAAAACTGCTCCTCGGAAGAAAAAAATGACAAAACGGCCTGTAACTCCCACTGGGAAGGCCGGAGAGACATGAAACAAAAACCTCTATGTAGGTCTCACTTAGACCTACATTTCATAAATTGACAACCCCCAGCAAAAATCAACAGGAAGTTTGCTATTCCCCCTTCAAAACAATTTTTTTTGTAAAAACCGGTCACCTTCCTTCAAAAACTATCTCCTCTGAGCGCGTTTGTCGTTTCGCCTTCAAACTAACACAGGAGAGAGATTGAACCCTTGTGATTACAATGACAGAAGCGCTTTTTTTCTAACTGCTCCGGTTTTGATTTTATGACCCTTCAAAGACCCGCTGCGCTGATGTTTTTTTAAGATGGCTGCTTAAAAGCAGGAAGCACCAACGTGCCCACACAATGCAGACAAGGTAGGTACACTACACAAAAGTCTTGGGACACTTCAGACTAAAAGTAGACAAAAGTCTTGGGACACTTCAGACTAAAAGTAGACAAAAGTATTGGGACATTTAGGACTAGCACCTGCCAAATATGCGGGCCCGACCAATGCTGCTTGCAGCTTTAATTTGACTTGTTTTGGAAAGTCTTGACAAGCCGAATTTTCTTATTCTATTGGCAGATAATTTTGCTTAGTTCAAATAAAATACCCCTCATTTTTGTATTTTTTTTTCTTGTTTTTGAACACTGACTTTTTGCAGTGCAGATGTAAAACATCTTTTGCACAATCAGCCTTTTCATATAAAGCGATAAAGGAGTGGAACGACCTCACAACAAACTTGAAAAGTCTAACAGATGACGCTTCATTCACAATTGGAGTTAAAAAGTGGCTTTGGAGCAATCAAATCTGCTCACACGGTCAATAAGGTGGCCACTATGTTTGACACGTCAACTTAATGTGTATTATACTTATCCATGAGAGCATTTTTGTTGAAAATTGTGAGGTGTGTCTGTTAAAATCATGGTTGTTTTTACAAATGATGACAGATGTGAACAAGAGCATGTATTGTCTTTGTGTGATGATGTAAATGAGGTAAGGCTGAAACGACGCGTCGACGTAGTCGACGTCATCGGTTACGTAAATACGTCGACGCCGTTTTTGTGCGTCGGCGCGTCGCATATTTACGTCACACTACTTTACTGTCATGGCGGAGCGCAAAGCAGACGATGCGAGCGAGGGGAAAAAAGCACGCCAAAAGTCGTCAAAAGTGTGGGAGTATTTCAATAAACGGCCTAATAATGTTGTTGTATGCACACTGTGTCGAGCGGAAATGGCCTATCATAGCAGCACAACGGCTATGAACGAACATTTGAAAAGAAAACACCCGACAGCGTTCTTGCCATCACCATCAACAAGTCAATCGTCCGCGTGCGTATACGTTGTCATTATTACACAAAAACATGAATGTGTCATTTGTATCTGCGTTGTAAATTCATAAACTAAAGCACCGTTTCGCTCTGAGAGGCGCGTTTGGCGTGCCTGTTCAGTGTTTACAAAGACGCGCTCCTCTTTAACGCTGTGGAGAGGCGGCGGCAATCGTGCCCAGGTGCGCGATCCGCGCAGTTGGAAGAGAAAAGACTTTGTGTAAAATTAGAAGATTGTAAACCTGGCAAAGCCGTCTGGCGTTCAGTCTGTCGGTCCTGAAAGAACCCCATGGCACAAGACGTGTCACAAACGCTAACGTTAATTAGTTGTGCAAATACCTTTTACAACATTAACAGTTACATATACTATGTACAAACCAACAATTAACTTTCACTTTAATCATACTATCATTGTTGTGTTATTAAGCAAAATAAGCAATACTTTTACTTTTGTTGAAATGTTTACACTGTACACTTTTTTGTATTAGATGTTTAGCTTTATTTTTGCACATTTTAGCAAATAAGCAATACTTTTACTTTTGTTGAAATGTTTACACTTGTTACAGAATATTTCCGTTTTGCACTTTTTTGTATTGGATGTTTATCTTTATTTTTGCACATTTTAAAGCAAAATAAGCAATACTTTTACTTTTGAAATGCTTATACTATTCCAGAATATTAAGATTTGCACTGGATGTTTACTTTTATATTTGCACATTAAAAAGCAAATAAGCTACTTTTAATTTTGTTAAATGTTAAAAGTTTTAAATGTTTACATTGTTACAGAATATTTTGTCATGTTGTTGTCAATGTTGACTGACTAGTGGCCATACTTTTTTTTTGTAAATAAAAGCCATGCCTTTTGAAAAAACTGGCCTACATTTATTTTTTCCTCTTCATTTTAAATTTAAAAAAAAATCGGTAAAAGGAAAAATAATCTATAGATTAATCGAAAAAATAATCTATAGATTAATCGATAGAAAAATAATCGTTAGCTGCAGCCCTAAAATGAGGTGTGGTTGTATTGTATATTAAGTATGCGTGCATGAAAGGGCATTTTATGACTTTTCTTAATTTGATTACATGCTATAGTATGATTTTATTGTCATGATTTTATTGCATGTATCCCTTTAATATAGGTGGCCAGGGACTACAGATGGAAATGAGCTATTTAGCTATAATCTGGTCCTTTATATATCCTTTATAAAGTAAGACACATGCTGAATAAGAAATGCCTGCATATGTTATATTATTCTTTTACTTTTCCATATTTAACATATTGTGTTGAAGTTTGGGGAAATGTTTATAAATCAAACATAGACCCAATAATTAAACTTTAAAAAAGGGTAATTAGAATAATACACAAAGCTTGCCACTATGAACATACCAATGCATTATTCACAAGTTTTGATATTGTATTTTTAAAAACAATGTAAATTATGTTTGGAGTAAAGAAGAACAGCCTTCCAGCTTGTATTCTTAGCTTATTTAAATTAAGAGAAAACTATAATTTACAGGGGATATGGATTTTTGAAATCGGTAAAGTAAGAAGGAATATAAAATACAAATGTATTTCAGTTTTAGGAGTTAAATGGTTCCTCTCTTTAAGAAGGGGAACCGGAGGGTGTGTTCCAACTATCGTGGGATCACACTCCTCAGCCTTCCCGGTAAGGTCTATTCAGGTGTACTGGAGAGGAGGCTACGCCTGATAGTCGAACCTCGGATTCAGGAGGAACAGTGTGGTTTTCGTCCTGGTCGTGGAACTGTGGACCAGCTCTATACTCTCGGCAGGGTCCTTGAGGGTGCATGGGAGTTTGACCAACCAGTCTACATGTGCTTTGTGGACTTGGAGAAGGCATTCGACCGTGTCCTGTGGGGAGTGCTCAGAGAGTATGGGGTATCGGACTGTCTTATTGTGGCAGTTCGCTCCCTGTATGATCAGTGTCAGAGCTTGGTCCGCATTCCCGGCAGTAAGTCGGACACGTTTCCAGTGAGGGTTGGACTCCGCCAAGGCTGCCCTTTGTCACCGATTCTGTTCATAACCTTTATGGACAGAATTTCTAGGCGCAGTCAAGGCGTTGAGGGGATCTGGTTTGGTGGCTGCAGGATTAGGTCACTGCTATTTGCAGATGATGTGGTCCTGATGGCTTCCTCCGGCCAAGATCTTCAGCTCTCACTGGATCGGTTCGCAGCCGAGTGTGAAGCGACTGGGATGGGAATCAGCACCTCCAAGTCCGAGTCCATGGTTCTCGCCCGGAAAAGGGTGGAGTGCCATCTCCGGGTTGGGGAGGAGATCTTGCCCCAAGTGGAGGAGTTCAAGTACCTCGGAGTCTTGTTCACGAGTGGGGGAAGAGTGGATCGTGAGATCGACAGGCGGATCGGTGCGGCGTCTTCAGTAATGCGGACGCTGTATCGATCCGTTGTGGTGAAGAAGGAGCTGAGCCGGAAGGCAAAGCTCTCGATTTACCGGTCGATCTACGTTCCCATCCTCACCTATGGTCTTGAGCTTTGGGTCATGACCGAAAGGACAAGATCACGGGTACAAGCGGCCGAAATGAGTTTCCTCCGCCGAGTGGCGGGGCTCTCCCTTAGAGATAGGGTGAGAAGCTCTGTCATTCGGGGGGAGCTCAAAGTAAAGCCGCTGCTCCTCCACATCGAGAGGAGCCAGATGAGGTGGTTCGGGCATCTGGTCAGGATGCCACCCGAACGCCTCCCTAGGAAGGTGTTTCGGGCACGTCCGACCGGTAGGAGGCCACGGGGAAGACCCAGGACACGCTGGGAAGACTATCTCTCCCGGCTGGCCTGGGAACGCCTCGGGATCCCCCGGGAGGAGCTGGACGAAGTGGCTGGGGAGAGGGAAGTCTGGGCTTCCCTGCTTAGGCTGCTGCCCCCGCGACCCGACCTCGGATAAGCGGAAGAAGATGGATGGATGGATGGATGAGTTAAATGGTGGAACAAGCTGAGTGATGAGTTGAAGACTTGTAGTTCTTGTTAGAATAATTGTATCTAAGTTATCACAAAACTTTGTGTTTCAATGAGTTCTCGGCGAGCAGACAAAAGCTGTCTTTGATCCTACCAAGAAGAAGGCTTGTAAAACTCCACTGTGTAGGATGGGAAGCAACATGAAGGTGTTCTGTTTCTTTCATGTATTGTAATCAACGGAAAGATGTTGTCTTGACCCGAGATCTACAAAGCGAAGAGGAAGCAGGACCAGACTCCCCTCCAGGCAACCTTTTGTTTGAACCGTTTTACGACCTTTTCTTTGAACTGTTCTGTAACCAAAGGCGATGGCTGTTTACGACCCCCCTCCCTTAGAAACAGCTGTTGCCATGTAATCAGGGAACGTCCAAATAAAAACAATCTTACGTCAGAGCGTGGTGAGACTGTACAAGGAGTACAGTCCAGATGTCTCTCCTCAATTGAGCCAAATGTAATTATGTCTCTGTTTAATTCCTTGCTTCTTGTCTTGTTTAATATATGTCATCAGTGTTTGAACCTGACAGTTCTTTGTTAAGGTTTAAGAAAGCCTTGAAAGGTGAAATAATTGCAAATTATAAAATATAGCAACGATTACTTTCATCCCATTGATTTTTTGAACGTTGATGTTCCAGGTAATCTAATTTTCAGTGAATGTATACATTTTAAAGCATTTATTGGCCGACATCTCTAGTACTAACCTTTAAGAGTTAATTTTACTCATTTTCATTAATTACTAGTTTTATGTAACTGTTTTTATATTGGTTTACTTTCTTTTTTATTCAAGAAAATGTTTTTAATTTATTTATCTTATTTTATTTTATAATTTTTTTTAAAAGGACCTTATCTTCACTAGGGATGTCCGATAATGGCTTTTTTGCCGATATCCGATATTGTCCAACTCTTTAATTACCGATACCGATATCAACCGATACCGATACATACAGTCGTGGAATTAACACATTATTATGCCTAATTTGGACAACCAGTTATGGTGAAGATAAGGTCCTTTTTTTTTTTAAATTAATAAAATAAAATAAGATAAATAAATTAAAAACATTTTCTTGAATAAAAAAGAAAGTAAAACAATATAAAAACAGTTACATAGAAACTAGTAATTTTTGGTCCCAGTATTGACCCTTGGGGTACGCCACATAATATATTTAGTATGGATGTCCGATAATGACTTTTTGCCAATATCCGATATTCCGATATTGTCCAAGTCTTTAATTACCGACATGCCTTGGCTTCAGCCTATTCCTTTTTTGGTCATTCTTTTTCTTTTCTTTTTGTGTGTAAATGTGTACGATTGTTAATATGTATAGTCTGTACTGTTAATTTGATCACACAAAAATGGTTGATTGTATGACCGAAATAAACTCATTTCATTCATTCATATAACGGTGCCTTTGGTGTTGTACCTGACCAGGGGTGTCCAAACTACGGCCCATCTTAAAATTGGCCCATGAGACGTCACAAGTTAAATCAGGAATCAGGCGTTTGAGGTCGGTTGCAACAAAGTTTCTGCCATCTTGTGGACAACGTGAGTAAATCATGTCAATGATCATGAATTGCAAATTGTAGCATGCATAGCACAGCATTTACTTATATGACCAAATCCAAACAAGCTTTCCCTCTCACGGCGCAATTAAAATGCAACAACAACAAAAAAAGTCCACACACGCTTCTCACTGAAATTTGTGGATATTATAATGAAAGATTCAAGCACCATTCATAATTCAATATTAAACCCATTTAAATCCACTACAATGCATATTTGGGTAAAATGCAAAACACTCCCTCCAAACGTATCCATGTTTGCCGCATTGTTGCTGCTTGATATTTCTGATTGATTACAAAACTTTGAGGTGGTTGTCACGTAAGTAAACAAGGTGGGAGTCAAACTTTCACATACACTTAATATCCAATTGTACAAACCCTGTTTCCATATGAGTTGGGAAATTGTGTTAGATGTAAATATAAACGGAATACAATGATTTGCAAATCATTTTCAACCCATATTCAGTTGAATATGCTACAAAGACAACATATTTGATGTTCAAACTGATAAACTTTTTTTTTTTTTTGCAAATAATCATTAACTTTAAAATTTGATGCCAGCAACACGTGACAAAGAAGTTGGGAAAGGTGGCAATAAATACTGATAAAGTTGAGGAATGCTCATCAAACACTTATTTGGAACATCCCACAGGTGAACAGGCAAATTGGGAACAGGTGGGTGCCATGATTGGGTATAAAAGTAGATTCCATGAAATGCTCAGTCATTCACAAACAAGGATGGGGCGAGGGTCACCACTTTGTCAACAAATGCGTGAGCAAATTGTTGAACAGTTTAAGAAAAACCTTTCTCAACCAGCTATTGCAAGGAATTTAGGGATTTCACCATCTACGGTCCGTAATATCATCAAAGGGTTCAGAGAATCTGGAGAAATCACTGCACGTAAGCAGCTAAGCCCGTGACCTTCGATCCCTCAGGCTGTACTGCATCAACAAGCGACATCAGTGTGTAAAGGATATCACCACATGGGCTCAGGAACACTTCAGAAACCCACTGTCAGTAACTACGGTTGGTCGCTACATCTGTAGGTGCAAGTTAAAACTCTCCTATGCAAGGCGAAAACCGTTTATCAACAACACCCAGAAACGCCGTCGGCTTCGCTGGGCCTTAGCTCATCTAAGATGGACTGATACAAAGTGGAAAAGTGTTCTGTGGTCTGACGAGTCCACATTTCAAATTGTTTTTTGAAACTGTGGACGTCGTGTCCTCCGGACCAAAGAGGAAAAGAACCATCCGGATTGTTATAGGCGCAAAGTTGAAAAGCCAGCATGTATGATGGTATGGGGGTGTATTAGTGCCCAAGACATGGGTAACTCACACATCTGTGAAGGCGCCATTAATGCTGAAAGGTACATACAGGTTTTGGAGCAACATATGTTGCCATCCAAGCAACGTTACCATGGACGCCCCTGCTTATTTCAGCAAGACAATGCCAAGCCACGTGTTACATCAACGTGGCTTCATAGTAAAAGAGTGCGGGTACTAGACTGGCCTGCCTGTAGTCCAGACCTGTCTCCCATTGAAAATGTGTGGCGCATTATGAAGCCTAAAATAGCACAACGGAGACCCCCGGACTGTTGAACAACTTAAGCTGTACATCAAGCAAGAATGGGAAAGAATTCCACCTGAGAAGCTTCAAAAATGTGTCTCCTCAGTTCCCAAACGTTTACTGAGTGTTGTTAAAAGGAAAGGCCATGTAACACAGTGGTGAACATGCCCTTTCCCAACTTCTTTGGCACGTGTTGCAGCCACGAAATTCTACGTTAATTATTATTTGCAAAAAAAAAATAAAGTTTATGAGTTTAAATATCAAATATGTTGTCTTTCTAGTGCATTCAATTGAATGTGGGTTGAAAATGATTTGCAAATCACTGTATTCCGTTTATATTTACATCTAACACAATTTCCCAACTCATATGGAAACGGGGTTTGTAAACGAGCTCGCTTGTTAGCCACGGCTACAGCACCGGCAACAACACACTCTTGTTGTTGTTATGCTCCGCTCGCGGCGGTTTGATGAGGTCATCAAGCGTCGCCAGTAAACCTCTCATGCTGTGTTGTGTGTGGGAGAGGTGAGAGGAGAGGGGCTGCTGACTGGGAGACGCATCTGCTCTGTGCGTCCCCCTACGTCCGTGTTTTACCGGATATGTACCGCTCCGTACAGCGGCGTTTTAAAAAGTCATTAATTTTACTTTTTGAAAACCGATACCGATAAGTTCCGATATTACATTTTAAAGCATTTATTGGCCGATAATATATATTATATTATATATATTATCGGACATCTCTGATATTTACTTTACACACAGTCGGCTTTCGCCCCCCGGCCACATTTTTTTAGCCCGATGAGGCCCCCAAGTCAACAAGCTTGGACCTCCCTGCCTACCCTCCTAATCTTGCTCTTAACAAGTCCACTTAACAACCAATTTGTGATAAAACCAAACAATCGTGTGGTGAAGTCTGTTAACTCTTCTAGCAGCATAGTACACCCGTAGTTTATATACTGTACGTCTGTGTGGTCATTTGTTGTGAATGTTCATATTGCATGAGCCCACGACCGTGTCTGCATGAGTGACTAGATTGCATTTGCATCAATTTGTGCCCGGGCCTCTTAAAGCAGCTGCTGTTGCTTTCCCTCTGTGATCCTTGTGGCTCAAACATGGCCCACATGGTGCCACTTTGGTCCTTCACAGATGGCAACATCAAGGCACGAGCGTACAATCAAAAGTCCACAGCAGGCATGGATGACACGGAGACATCAATCAGTCTCCTTGCGGCACTCCAAGTTATTCTTATACATCAATAAATACGAATCATAAATACCAAATACAGCAGATAAAGGACAACTAATTGTATGATACAACCTCTAAAGCCAAATGGTTTATTAGTCAATTGGTCAAAAGACTGGCAAATTATCTCCATCCATCCAGTTATGCGTTTCCTTCAACCCATCTGGGGTTGGGCCACAGGAGTGGCAACCCAAGCACAGAGGCATACATTTTACAGATCAACAGTTGAGGGACTCTCGTAATACCTCACCTGGGAGTAGTCCAGGAGTTGTCCTATCCAGATGCCCACGCTAGTTATACAAGGACTGAATAACCTCTATCAAGGGTCCGGTATCCCATACTCCCAGAACCTCTCACAGGACTCCCCGAAGGGCACTGTCAAGTGCCTTCTCCAAGTCCACAAAACACATGCAGACTGGTTGTAAACGTTGATTCACACTCCTGTTAAGGGTATAGAGCTGGTCCACAGCTAGGATTTTGCTAAATTAACTGAAGAAACTGCATTCGTCTTGGCCTGCCAGTCAGTCACACTCACGGGGACTAACTGGACAAAAATGCCTGATAGAACTTCGACTTCAGCTTGACAGTATCCCTCGCCGCTGGTGTCCACCAACAAAGGCTAACCACAGAGAGTCACTTATGACCTTACGGCTAGACCTTTGGTTAGCCGCCTCAATAATACAAAACGCTCACAATACATTTGGTCAGGATTAGATCGTGAGACAGGATGGATGGCGTAACTCCCAGTCACGCCATTCCAGATCTTACAGGGACCGAATAGCCCGTATCAGGGGTCCAGTATCTCATACTACTAAACCCTCCCACAGGACTCCCAGAAGGGCACTGTCGAGTGCCTTCTCCAAGTCCACAAAACACATGCAGACTGGTTGTAAACAATGATTCACACTCTTGTTAAGGGTATAGAGCTAGTCCACAGCTAGGATTTTGCTAAATTAACTGAAGGAACTGCATTCGTCTTGGCCTGCCAGTCAGTCACACTTACGGGGACCAACTGGACAAAAATGCCTGATAGAACTTCGACTTCAGCTTGACAGTATCCCTCGCTGCTGGTGTCCACCAACAAAGGCTAACCACAGAGAGTCACTTATGACCTTACGGCTGGAATTTTGGTTAGCCGCCTCAATAATACAAAACGCTCACAATACATTTGGTCAGGATTAGATCGTGAGACAGGATAGATGGCGTAACTCCCAGTCACGCCATTCCAGATCTTACAGGGACCCAATAGCTCGTATCAGGGGTCCAGTATCTCATACTACTAAACCCTCCCACAGGACTCCCAGAAGGGCAATGTCGAGTGCCTTCTCCAAGTCCACAAAACACATGCAGACTGGTTGTAAACAATGATTCACACTCTTGTTAAGGGTATAGAGCTAGTCCACAGCTAGGATTTTGCTAAATTAACTGAAGAAACTGCATTTGTCTAGGCATGCCAGTCAGTCACACTTACGGGGACCAACTGGACAAAAATGCCTGATAGAACTTCGACTTCAGCTTGACAGTATCCCTCGCCGCTGGTGTCCACCAATAAAGGCTAACCACAGAGAGTCACTTATGACCTTACGGCTAGACCTTTGGTTAGCCGCATCAATAATACCAAACGCTCATAATACATTTGGTCAGGATTAGATTGTGAGACAGGATAGATGGCGTAACTCCCAGTCACGCCATTCCAGATCTTACAGGGACCGAATAACCTGTATCAGCGGTCCAGTATCTCATACTACCAAACCCTCCCACAGGACTCCCAGAAAGCACTGTCGAGTGCCTTCTCCAAGTCCACAAAACACATGCAGACTGGTTGTAAACAATGATTCACACTCTTGTTAAGGGTATAGAGCTGGTCCACAGCTAGGATTTTGCTAAATTAACTTAAGAAACTGCATTCGTCTTGGCCTGCCAGTCAGTCACACTTACGGGGACCAACTGGACAAAAATGCCCGATAGAACTTCGACTTCAGCTTGACAGTATCCCTCGCCGCTGGTGTCCACCAACAAAAGCTAACCACAGAGTGTCACTTATGACCTTACGGCTAGACCTTTGGTTAGCCGCCTCAAAAATACAAAACGCTCACAATACATTTGGTCAGGATTAGATCGTGAGACAGGATAGATGGCGTAACTCCCAGTCACGCCATTCCAGATCTTACAGGGACCGAATAACCCGTATCAGCGGTCCAGTATCTCATACTACCAAACCCTCCCACAGGACTCCTAGAAGGGCACTGTCGAGTGCCTTCTCCAAGTCCACAAAACACATGCAGACTGGTTGTAAACGTTGATTCACACTCATGTTAAGGGTATAGAGCTGGTCCACAGCTAGGATTTTGCTAAATTAACTGAAGAAACTGCATTCGTCTTGGCCTGCCAGTCAGTCACACTTTCAGGGACCAACTGGACAAAAATGCCTGATAGAACTTCGACTTCAGCTTGACAGTATCTCTCGCCGCTGGTGTCCACCAACAAAGGCTAACCACAGAGAGTCACTTATGACCTTACAGCTAGACCTTTGGTTAGCTGCCTCAATAATACAAAACGCTCACAATACATTTGGTCAGGATTAGATTGTGAGACAGGATAGATGGCGTAACGCCCAGTCACGCCATTCCAGATCTTACGAGGACCGAATAGCCCGTATCAGGGATCCAGTATCTCATACTACCAAACCCTCCCACAGGACTCCTTCAAGGGCACTGTCGAGTGCCTTCTCCAAGTCAACAAAACACATGCAGACTGGTTGTAAATGTGGATTCACACTCCTGTTAAGGGTATAGAGCTGGTCCACAGCTAGGATTTTGCTAAATTAACTGAAGGAACTGCATTCGTCTTGGCCTGCCAGTCAGTCACACTTACGGGGACCAACTGGACAAAAATGCCTGATAGAACTTCAACTTCAGCTTGACAGTATCCCTTGCCGCTGGTGTCCACCAACAAAGGCTGACCACAGAGAGTCACTTATGACCTTACGGCTAGACCTTTGGTTAGCCGCCGCAATAATACAAAACGCTCACAATTCATTTGGTCAGGATTAGATTGTGAGACAGGATAGATGGCGTAACTCCCAGTCACACCATTCCAGATCTTACAGGGACCGAATAACCCGTATCAGCGGTCCAGTATTTCATACTACCAAACCCTCCCACAGGACTCCCAGAAGGGCACTGTCAAGTGCCTTCTCCAAGTCCACAAAACACATGCAGACTGGTTGTAAACAATGATTCACACTCTTGTTAAGGGTATAGAGCTAGTCCACAGCTATCCATCCATCCATCCATTTTCTACCGCTTATTCCCTTTGGGGTCGCGGGGGGCGCTGGAGCCTATCTCAGCTACAATCGGGCGGAAGGCGGGGTACACCCTAGGATTTTGCTAAATTAACTGAAGGACTGCATTCGTCTTGGCCTGCCAGTCAGTAACACTCACGGGGACCAACTGGACAAAAATGCCTGATAGAACTTCAACTTCAGCTTGACAGTATCCCTCGCCGCTGGTGTCCATCAACAAAGGCTAACCACAGAGAGTCACTTATGACCTTACGGCTAGACCTTTGGTTAGCCGCCTCAATAATACAAAACGCTCACAATACATTTGGTCAGGATTAGATTGTGAGACAGGATACATGGCGTAACTCCCAGTCACGCCATTCCAGATCTTACAGGGACCGAATAGCCCGTATCAGGGGTCCAGTATCTCATACTACCAAACCCTCCCACAGGACTCCCAGAAGAGCACTGTCGAGGGCCTTCTCCAAGTCCACAAAACACATGCAGACTGGTTGTAAACAATAATTCACACTCTTGTTAAGGGTATAGAGCTAGTCCACAGCTAGGATTTTGCTAAATTAACTGAAGGAACTGCATTCGTCTTGGCCTGCCAGTCAGTCACACTTACGGGGACCAACTGGACAAAAATGCCTGATAGAACTTCAACTTCAGCTTGACAGTATCCCTCGCCGCTGGTGTCCACCAACAAAGGCTAACCACAGAGAGTCACTTATGACCTTACGGCTAGACCTTTGGTTAGCCGCCGCAATAATACAAAACGCTCACAATTCATTTGGTCAGGATTAGATCGTGAGACAGGATAGATGGCGTAACTCCCAGTCACGCCATTCCAGATCTTACAGGGACCGAATAGCCCATATCAGGGGTCCAGTATCTCATACTACTAAACCCTCCCACAGGACTCCCAGAAGGGCACTGTCGAGTGCCTTCTCCAAGTCAACAAAACACATGCAGACTGGTTGTAAACGGTGATTCACACTCATGTTAAGGGTATAGAGCTGGTCCACAGCTAGGATTTTGCTAAATTAACTGAAGATACTGCATTCTTCTTGGCCTGCCAGTCAGTCACACTTACGGGGACCAACTGGACAAACATGCCTGATAGAACTTCGACTTCAGCTTGACAGTATCCCTCACCGCTGGTGTCCACCAACAAAGGCTAACCACAGAGAGTCACTTATGACCTTACGGCTAGACCTTTGGTTAGCCGCCTCAATGATACAAAACGCTCACAATACATTTGGTCAGGATTAGATCGTGAGACAGGATAGATGGCGTAACTCCCAGTCACGCCATTCCAGATCTTACAGGGACCGAATAGCCCGTATCAGGTGTCCAGTATCTCATACTACCAAACCCTCCCACAGGACTCCCAGAAGGGCACTGTCGAGTGCCTTCTCCAAGTCCACAAAACACATGCAGACTGGTTGTAAACAATGATTCACACTCTTGTTAAGGGTATAGAGCTAGTCCACAGCTAGGATTTTGCTAAATTAACTGAAGGAACTGCATTCGTCTTGGCCTGCCAGTCAGTCACACTTACGGGGACCAACTGGACAAAAATGCCTGATAGAACTTCAACTTCAGCTTGACAGTATCCCTCGCCGCTGGTGTCCACCAACAAAGGCTAACCACAGAGAGTCACTTATGACCTTACGGCTAGACCTTTGGTTAGCCGCCTCAATAATACAAAACGCTCACAATACATTTGGTCAGGATTAGATTGTGAGACAGGATTGATGGCGTAACTCCCAGTTACGCCATTCCAGATCTTACAGGGACTGAATAGCCCGTATCAGGGGTCCAGTATCTCCTACTACTACCAAACCCTCCCACAGGACTTCCAGAAGGGCACAGTCGAGGGCCTTTTCCAAGTCCACAAAACACATGCAGACTGGTTGTAAATGTTGATTCACACTCCTGTAAAGGGTATAGAGCTGGTCCACAGCTAGGATTTTGCTAAATTAACTGAAGAAACTGCATTCGTCTTGGCCTGCCAGTCAGTCACACTTACGGGGACCAACTGGACAAAAATGCCTGATAGAACTTCGACTTTAGCTTGACAGTATCCCTCGCTGCTGGTGTCCACCAACAAAGGCTAACCACAGAGAGTCACTTATGACCTTACAGCTAGACTTTTGGTTAGCCGCATCAATAATACCAAACGCTCATAATACATTTGGTCAGGATAAGATTGTGAGACAGGATAGATGGCGTAACTCCCAGTCATGCCATTCCAGATCTTACAGGGACTGAATAGCCCGTATCAGGGGTCCAGTATCTCATACTATCAAACCCTCCCACAGGACTCCCAGAAGGGCACTGTCGAGTGCCTTCTCCAAGTCAACAAAACACATGCAGACTGGTTGTAAACGTTGATTCACACTCCTGTTAAGGGTATAGAGCTGGTCCACAGCTAGGATTTTGCTAAATTAACTGAAGAAACTGCATTTGTCTTGGCCTGCCAGTCAGTCACACTTACGGGCACCAACTGGACAAAAATGCCCGATAGAACTTCGACTTCAGCTTGACAGTATCCCTCGCCGCTGGTGTCCACCAACAAAGGCTAACCACAGAGAGTCACTTATGACCTTACGGCTGGACTTTTGGTTAACCGCCTCAATAATACAAAATGCTCACAATACATTTGGTCAGGATTAGATTGTGAGACAGGATATATGGCGTAACGCCCAGTCACGCCATTCCAGATCTTACGAGGACCGAATAGCCCGTATCAGGGGTCCAGTATCTCATACTATCAAACCCTCCCACAGGACTCCCAGAAGGGCACTGTCGAGTGCCTTCTCCAAGTCCACAAAACACATGCAGACTGGTTGTAAACGTTGATTCACACTCATGTTAAGGGTATAGAGCTGGTCCACAGCTAGGATTTTGCTAAATTAACTGAAGAAACTGCATTCGTCTTGGCCTGCCAGTCAGTCACACTTACGGGGACCAACTGGACAAAAATGCCTGATAGAACTTCGACTTCAGCTTGACAGTATCCCTCGCCGCTGGTGTCCACCAATAAAGGCTAACCACAGAGAGTCACTTATGACCTTACGGCTAGACTTTTGGTTAGCCGCATCAATAATACCAAACGCTCATAATACATTTGGTCAGGATTAGATCGTGAGACAGGATAGATGGCGTAACTCCCAGTCACGCCATTCCAGATCATACAGGGACTGAATAGCCCGTATCAGGGGTCCAGTACCTCATACTATCAAACCCTCCCACAGGACTCCCAGAAGGGCACTGTCGAGTGCCTTCTCCAAGTCAACAAAACACATGCAGACTGGTTGTAATTGTTGATTCACACTCCTGTAAAGGGTATAGAGCTGGTCCACAGGTAGGATTTTGCTAAATTAACTGAAGAAACTGCATTCGTCTTGGCCTGCCAGTCAGTCACACTTACGGGCACCAACTGGACAAAAATGCCCGATAGAACTTCGACTTCAGCTTGACAGTATCCCTCGCCGCTGGTGTCCACCAACAAAGACTAACCACAGAGAGTCACTTATGACCTTACAGCTAGACCTTTGGTTAGCTGCCTCAATAATACAAAACGCTCACAATACATTTGGTCAGGATTAGATTGTGAGACAGGATAGATGGCGTAACGCCCAGTCACGCCATTCCAGATCTTACGAGGACCGAATAGCCCGTATCAGGGATCCAGTATCTCATACTACCAAACCCTCCCACAGGACTCCTTCAAGGGCACTGTCGAGTGCCTTCTCCAAGTCCACAAAACACATGCAGACTGGTTGTAAACGTTGATTCACACTCATGTTAAGGGTATAGAGCTGGTCCACAGCTAGGATTTTGCTAAATTAACTGAAGAAACTGCATTCGTCTTGGCCTGCCAGTCAGTCACACTTACGGGGACCAACTGGACAAAAATGCCTGATAGAACTTCGACTTCAGCTTGACAGTATCTCTCGCCGCTGGTGTCCACCAACAAAGGCTAACCACAGAGAGTCACTTATGACCTTACGGCTAGACCTTTGGTTAGCCGCCTCAATAATACAAAACGCTCACAATACATTTGGTCAGGATTAGATCGTGAGACAGGATAGATGGCGTAACTCCCAGTCACGCCATTCCAGATCTTACAGGGACCGAATAGCTCGTATCAGGGGTCCAGTATCTCATACTACTAAACCCTCCCACAGGACTCCCAGAAGGGCACTGTCGAGTGTCTTCTCCAAGTCCACAAAACACATGCAGACTGGTTGTAAATGTTGATTCACACTCCTGTTAAGGGTATAGAGCTGGTCCACAGCTAGGATTTTGCTAAATTAACTGAAGAAACTGCATTCGTCTAGGCATGCCAGTCAGTCACACGTACGGGGACCAACTGGACAAAAATGCCTGATAGAACTTCGACTTCAGCTTGACAGTATCCCTCACCGCTGGTGTCCACCAACAAAGGCTAACCACAGAGTCACTTATGACCTTACGGCTAGACCTTTGGTTAGCCGCCTCAATAATACAAAACGCTCACAATACATTTGGTCAGGATTAGATTGTGAGACAGGATAGATGGCGTAACTCCCAGTCACGCCATTCCAGATCTTACGAGGACCGAATAGCCCGTATCAGGGATCCAGTATCTCATACTACCAAACCCTCCCACAGGACTCCTTCAAGGGCACTGTCGAGTGCCTTCTCCAAGTCCACAAAACACATGCAAACTGGTTGTAAACAATGATTCACACTCTTGTTAAGGGTATAGAGCTAGTCCACAGCTAGGATTTTGCTAAATTAACTGAAGGAACTGCATTCGTCTTGGCCTGCCAGTCAGTCACACTTACGGGGACCAACTGGACAAAAATGCCTGATAGAACTTCGACTTCAGCTTGACAGTATCCCTCGCCGCTGGTGTCCACCAACAAAGGCTAACCACAGAGAGTCACTTATGACCTTACGGCTAGACCTTTGGTTAGCCGCCTCAATAATACAAAACGCTCACAATACATTTGGTCAGGATTAGATTGTGAGACAGGATTGATGGCGTAACTCCCAGTCACGCCATTCCAGATCTTACAGAGACTGAATAGCCCGTATCAGGGATCCAGTATCTCCTACTACCAAACCCTCCCACAGGACTCCCAGAAGGGCACAGTTGAGGGCCTTTTCCAAGTCCACAAAACACATGCAGACTGGTTGTAAACGTTGATTCACACTCCTGTTAAGGGTATAGAGCTAGTCCACAGCTATCCATCCATCCATCCATTTTCTACCGCTTATTCCCTTTGGGGTCGCGGGGGGCGCTGGAGCCTATCTCAGCTACAATCGGGCGGAAGGCGGGGTACACCCTAGGATTTTGCTAAATTAACTGAAGGACTGCATTCGTCTTGGCCTGCCAGTCAGTAACACTCACGGGGACCAACTGGACAAAAATGCCTGATAGAACTTCAACTTCAGCTTGACAGTATCCCTCGCCGCTGGTGTCCACCAACAAAGGCTAACCACAGAGAGTCACTTATGACCTTACGGCTAGACCTTTGGTTAGCCGCCTCAATAATACAAAACGCTCACAATACATTTGGTCAGGATTAGATTGTGAGACAGGATACATGGCGTAACTCCCAGTCACGCCATTCCAGATCTTACAGGGACCGAATAGCCCGTATCAGGGGTCCAGTATCTCATACTACCAAACCCTCCCACAGGACTCCCAGAAGAGCACTGTCGAGGGCCTTCTCCAAGTCCACAAAACACATGCAGACTGGTTGTAAACAATGATTCACACTCTTGTTAAGGGTATAGAGCTAGTCCACAGCTAGGATTTTGCTAAATTAACTGAAGGAACTGCATTCGTCTTGGCCTGCCAGTCAGTCACACTTACGGGGACCAACTGAACAAAAATGCCTGATAGAACTTCGACTTCAGCTTGACAGTATCTCTCGCCGCTGGTATCCACCAACAAAGGCTAACCACAGAGAGTCACTTATGACCTTACGGCTAGACCTTTGGTTAGCCGCCTCAATAATACAAAACGCTCACAATACATTTGGTCAGGATTAGATCGTGAGACAGGATAGATGGCGTAACTCCCAGTCATGCCATTCCAGATCTTACAGGGACCGAATAGCCCGTATCAGGGGTCCAGTATCTCATACTATCAAACCCTCCCACAGGACTCCCAGAAGGGCACTGTCGAGTGCCTTCTCCAAGTCAACAAAACACATGCAGACTGGTTGTAAATGTTGATTCACACTCCTGTTAAGGGTATAGAGCTGGTCCACAGCTAGGATTTTGCTAAATTAACTGAAGAAACTGCATTTGTCTAGGCATGCCAGTCAGTCACACTTACGGGGACCAACAGGACAAAAATGCCTGATAGAACTTCGACTTCAGCTTGACAGTATCCCTCGCCGCTGGTGTCCACCAATAAAGGCTAACCACAGAGAGTCACTTATGACCTTACGGCTAGACTTTTGGTTAGCCGCATCAATAATACCAAACGCTCATAATACATTTGGTCAGGATAAGATTGTGAGACAGGATAGATGGCGTAACTCCCAGTCATGCCATTCCAGATCTTACAGGGACCGAATAACCTGTATCAGCGGTCCAGTATCTCATACTACCAAACCCTCCCACAGGACTCCCAGAAGGGCACTGTCGAGTGCCTTCTCCAAGTCCACAAAACACATGCAGACTGGTTGTAAACGTTGATTCACACTCCTGTTAAGGGTATAGAGCTGGTCCAGAGCTAGGATTTTGCTAAATTAACTGAAGAAAATGCATTCGTCTTGGCCTGCCAGTCAGTCACACTTACGGGGACCAACTGGACAAAAATGCCTGATAGAACTTCGACTTCAGCTTGACAGTATCCCTCGCCGCTTGTGTCCACCAACAAAGGCTAACCACAGAGAGTCACTTATGACCTTACGGCTAGACCTTTGGTTAGCCGCCTCAATAATACAAAACGCTCACAATACATTTGGTCAGGATTAGATCGTGAGACAGGATAGATGGCGTAACTCCCAGTCACGCCATTCCAGATCTTACAGGGACCGAATAGCCCGTATCAGGGGTCCAGTATCTCCTACTACCAAACCCTCTCACAGGACTCCCAGAAGGGCACTGTCGAGGGCCTTTTCCAAGTCCACAAAACACATGCAGACTGGTTGTAATGGTGATTCACACTCTTGTTAAGGGTATAGAGCTGGTCCACAGCTAGGGTTTTGATAAATTAACTGAAGAAACTGCATTCGTCTTGGCCTGCCAGTCAGTCACACTTACGGGGACCAACTGGACAAAAATGCCTGATAGAACTTCGACTTCAGCTTGACAGTATCTCTCGCCGCTGGTGTCCACCAACAAAGGCTAACCACAGAGAGCCACTTATGACCTTACGGCTAGACCTTTGGTTAGCCGCCTCAATAATACAAAACGCTCACAATACATTTGGTCAGGATTAGATTGTGAGACAGGATAGATGGCGTAACTCCCAGTCACGCCATTCCAGATCTTACAGGGACCAAATAGCCCGTATCAGGGGTCCAGTATCTCATACTACCAAACCCTTCCACAGGACTCCCAGAAGGGCACTGTCGAGTGCCTTCTCCAAGTCCACAAAACACATGCAGACTTTTTGTAAATGTGGATTCACACTCCTGTTAAGGGTATAGAGCTGGTCCACAGCTAGGATTTTGATAAATTAACTTAAGAAACTGCATTCGTCTTGGCCTGCCAGTCAGTCACACTCACGGGGACCAACTGGACAAAAATGCCTGATAGAACTTCGACTTCAGCTTGACAGTATCCCTCGCCGCTGGTGTCCACCAACAAAGGCTAACCACAGAGAGTCACTTATGACCTTACGGCTAGACCTTTGGTTAGCCGCCTCAAAAATACAAAACGCTCACAATACATTTGGTCAGGATTAGATTGTGAGACAGGATAGATGGCGTAACTCCCAGTCACGCCATTCCAGATCTTACAGGGACAGAATGGCCCGTATCAGGGATCCAGTATCTCATACTACCAAACCCTCCCACAGTACTCCCAGAAGGGCACTGTCGAGTGTCTTCTCCAAGTCCACAAAACACATGCAGACTGGTTGTAAACGTTGATTCACACTCATGTTAAGGGTATAGAGCTGGTCCACAGCTAGGATTTTGGTAAATTAACTGAAGAAACTGCATTCGTCTTGGCCTGCCAGTGAGTCACACTTACAGGGACCAACTGGACAAAAATGCCTGATAGAACTTTGACTTCAGCTTGACAGTATCTCTCGCCGCTGGTGTCCACCAACAAAGGCTAACCACAGAGAGTCACTTATGACCTTACGGCTAGACCTTTGGTTAGCCGCCTCAATAATACAAAACGCTCACAATACATTTGGTCAGGATTAGATCGTGAGACAGGATAGATGGCGTAACTCCCAGTCACGCCATTCCAGATCTTACAGGGACCGAATAACCCGTATCAGCGGTCCAGTATCTCATACTACCAAACCCTCCCACAGGACTCCCAGAAGGGCACTGTCGAGTGCCTTCTCCAAGTCCACAAAACACATGCAGACTGGTTGTAAACAATGATTCACACTCTTGTTAAGGGTATAGAGCTAGTCCACAGCTAGGATTTTGCTAAATTAACTGAAGAAACTGCATTAGTCTAGGCCTGCCAGTCAGTCACACTTACGGGGACCAACTGGACAAAAATGCCTGATAGAACTTCGACTTCAGCTTGACAGTATCCCTCGCCGCTGGTGTCCACCAACAAAGGCTAACCACAGAGAGCCACTTATGACCTTACGGCTAGACCTTTGGTTAGCCGCCTCAATAATACAAAACGCTCACAATACATTTGGTCAGGATTAGATCGTGAGACAGGATAGATGGCGTAACGCCCAGTCACGCCATTCCAGATCTTACGAGGACCGAATAGCCCGTATCAGGGATCCAGTATCTCATACTACCAAACCCTCCCACAAGACTCCTTCAATGGCACTGTCGAGTGCGTTCTCCAAGTCCACAAAACACATGCAGACTGGTTGTAAACGTTGATTCACACTCCTGTTAAGTGTATAGAGCGGGTCCACAGCTAGGATTTTGCTAAATTAACTGAAGGAACTGCATTCGTCTTGGCCTGCCAGTCAGTCACACTTACGGGGACCAACTGGACAAAAATGCCTGATAGAACTTCGACTTCAGCTTGACAGTATCTCTCGCCGCTGGTGTCCACCAACAAAGGCTAACCACAGAGAGTCACTTATGACCTTACGGCTAGACCTTTGGTTAGCCGCCGCAATAATACAAAACGCTCACAATTCATTTGGTCAGGATTAGATTGTGAGACAGGATAGATGGCGTGACTCCCAGTCACGCCATTCCAGATCTTACAGGGACTGAATAGCCCGTATCAGGGGTCCAGTATCTCATACTACCAAACCCTCCCACAGGACTCCAGAAGGGCACTGTCGAGTGCCTTCTCCAAGTCCACAAAACACATGCAGACTGGTTGTAAACGTTGATTCACACTCCTGTTAAGGGTATAGAGCTGGTCCACAGCTAGGATTTTGATAAATTAACTGAAGAAACTGCATTCGTCTTGGCCTGCCAGTCAGTCACACTTACGGGGACCAACTGGACAAAAATGCCTGATAGAACTTCGACTTCAGCTTGACAGTATCCCTCGCCGCTGGTGTCCACCAACAAAGGCTAACCACAGGGAGTCACTTATGACCTTACGGCTAGACCTTTGGTTAGCCGCCTCAATAATACAAAACGCTCACAATACATTTGGTCAGGATTAGATCGTGAGACAGGATAGATGGCGTAACTCCCAGTCACGCCATTCCAGATCTTACAGGGACCGAATAACCCGTATCAGCGGTCCAGTATCTCATACTACCAAACCCTCCCACAGGACTCCCAGAAGGGCACTGTCGAGTGCCTTCTCCAAGTCCACAAAACACATGCAGACTGGTTGTAAACGTTGATTCACACTCCTGTTAAGGGTATAGAGCTGGTCCACAGCTAGGATTTTGCTAAATTAACTGAAGGAACTGCATTCGTCTTGGCCTGCCAGTCAGTCACATTTACGGGGACCAACTGGACAAAAATGCCTGATAGAACTTCAACTTCAGCTTGACAGTATCCCTTGCCGCTGGTGTCCACCAACAAAGGCTGACCACAGAGTCACTTATGACCTTACGGCTAGACCTTTGGTTAGCCGCCGCAATAATACAAAACGCTCACAATTCATTTGGTCAGGATTAGATTGTGAGACAGGATAGATGGCGTAACTCCCAGTCACACCATTCCAGATCTTTCTGGGACCGAATAGCCCGTATCAGGGGTACAGTATCTCATACTACCAAACCCTCCCACAGGACTCCCAGAAGGGCACTGTCGAGTGCCTTCTCCAAGTCAACAAAACACATGCAGACTGGTTGTAAATGTTGATTCACACTCCTGTTAAGGGTATAGAGCTGGTCCACAGCTAGGATTTTGCTAAATTAACTGAAGAAACTGCATTCGTCTTGGCCTGCCAGTCAGTCACACTTACAGGGACCAACTGGACAAAAATGCCTGATAGAACTTCGACTTCAGCTTGACAGTATCCCTCGCCGCTGGTGTCCACCAACAAAGGCTAACCACAGAGAGTCACTTATGACCTTACGGCTAGACCTTTGGTTAGCCGCCTCAATAATACAAAAAGCTCAAAATACATTTGGTCAGGATTAGATTGTGAGACAGGATTGATGGCGTAACTCCCAGTCACGCCATTCCAGATCTTACAGGGACTGAATAGCCCGTATCAGGGGTCCAGTATCTCCTACTACCAAACCCTCCCACAGGACTCCCAGAAGGGCACTGTCGAGTGCCTTCTCCAAGTCAACAAAACACATGCAGACTGGTTGTAATTGTTGATTCACACTCCTGTAAAGGGTATAGAGCTGGTCCACAGCTAGGATTTTGCTAAATTAACTGAAGAAACTGCATTCGTCTTGGCCTGCCAGTCAGTCACACTTACGGGGACCAACTGGACAAAAATGCCTGATAGAACTTCGACTTCAGCTTGACAGTATCCCTCGCTGCTGGTGTCCACCAACAAAGGCTAACCACAGAGAGTCACTTATGACCTTATGGCTAGACCTTTGGTTAGCCGCCTCAATAATACAAAATGCTCACAATACATTTGGTCAGGATTAGATTGTGAGACAGGATAGATGGTGTAACTCCCAGTCACACCATTCCAGATCTTTCTGGGACCAAATAGCTTGTATCAGGGGTACAGTATCTCATACTATCAAACCCTCCCACAGGACTCCCAGAAGGGCACTGTTGAGTGCCTTCTCCAAGTCAACAAAACACATGCAGACTGGTTGTAAATGTTGATTCACACTTCTGTAAAGGGTATAGAGCTGGTCCACAGCTAGGATTTTGCTAAATTAACTGAAGAAACTGCATTCTTCTTGGCCTGCCAATCAGTCACACTTACGGGGACCAACTGGACAAAAATGCCCGATAGAACTTCGACTTCAGCTTGACAGTATCCCTCGCCACTGGTGTCCACCAACAAAGACTAACCACAGAGAGCCACTTATGACCTTACAGCTAGACCTTTGGTTAGCCGCCTCAATAATACAAAATGCTCACAATACATTTGGTCAGGATTAGATTGTGAGACAGGATAGATGGTGTAACTCCCAGTCACGCCATTCCAGATCTTTCTGGGACCGAATAGCCCGTATCAGGGGTACAGTATCTCATACTACCAAACCCTCCCACAGGACTCCCAGAAGGGCACTGTTGAGTGCCTTCTCCAAGTCAACAAAACACATTGAATGTCATTGCCCACATGAGCATTGGAGCAGAACGAGCGAGACCCAAGCAGGAGTGCGTCCCCTCCAAGTACTCAAAAGGGGAAGCTGCTGTTTGGTGCATAGGCACAAAGGAAACATTCTCAACCTGTACCCTTAACAAAAAAGCAGAGTCTACGCTCCTGGGGTTCACTTGGGCAAAGCCCCAACACACAAGCATCAGTACAGCTCAGGACAAAATAGTTGGCTGTGTAGTACGTGTGTAAACCTCACTCCCTGAAACCTCAACAGTTCTTGCTGGACATCGAGCACACAGCTCAGGCTTTTCAATCTCTCAATCTGCACATCCTTGTTCGATACCCGGGCAGTGCGAAGGGTTACAATTACCTTGAATATTAGTAGAAAGAGTAGAAAAGAATGTGCACAAAAGTGAGCTTTATATGAAGGAACTAACTTTCTCGATAGATATTTCTGTCTGTACTCGTCTGTCACTCATCATAAAAAAGATTGTTTCATTGGTAATCCCGTAAATTCCGAACAATCATTTTTTTCCCCCTACGCTTTGAATCCTACGGCTTATAAAACGGTGCCACCGATATATGGATTTTTCTTCGCTGACAGCCATTACCCCCCCGCGATCCCAAAAGGGGACAAGCGGTAGAAAATGAATGGATGGAAGAAACAACACTTAAATGCAATTTGCACAAATGGAATGTTGCAATACAAGTACAATTTCGCTCGCACTTCCTGTCTTATTTCAAAACTGTAGGGAGTTTAAGCTGGCCGATGTGTTTTATGAAGAAGAAAAAAAACTGTCACGGCCCCGGGCGCATTCCAGTGCGCATTAATCAGTGCGCTCTGCTGGGCTCACTTTTGGGAGCACGCAAGGCTCGCGCCGGTCCGGCTGCAGCAAGCAGCTGCAATCAATTGCCAGCAATAAACACACCTGAAGCTGATGATGAGACCTGTCTTCATAAGCCGGCACAACCTGTTATCCGGGGCCCGAACGTAGCTACCTGTCCTGTACAGTAAGCCGAATACATCAAGCTCTAAGCACTCTTTCTCTCTCTGTGCCCCCCCCCCCCCCCCCCCCCCCGTCGTGTTCATTTTGTCTCGTGTCCTCCTCGTCGTTCCAGCAGCGTACCTCTGTTCCCGCGTCACGAGCTGTGTGTCTCGTTTCCCCGTGTTCCCTCTGCTTCCCTGGCTGCCTTTTGGATCTCGACCTCCCGCCTGGACACAGACTTTTGATGCCTCTCTCCTCCCCTTGAACTCACGTCTGTCTCACGGATCTCCGAGCTTGT
>NC_084569.2:36897458-36902458 GCF_033978685.3 Nerophis lumbriciformis | reverse complement strand
ATGTTATCTTTGTTTTAGCCCGCTAACAGCCAAGAACTTCAAGGACCTCAACGAAAATAAGATGACAGCACGCAGACGAAGCGGAGACAAGGCGAAATCACAAGGCCCCCAGCAAATTCCGTCACGTATTGTGCGTACTGGACCTGCTTTGCATAATATATGTGACCACTCCTTTTAAAGGCGGCCTCAGTGATGTTGACTGTGGAACTAATAAATAGAGGGACGCGGGAGCTGAACCTTAGAGCGTAGGGCGAGACTGTGACTAAGTGTGCAGCTCCATGCGTTCTCCGCATGAGCTAAATTGAACTCTGTCTCTGCATGATTCCTTGCTTCTTGTCTGATTGATAGATGTCTTAAGTGTTTGAACCTGACACAAACACACCTAAAAGGTGTGTTTTTGTTTGTGCTTTGGTACTATCGCTCACTGCAGCTGGTGCAGCGTCCTTCCATTTAATGCTTTCAACCAGAAGTAGAAATGCCGTTCATAGCGTTTCTACTCGTATGGATTATTCAGTCATCACTCCAAGCGACGTTTGTAAGTTTTACAATATAACCAAAACTTACTAAACCGTCCCTTGTGCGATGTCTGTAGGAGTGTTTTCGTGCATATTTGTACGTGCTATCGTAATGTAATCAAGCTAGCATCGTTAGCATTAGCTAAAATGCCAAACCATTTATGACTATATTATTAACTTACAATGGCAAATTTCTCTGTAAATTCACCAAAGTTTAGAGTTATTGAGTCTGTTTCGCTGATTAGAGAGCTAGCTCAGACTTACACTAAGACACATTTTATTGATTCCACAAGGGATATTGTTCCACACGGTAGCTCAGTTACAAAGGATGGGAAGGATAATGCACACAAGGACACAAAAAGAGGGCGAAAACAAAAGGTATAAAGTAGACTAAAAATGTACCATAGTAGCATTATAAAATATAACATATATGTAATATTTACATATTATATACAGTATATTATATTATATTTTTAAAGTTAAAGTTAAAGTACCAGTGATTGTCACACACACACTAGGTGTGGCGAAATTATTCTCTGCATTTGACCCATCACCCTTGATCACCCCCTAGGAGGTGAGGGGAGCAGTAAGCAGCAGCGGTGGCCGCGCCCGGGAATTATTTTTGGTGATTTAACCCCCAATTCCAACCCTTGATGCTGAGTGCCAAGCAGGGAGGTAATGGCTCCCATTTTATAGTCTTTGGTATGAACTCACAACCTACCGATCTCAGGGCGGACACTCTAACCACTAGGCCACTGAGTAGGTTTATATAATAAATACAATATATATAACAAATCCCAATTACCATGTACAATATTACAGTATATGTAACAGCTGCAGCAAAAATAAAAAAAATAAAAATAAAAATCGCTTCCGCAGCTCGTGGGTCCATGACAATGACTTCTGTTTTGTTTGATAAGCCGTTTTACTGCCGTGTTACAGAGACAATTAAGGTATGTAAAAAAACAAAAAATATTTACGGATTCGTTTTGTCTAGATAACTAATTTGACTATGTATATATCTGCGACTTATAGTCCGGTGCGTCTAATATATCTTTTCTGTCTTGCCTCTGGTGAGGGCGGTCACATTTTTTTCTCCTCCCGTCTTTTCCTTGCTTGCTCTCTTTTGTCTTGTCTTGTCTAAACTTTTTTGAAGCCTCTTTCTTTGCGCTGTCCTCCAAATCTAAACATTCGGACATGGAATTGATCAGCTGGACTCTCGACTCAATTGACAAAATCTTTTCGACGAGGAAAAGAGGTTCTGGGGAGCCTGGCTGCCCTGATGGAACCATTGCTGCGGGGTACGTGAGAGATTCCTGGGACAAATGGAGAATCATGTGCCTCTCAATCCTTTCCATCGAGGACGTGGAAGACATCTACCTATTTGGAACCGTGATCGCGGGGCACCTGCTGATTGGGCTGGGCATTGCTCTGGTGTATCGTCAAATTCGTAAGACGATGGCAGCCACTCAAGGAGCCCAACGGCTGTTCGTCGCAATGGACGGATTGGGTCGGGCTGTGGAATCACAGTCTGGGGCGGTTTCTGAACTGAATCGCAAGATGGATCACATCATGGAGAAGCTTGCTGTAAAGGAAAACTTGGATATGAGAGCAGCCAGCATGGACGAATAGAACAGGCAAGCCATTGTATTGTCTGCTCGGGAAAAAACAAAAATCCTTATCTACGATATGACTCCCTTGAATGGCTTTGAGGACAAGAACAGGCTGTTCTGTAAACATCCCCTGAGGAATTTCAAAGATGGACGCTTTTGACCTCCCTCCCTCCTCAACGACACCTGGAAGTCGAACTTTGCTTGCATTGCATGCAGAACGACCCTGGGCTTATGAACACAACTCCACTACACCCAAAGACAATGGGCATATACACAAACACACTCCTCACCCCCACCCCAAGCCTTCACCACCGCTTAATTCCCCTCCGGGGTGCCTTCGGGGTGATGGACGGCTGAGTAGCGCTTTATAGCAGCAGGGCTCCAACTCTCCCCCCCTCTGTTGCGAGTTGTTGTGATTATATGTAACATGTTTATGTGTGCTATGGCAAATTAGTTTTTTTCCCCCTTGGACTCAGTCTGGACCCCTTCCCGAGGGTCCAGCCTTTGACTGACATTTTTTACTCTTCCCTCCTTTCCCAATATCACCTTTTTCTCACCTTTTTTAAGGAGCGCCGTAAGTGGCGGATCCGTTGGCGGTCCCGTCTTGTCTCCCTGTAACGTATGTCTGCTCTTAGTGGGACTGTGCCGAAAATGAAATTTCAGTTCTTATGTGTCTTGTACATGTTAAAGAATGGGCGATAATAAGAATCCTGAATCCTATATGGAAAATATTTGTTTCCCTAAAAATTTTGTGGGTGCGGCTTTTATACCGGTTTGCTCTACAATTCGGAAAATAGTGTTTTTTTTTTTTTACATGTATATTTCACTGTAGTTTGAGCAAACCTGAAGGTATGACGGACTCAAAAAGTGGATTTGACAATGTGTGCCTGTAGAGTTGTCCTGACCAAAGGTAGTATCTCAGAAGATGGTAAAGAGATGGTCATCTAGCACTACCATTTCCACGATGAAATCACAGATCGCTTTCAGCCCTCGACTCATCTCTTGCACATTTTTTGCACTCCTCAAGCGATAGGAACAAGCCCCGGGCCTTTCTTGCGGCCAGCTTTGGGGCGGCTTCTGCAGCGGCTTCCTGGGCTTTCAAAACAGCCCGTAGTGATGGAGGCGGCTAATGAGGTTCGATGTGTTAAAGCGTGATTTTGTCTTCTCGCGGGATGTTTGCAGGACTGTTGGGGCAAACGGCACACAAAAAGTATTTCTTTGACGCCATGCTTGTTTACAATGAGCTCAGGGGAAGTTTACGACTGGCAGCGTGGCAAGTAGGATGGTAAATGGTCTCTATTTATATAGCGCTTGACTATATACCTGTCATGATACCCTAAATTTAGTTTTAGTCATAGTCTTTGGACGAAAATGTATTTTACTTTCAGCATACTTGCCAACCTTGAGACCTCCGAATTCGGGAGATTGGGGGGGGGGGGGGTCGAGGTTAAGGGGGGAGCAGTATATTTATAGCTAGAATTCACTGAAATTCAAGTATTTCTTATAAAGTTAAAGTTAAAGTACCAATGATTGTCACACACACTAGGTGTGGCGAGATTATTCTCTGCATTTGACCCATCACCCTTAATCACCCCCTGGGAGGTGAGGGGAGCAGTGGGCAGCAGCGGTGGCCGCGCCCGGGAATCATTTTTGGTGATTTAACCCCCAATTCCAACCCTTGATGCTGAGTGCCAAGCAGGGAGGTAATGGGTCCCATTTTTATAGTCTTTGGTATGACTCGGCCGGGATTTGAACTCACAACCTACCGATCTCAGGGCGGACACTCTAACCACTAGGCCACTGAGTAGGTGGTTATATATATATATATATATATATATATATATATATATATATATATATATATATATATATATATATATATATATATATATATATATATATATATATAAATAAAATAAATACTTGAATTTCAGTGTTCATTTATTTACACATATACACACACATAACACTCCTCTACTCATTGTTGTATTTGAAAGTGCAATGCTTTGCAGCCAGTAGCACCACCTTTGAAGGAGCATAGGTATGAGCAGCATTTGTGGGGACATTGTCGATTGTCACGTCACGTTCGGATGTACTTTGTGGAGGCCGTCTCTGATCCACAGTAAGTCTTTGCTGTCGTCCAGCATTCTGTTTTTGTTTACTTTTGTAGCCAGTTCAGTTTTAGTTTCGTTCTGCATAGCCTTCCCGAAGCTTCGATGCCTTTTCTTAGGGGCACCCACCTTTTGTTTATTTTTGGTTTAGGCATTAGATACCTACTCAGTGGCCTAGTGGTCAGAGTGTCCGCCCTGAGATCGGTAGGCTGTGAGTTCAAACCCCGCCCGAGTCATAACAAAGACTATAAAAATGGGACCCTGCTTGGCACTCAGCATCAAGGGTTGGAATTGGGGGTTAAATCACAAAAAAATGATTCCCAGGCGCGGCCACCGCTGCTGCTCACTCCTCCCCTCACCTCCCAAGGGGTGATCAAGGGTGATGGGTCAAATGCAGAGAATAATTTCACCACACCTAGTGTGTGTGTGTGACAATCATTGGTACTTTAACCTTAACTTTAGATATATTTTACCTGCACCCTGCCTTCCGCTGTTTCTGGCATCTACAAAGCAATTAGCTACCTGCTGCCACCTACTGATATGGAAGAGTATAACGTGGTAGGTCTGCCGATCTCCACACAGTACAGACACTCAACAACGGCACATTATTTGCGGATTATATGCAAAAAATATTTTTAACCCAAATAGGTGAAATTAGATTGTATTTTTAAATGCGCCCGAAAATAACCCCTTTTGTACACTGTTGATGTGTTTCAATGATCAGTATTTCTCCAGCGATGGTCATGTGGTGACCTCAATGG
>NC_084569.2:36854958-36887458 GCF_033978685.3 Nerophis lumbriciformis | reverse complement strand
TTTTGGTGTATTACTGTAAATGCCAAAATGGCACCACAGTTTATTACAGTAAAAAAAAGTACTGTTTTTTTCATTAAATAGAGGTGCCAAAGTTGTTTTCACTGAGGGCCACTTCGCAGTTATGTTTGACCCCAAGGGCCGCTTCCAACAGTGAATACTATTATACTATTATTACACAGTTGTTTATTAGTACATTTAAAAAAAACTAAAATGTAAAAAAAATATGGTAAATTGCAATAATTTCACTAAAAAATTTAATGTAAATGGAAAAATAGTACTGCTGTTTTTATAGTAAAAAAAAAGGAATTTTACTGTAAAATGTACATTTGTGTTTTTTTTACAGTAAATAAAAAAAACTGCAATTTTACAGTAAAATTTTGAGCTGCCAGTTTTCTGTTTTTTTCATTTAAAGAAAAATGCTGTAAAAACCACAGTAAATTTCACAATTTGACCATGAAATCTATTGCTACTTTTACATTGCACAATTTGGTGGATAACTTGCTTCGAAATCATTATTATTAGTATTTATTTCTATTTAAAAACGGATTTGAATGTTTGCTAATATAATTTGCATAACTAGACAATATTTAAGTTAACATAATTTGCGATTACATGGAGTACATATGTTTTTTTCTTCCAAAATAGAAAGAAAGAATACATTTAGAAAGAAAAGTTACAGTACTTTATTGATGCATATTATTTCCAGGCTTTCGAGGGCCAACTAAAATGAAGTGTGGCCGCCGGGCCTTGAGTTTGACACTTGTGACATAATTAAAAACAATCTGTATTATATTTGTGGCAGTACAACCCAATGAATTCTTTATATGTTTCGATATTTCTTTGTTTTTGTTATTACTTACGTTCTTACTTAATTATTAAAGCAGAGACGTCAAAGTAGTTTTCACTGAGGGCCACGTCGCAGATATGTTTGGCCCTGGAAGGCCGATTCTAACAGTGAATACTATTATTACACAATTTTTTATGCATTTTATTAGTACATTTTTAAAAAACTAAAATGTAAAAAAATATGGTAAATTGCAATAATTTCACCCCAAAATTGAATGTAAACGGAAAAACAGTACTGCTGTTTTTATAGTAGAAAAAGGCAGCTCAGTTGCCAGAATTTTACTGTAAAATTTAAGATTAGTTGTTTTACTGTAAATTAAAAAAACTGCAATTGTACTGTAAAATTTACATTTGTTTTTTTACTGTAAATAAAAAAAAATGTAATTTTACAGTAAAATTTTGAGCTGCCAGTTTCTTTTTTTTTACCGCAAATCAACAACTATAGATTTTTTGGTGTATTACTGTAAATGCCAAAATGGCACCACAGTTTATTACAGTAAAAAAAAGTACTGTTTTTTTCATTAAAGCACTGAGGGCCACATCGCAGTTATGTTTGGCCCCAGAGGCCACATCTAACAGTGAATACTATTATTACACAATTGTTTTATGCATTTTATTAGTAAACATTTTTTAAACTAAAATGTAAAAAATGTATGGAATATTGCAATAATTTCACCCAAAAATTTAATGTATATGGAAATAAAGTACTGCTGTTTTTATAGTTAAAAAAAAGGCAGCTCAGTTGCCAGAATTTTATTAGTTTTTTTTTACTGTAAATAAAAAAACCTGCAATTTTACAGTAAAATTTTCAGCTGCCAGTTTTTTTTTGTTTTTTTTACCGCAAATCAACAACTATAGATTTGTCGGTGTATTACTGTAAATGCCAAAACGGCACCACAGTTTATTACAGTAAAAAAAAAAAAGTACTGTTTTTTTCATTTAAAGAAAAATGCTTTAAAAACCACAGTAAATTTCACAATTTTACCATGAAATCTATTGCTACTTTTACATTGCACAATTTGATGGATAACTTGCTTCGAAATCATTATTATTAGTATTTATTTCTATTTATAAACGGATTTGGAATGTTTGATAATATATTTTTGCATAATTCGACAATATTTAAGTTAACATAATTTGCGATTACATGGAGTACATATATTTTTTTCTTCCAAATTATAAAGAAAGAATACATTTAGAAAGAAAAGTTACACTACTTTATTGATGCATATTATTTCCAGGCTTTCGAGGGCCAAATAAAATGAAGTGGCTCAATTAAAAACAATCTGTATTATATTTGTGGCAGTACAACCCAATGGATTCTTTATATGTTTCGATATTTCTTTGTTTTTGTAATTACTTACGTTCTTACTTAATTATTAAAGCAGAGACGTCAATGTAGTTTTCACTGAGGGCCACATCGCAGTTATGTTTGGCCCCAGAGGGCCATTTCTAACAGTCAATACTATTATTACACAATTTTTTATGCATTTTATTAGTACATTTTTTTTAAACTAAAAGGTAAAAAAAATATGGTAAATTGCAATAATTTCACCCAAAATGTAATGTAAATGGAAAAACAGTACTGCTGTTTTTATAGTAGAAAAAGGCAGCTCAGTTGCCAGAATTTTACTGTAAAATTTAAGATTAGTTTTTTTACTGTAAATTAAAAAAAACTGCAATTGTACTGTAAAATTTACATTTGTTTTTTTACTGTAAATAAAAAAAATGAAATTTTACAGTAAAATTTTGAGCTGCCAGTTTCTTTTTCTTTTTTTTTTTTTTTACCGCAAATCAACAACTATAGATTTTTTGGTGTTTTACTGTAAATGCCAAAATGGCACCACAGTTTATTACAGTAAAAAAAAGTACTGTTTTTTTCATTAAAGCAGAGGTGCCAAAGTTGTTTTCACTGAGGGCCACATCGCAGTTATGTTTGACCCCAAGGGCCGCATCTAACAGTGAATACTATTATTACACAATTGTTTTATGCATTTTATTAGTAAACATTTTTTAAACTAAAATGTAAAAAATGTATGGAATATTGCAATAATTTCACCCAAAAATTTAATGTATATGGAAATAAAGTACTGCTGTTTTTATAGTTAAAAAAAAGGCAGCTCAGTTGCCAGAATTGTATTAGTTTTTTTTACTGTAAATAAAAAAACCTGCAATTTTACAGTAAAATTTTCAGCTGCCAGTTTTTTTTTGTTTTTTTTACCGCAAATCAACAACTATAGATTTGTCGGTGTATTACTGTAAATGCCAAAACGGCACCACAGTTTATTACAGTAAAAAAAAAAGTACTGTTTTTTTCATTTAGAGAAAAATGCTGTAAAAACCACAGTAAATTTCACAATTGTACCATGAAATCTATTGCTACTTTTACATTGCACAATTTGATGGATAACTTGCTTCGAAATCATTATTATTAATATTTATTTCTATTTAAAAACGGATTTGGAATGTTTGATAATAAATTTTTGCATAATTCGACAATATTTAAGTTAACATAATTTGCGATTACATGGAGTACAATATTTTTTTCTTCCAAAATAGAAAGAAAGAATACATTTAGTAAGAAAAGTTACACTACTTTATTGATGCATATTATTTCTCGGCTTCCGAGGGCCAAATAAAATGAAGTGTGGCCCTCGGGCCTTGAGTTTGACACTTGTGACATAATTAAAAACAATCTGTATTATATTTGTGGCAGTACAACCCAATGGATTCTTTATATGTTTCGATATTTCTTTGTTTTTGTAATTACTTACGTTCTTACTTAATTATTAAAGCAGAGACGTCAAAGTGAGGGCCACATCGCAGATATGTTTGGCCCCGGAAGGCCGATTCTAACAGTGAATACTATTATTACACCATTTTTTTCTGGATTTTATTAGTATATTTTTTTAAAACTAAAATGTAAAAAAAATATGGTAAATTGCAATAATTTCACCCCAAAACTGAATGTAAACGGAAAAACAGTACTGCTGTTTTTATAGTAGAAAAAGGCAGCTCAGTTGCCAGAATTTTACTGTAAAATTTAAGATTAGTTTTTTTACTGTAAATTAAAAAAAAATGCAATTTTACTGTAAAATTTGCATTTGTTTTTTACTGTAAAAAAAAAAATCAATTTTACAGTAATATTTTGAGCTGCCAGCTTCTTTTTTTTTTATACCGCAAATCAACAACTATAGATTTTTTGGTGTATTACTGTAAATGCCAAAATGGCACCACAGTTTATTACAGTAAAAAAAAGTACTGTTTTTTTCATTAAAGCAGAGGTGCCAAAGTTGTTTTCACTGAGGGCCACATCGCAGTTATGTTTGACCCCAAGGGCCGCTTCCAACAGTGAATACTATTATACTATTATTACACAGTTGTTTATTAGTACATTTTTAAAAAACTAAAATGTAAAAAAAAATATGGTAAATTGCAATAATTTCACTCAAAAATTTAATGTAAATGGAAAAATAGTACTGCTGTTTTTATAGTAAAAAAAAGGAATTTTACTGTAAAATGTACATTTGTGTTTTTTTTACAGTAAATAAAAAAACTGCAATTTTACAGTAAAATTTTGAGCTGCCAGTTTTCTGTTTTTTTCATTTAAAGAAAAATGCTGTAAAAACCACAGTAAATTTCACAATTTTAACATGAAATCTATTGCTACTTTTACATTGCACAATTTAATGGATAACTTGCTTCGAAATCATTATTATTAGTATTTATTTCTATTTAAAAACAGATTTGAATGTTTGATAATATATTTTTGCATAATTCGACAATATTTAAGTTAACATAATTTGCGATTACATGGAGTACATATATTTTTTTCTTCCAAAATAGAAAGAAAGAATACATTTAGTAAGAAAAGTTACACTACTTTATTGATGCATATTATTTCTCGGCTTCCGAGGGCCAAATAAAATGAAGTGTGGCCCTCGGGCCTTGAGTTTGACACTTGTGACATAATTAAAAACAATCTGTATTATATTTGTGGCAGTACAACCCAATGGATTCTTTATATGTTTCGACAATTCTTTGTTTTTGTAATTACTTACGTTCTTACTTAATTATTAAAGCAGAGACGTCAAAGTGAGGGCCACATCGCAGATATGTTTGGCCCCGGAAGGTCGATTCTAACAGTGAATACTATTATTACACCATTTTTCTCTGCATTTTATTAGTATATTTTTTTTAAACTAAAATGTAAAAAAAATATGGTAATTTGCAATAATTTCACCCCAAAATTGAATGTAAACGGAAAAACAGTACTGCTGTTTTTATAGTAGAAAAAGGCAGCTCAGTTGCCAGAATTTTACTGTAAAATTTAAGATTAGTTTTTTTACTGTAAATAAAAAAAAACCTGCAATTTTACTGTAAAATTTGCATTTGTTTTTTTTACTGTAAATTAAAAAAAATTCAATTTTACAGTAATATTTTGAGCTGCCAGCTTCTTTCTCTTTTTTTTTTTTACCGCAAATCAACAACAATAGATTTTTTGGTGTTTTACTGTAAATGCCAAAATGGCACCAAAGTTTATTACAGTAAAAAAAAGTACTGTTTTTTTCATTAAAGCAGAGGTGCCAAAGTCGTTTTCACTGAGGGCCACATCGCAGTTAGGTTTGGCCCCAGAGGGCCGCATCTAACAGTGAATACTATTATTACACAATTGTTTTATGCATTTTATTAGTAAACATTTTTTAAACTAAAATGTAAAAAATGTATGGAATATTGCAATAATTTCACCCAAAAATTTAATGTATATGGAAATAAAGTACTGCTGTTTTTATAGTTAAAAAAAAGGCAGCTCAGTTGCCAGAATTTTATTAGTTTTTTTTACTGTAAATAAAAAACCTGCAATTTTACAGTAAAATTTTCAGCTGCCAGTTTTTTATTTTAATTTTTTTTACTGCAAATCAACAACTATAGATTTGTCGGTGTATTACTGTAAATGCCAAAATGGCACCACAGTTTATTACAGTAAAAAAAAAGTACTTTTTTTTTCATTTAGAGAAAAATGCTGTAAAAACCACAGTAAATTTCACTATTTTAACATGAAATCTATTGCTACTTTTATATTGCACAATTTAATGGATAACTTGCTTCGAAATCATTATTATTAGTATTTATTTCTATTTAAAAACAGATTCGAATGATTGCTAATATATTTTTGCATAATTCGACAATATTTTATTAACATAATTTGCGATTACATGGAGTACTTATATTTTTTTCTTCCAAAATAGAAAGAAAGAATACATTTAGTAAGAAAAGTTACACTACTTTATTGATGCATATTATTCCCAGGCTTTCGAGGGCCAACTAAAATGAAGTGTGGCCCCCGGGGCCTTGAGTTTGACACCTGTGTATTAAAGTAACCAAGATACTGTACATATTGGACAAGGATTATCCCAAAATTTCACCATGACCGAGCCCTTTTTTCTCTCACATCCAATCTGCTGTTGGCCATAACGCGCTCCTTTGACAAATACAAACATCAGTGTCAGGAGCTTGCCTGCTAATGAATTTTAAATTGTCTGTTTGCAGTGTGGAGCCACAGAGCTAATGGGGTAGACAAGCAAGTCAAATGTTATGGGAGCGATCCGGCACCTCCTCCGCACACACTCGGGATCATTATATTTATCATAAAGCAGTGCTGAATGGACTCACGAGACGCTGCACAATCATGGTTTCCAGCGCTTTTGTCATATTTTCGTCTCTGTTATGTTTTTTTCTTTTTTAATACTCCGGGATTTCAAGCTGCGTGTTACGGCTCAGGCTCCTGCCAACGCCGCTCATCCGTCTGTGCGCACCTCGGGACACGCCCACTGGTGCGCACATCCAGGGACGCGCCGCGCGCGTCTCCGCCCTGCTGCAGCCACCAGCTGCAATCACTCGCTGGCAATCTGCACACCTGCGACTGATCAGAGCGAGATCAATAAAGGACCAGTGGACCCAAGGATCGTCGCGGGAACTTAATTTTCTCATGGTGTACCTGCCTTCCCGAGTCTTCCCTCCTCGAGATCTCCCGTTGTTTCCCCGGTGTTTTGGACTGCCTTCTTCATTTCCCGACTCCTCACTCGCCCCTGGACTCTGACGTCTCTCTCTGCCCCCACGGACCCCTCGCTGATCTTGGACCCCTTTTGCCTTGCCCTCTTTGGACTTGTCTGCCTTTTCTCATCAACACTTGGTAACACACTTCAGATATCTACACACATAGTCTTACACCACACACACTCTTGTATTTTAGTCACACACTCTATTTCTATAGTTTAGTTGTATTGGTTATTATTATATATATATTTATTATATATAATAAATGATTGTATATACTGCCCCCTGGTGTCTGAGCCGTCACCTCTCTCAGTAAGCACAACAGTAAGTTCCCGCCAAAATTATTAAAGGACCTGACGGCACAGTTCCTTAGCCCCGCCCCCAGTGACTTTAGTTCCGCCCCCTGTGATTTTTTTTTTCTCTTTTTTCTGCCTCTTGCCCCATTCACCATGTCTTTTTCTTTTTTTCGCTCCACACCGGAGGAGTTTTCTTGTCCTGCCAAACTGTCATGGAAAGGCATGTTTAGCAGTGATGTGAGCAAGGAGGAATTTACCCGTCGCCTGGACACCCTCCTCCCACCCATAGTGACTGTTCCTCAGCCAGAGAGAAGCGTCTGGCATCCGCTTTCGGAGAGGGGGGGTAGTACTGGTGGCTGTGCTGATGGGGTGGCGCAGCTGCACCAAGACAGGCTACCCTCTGCCAGACTAATTCCACCTGTCTTCCGCTTTTCCCAGCCGCAACCACCAGTTCCCTGGCTAGCCTCCGAGCTAGCACCAGCCCCCTGGCTAGCGTCTGAGCTAGCACCTGTCCCCTGGCTAGCGTCTGAGCTAGCACCTGTCCCCTGGCTAGCGTCTGAGCTAGCACCTGTCCCCGAGCTAGCGTCTGAGCTAGCACCTGTCCCCGAGCTAGCACTTGTCCCTCGGCTAGCGTCCGAGCTAGCACCTGTCTCTCGGCTAGCGTCCGAGCTAGCACCTGTCCCTCGGCTAGCGTCCGAGCTAGCACCTGTCCCTCGGCTAGCGTCCGAACTAGCACCTGTCCCTCGGCTAGCGTCCGAGCTAGCACCTGTCCCTCGGCTAGCGTCCGAGCTAGCACCTGTCCCTCGGCTAGCGTCCGAGCTAGCACCTGTCCCTCGGCTAGCGTCCGAGCTAGCACCTGTCCCTCGGCTAGCGTCCGAGCTAGCACCTGTCCCTCGGCTAGCGTCCGAGCTAGCACCTGTCCCTCGGCTAGCGTCCGAGCTAGCACCTGTCCCTCGGCTAGCGTCCGAGCTAGCACCTGTCCCTCGGCTAGCGTCCGAGCTAGCACCTGTCCCTCGGCTAGCGTCCGAGCTAGCACCTGTCCCTCGGCTAGCGTCCGAGCTAGCACCTGTCCCTCGGCTAGCGTCCGAGCTAGCACCAGCCCCTCGGCTAGCGTCCGAGCTAGCACCAGCCCCTCGGCTAGCGTCCGAGCTAGCACCAGCCCCTCGGCTAGTCTCCGAGCTAGCACCAGTCCCCAGGCTGGCCCCCACGTCTCCACCAGCTCCCAGGCTGGCCCCCACGTCTCCACCAGCTCCCAGGCTGGCCCCCACGTCTCCACCAGCTCCCAGGCTGGCCCCCACGTCTCCACCAGCTCCCAGGCTGGCCCCCACGTCTCCACCAGCTCCCAGGCTGGCCTCGACTCCAGCACCTCGGCCTGCTCCGCCGACTCCAGCACCTCGGCCTGCTCCGCCGACTCCAGCACCTCGGCCTGCTCCGCCGACTCCAGCACCTCGGCCTGCTCCGCCGACTCCAGCACCTCGGCCTGCTCCGCCGACTCCAGCACCTCGGCCTGCTCCGCCGACTCCAGCACCTCGGCCTGCTCCGCCGACTCCAGCACCTCGGCCTGCTCCGCCGACTCCAGCACCTCGGCCAGCTCCTCAGCTGCCCTCCTCGTCTCCGGCTTTGATGTCCGCCGCTTCCACGCCTTTGACGTCTGCCGCTTCCACGGCGCCGATGACGTCTGCCGCTTCCACGGCGCCGATGACGTCTGCCGCTTCCACGGCGCCGATGACGTCTGCCGCTTCCACGCCGCCGATGACGTCTGCCGCTTCCACGCCGCCGATGACGTCTGCCGCTTCCACGCCGCCGATGACGTCTGCCGCTTCCACGCCGCCGATGACGTCTGCCGCTTCCACGCCGCCGATGACGTCTTCCTCCACGCCTGCCTCGCCGATGACGTCTTCCTCCACGCCTGCCTCGCCGATGACGTCTTCCTCCACGCCTGCCTCGCCGATGTCATATCCTCGTTTCCGGCGAGACGCACCATGGCGCCAATCACGTCCGCCTTCCCGACGGCCAAGATGGTGGCCGTCCCTTGGTCGCCGGCTTCAGCGGCGTTCTTCTCGCCGCCGCCATCAGACTCGTCCTCGGTGGATTCGGGGACACTGGGGCCGGCGACCCACCACCAGTTCTCCCCTCCACCCTCCCTTGTTTCGTGAGTATGTTGGACATCTGGAATCTGTCCATAGGGGGGGGATACTGTTACGGCTCAGGCTCCTGCCAACGCCGCTCATCCGTCTGTGCGCACCTCGGGACACGCCCACTGGTGCGCACATCCAGGGACGCGCCGCGCGCGTCTCCGCCCTGCTGCAGCCACCAGCTGCAATCACTCGCTGGCAATCTGCACACCTGCGACTGATCAGAGCGAGATCAATAAAGGACCAGTGGACCCAAGGATCGTCGCGGGAACTTAATTTTCTCATGGTGTACCTGCCTTCCCGAGTCTTCCCTCCTCGAGATCTCCCGTTGTTTCCCCGGTGTTTTGGACTGCCTTCTTCATTTCCCGACTCCTCACTCGCCCCTGGACTCTGACGTCTCTCTCTGCCCCCACGGACCCCTCGCTGATCTTGGACCCCTTTTGCCTTGCCCTCTTTGGACTTGTCTGCCTTTTCTCATCAACACTTGGTAACACACTTCAGATATCTACACACATAGTCTTACACCACACACACTCTTGTATTTTAGTCACACACTCTATTTCTATAGTTTAGTTGTATTGGTTATTATTATATATATATTTATTATATATAATAAATGATTGTATATACTGCCCCCTGGTGTCTGAGCCGTCACCTCTCTCAGTAAGCACAACACTGCGTGTTAAATCCCACACTGCAAAGAGTCAGTGTTCAAAAACAAGAACAAAAAAATAAAAGAATTAGGGATATTTTACTTGAACTAAGCAAACTTATCTGCCAATAGAACAAGAAAATTTCCAAAACAAATAAAATTAGCTAACCTCAATGAACCTCAAACATAATTTAAAATACAAACCCCGTTTCCATTTGAGTTGGGAAATTGTGTTAGATGTAAAAATAAACGGAATACAATGATTTGCAAATCATTTTCAACCCATATTCAATTGAATGCACTACAAAGACAAGATATTTGATGTTCAAACTGATAAACTTTTTTTTTTTTTTTGCAAATAATAATTAACTTAGAATTTCATGGCTGCAACACGTGACAAAGAAGTTGGGAAAGGGCATGTTCACCACTGTGTTACATGGCCTTTCCTTTTAACAACACTCAGTATACGTTTGGGAACTGAGGAGACACATTTTTGAAGCTTTTTAAGTGGAATTCTTTCCCATTCTTGCTTGATGTACAGCTTAAGTTGTTCAACAGTCCGGGGGTCTCCGTTGTGCTATTTTAGGCTTCATAATGCGCCACACATTTTCAATGGGAGACAGGTCTGGACTACAGGCAGGCCAGTCTAGTACCCGCACTCTTTTACTATGAAGCCACGTTGATGTAACACGTGGCTTGGTATTGTCTTGCTGAAATAAGCAGGGGCGTCCATGGTAACGTTGCTTGGATGGCAACATATGTTGCTCCAAAACCTGTATGTACCTTTCAGCATTAATGGTGCCTTCACAGATGTGTAAGTTACCCATGTCTTGGGCACTAATACACCCCCATACCATCACACATGCTGGCTTTTCAACTTTGCGCCTATAACAATCCGGATGGTTCTTTTCCTCTTTGGTCCGGAGGACACGACGTCCACAGTTTCCAAAAACAATTTGAAATGTGGACTCGTCAGACCACAGAACACTTTTCCACTTTGTATCAGTCCATCTTAGATGAGCTCAGGCCCAGCGAAGCCGACGGCATTTCTGGGTGTTGTTGATAAACGGTTTTTGCCTTGCATAGGAGAGTTTTAACTTGCACTTACAGATGTAGCGACCAACTGTAGTTACTCACAGTGGGTTTCTGAAGTGTTCCTGAGCCCATGTGGTGATATCCTTTACACACTGATGTCGCTTGTTGATGCAGTACGGCCTGAGGGATCGAAGGTCACGGGCTTAGCTGCTTACGTGCAGTGATTTCTCCAGATTCTCTGAACCCTTTGATGATATTACGGACCGAAGATGGTGAAATCCCTAAATTCCTTGCAATAGCTGGTTGAGAAAGGTTTTTCTTAAACTGTTCAACAATTTGCTCACGCATTTGTTGACAAAGTGGTGACCCTCGCCCCATCCTTGTTTGTGAATGACTGAGCATTACTTTTATACCCAATCATGGCACCCACCTGTTCCCAATTTGCCTGTTCACCTGTGGGATGTTCCAAATAAGTGTTTGATGAGCATTCCTCAACTTTATCAGTATTTATTGCCACCTTTCCCAACTTCTTTGTCACGTGTTGCTGGCATCAAATTCTAAAGTTAATGATTATTTGCAACAAAAAAAAAAGTTTATCAGTTTGTTGTCTTTGTAGCATATTCAACTGAATATGGGTTGAAAATGATTTGCAAATCATTGTATTCCGTTTATATTTACATCTAACACAATTTCCCAACTCATATGGAAACGGGGTTTGTAAGTATATTCTCACTAATAACAAGTGCACTTTTCTTGATAGAAAAAACAAATACGAGACCTTTTTTCTCAATATGTTGAAAAATATTCTTAAATTAAGTAAATGCTAGTGCCATTATCTTGACATAATGATATGCGCTTTTATTGTAATTTTGAAGAATTCATCTGAATGTGCATGAACTATTTCTGTTCAAAATAGTTAGAAATGTCACATGTTAAATGTTTCAATATTAACTGTCAGTTTGCTGTACTGTGCCAACTGTACTACTATATGAGTACCGTACTTTTTGAATTATAAATTTTTTCATAGTTTGGCCGGGGGTGCGACTTATACTCAGGAGCGACTTATGTGTGAAATTATTAACACATTAGCGTAAAATATCAAATAATATTATTGATCTCATTCACGTAAGAGACTAGACGTATAAGATTTCATGGGATTTAGCGATTAGATTGTTTGGTAAACGTATAGCATGTTCTATATGTTATAGTTATTTGAATGACTCTTACCATAATATGTTACGTTAACATACCAGTTGGTTATTTATGCCTCATATAACGTACACTTATTCAGCCTGTTGTTCACTATTCTTTATTTATTTTGAATTGCCTTTCAAATGTCTATTCTTGGTGTTGGCTTTTAGCAAATACATTTCCCCCAAAAATGCGACTTATACTCCAGTGCGACTTATACTCCGAATAATACGGTAAGTGACAGTTTTAATACATTTTGACGTCAGAATGTCATTCCGAAAGTAAGTACCGGCACAAATAAATATTTTAAAGGTTATAAAGTCTGTGGTTCACATTTAGAGGTGGGGGGAATTGGAGATAGACGATTATAAAATTGATAAGTAAACGTCAATAATGGACAGTCGACTTATTTATTGTAAATAAAGTAATGCAGACGGTCCTAAAATTTGGCTGACTCCAGCGAGCCACTTCACCGAGATATCCAAACCAGCTCCTTTATTTTAGGGCACTTATGTTTCAGTTTTGCACACATTTCAATGAATTTAGTAAATGTAAGAAATAGGGCTGCAACAACTAATCGATTAAATCGACTAAAATCGATTATAAAAATAGTTGCCGATTAATTTAGTCATCGATTCGTTGGATCTATGCTATGCGCATGTGCAGAGGCTTTTTAAAAAAAAATTCTTCTTTTAATAATTTTTTTTTTTGGATAAACTTTTATTTATAAACTGCAGCATATACAAACAGCTGAGAAACAATAATCAAAATAAGTATGGTGCCAGTATGCTGTTTTTTTTCCAATAAAATACTGGATAGGATAGAAATGTATCAACAAAGCTTTTACCGTATTTTTCGGACTATAAGTCGCAGTTTTTTTCATAGTTTGGCCGGGGGTGCGACTTATACTCAGGAGCGACTTATGTGTGAAATTAATTAACACATTACTGTAAAATATCAAATAATATTATTTATCTCATTCACGTAAGAGACTAGACGTATAAGATTTCATGGGATTTAGCGATTAGATTGTTTGGTAAACGTATAGCATGTTCTATATGTTATAGTTATTTGAATGACTCTTACCATAATATGTTACGTTAACATACCAGTTGGTTATTTATGCCTCATATAACGTACACTTATTCAGCCTGTTGTTCACTATTCTTTATTTATTTTAAATTGCCTTTCAAATGTCTATTCTTGGTGTTGGCTTTTATCAAATAAATTCCCCCCAAAAATGCGACTTATACTCCAGTGCGACTTATATATGGTTTTTTCCTTCTTTATTATGCATTTTCGGCAGGTGCGACTTATACTCCGGTGCGACTTATACTCCGAAAAATACGGTAATAAAGACTTAATTTAGAGTTATTTGGTTAGGGTTAGGCTTATAATAAGGCCATGCTGAATAAGGCATTAATAAGTACTTAATAATGACTAGTTAAGAGCCAAAATGTTACTAATTTGCATGTTAATAAGCAACTAATTAATGGTGAATATGTTCCCCATACTAAAGTGTTACCATGTTTTATTACTGGTGCACAAAATGAAGCGTGCATGAACATCACCTTGTTCAAAGAACAAAACCAACACAGTGCATAAACTCACAACAAATTACACACCTGCAAATCAGTCTGACTTCTGCTGTTGTCGTATCCGTAATACGCCGATAGGGAGAAGTTTGTATTTACACGATGAGTCGGGTGTGTCTTGACCTCCGCCGAACCCCTGAGCCCGACTCACCGAACCCCTAGGGTTCCATCGAACCCAGGTTAAGAACCACTGGTATAGCATGTTCTATATGTTATAGTTATTTGAATGACTCTTACCATAATATGTTACGTTAACATACCAGTTGGTTATTTATGCCTCATATAACGTACACTTATTCAGCCTGTTGTTCACTATTCTTTTTTTATTTTAAATTGCCTTTCAAATGTCTATTCTTGGTGTTGGCTTTTATCAAATAAATTCCCCCCAAAAATGCGACTTATACTCCAGTGCGACTTATTTATGTTTTTTTCCTTCTTTATTATGCATTTTCGGCCGGTGCGACTTACACTCCGAAAAATACGGTACGTATTTTCTATTGTTTCATTGAAAATAAAACAGCAAAGTCCATTTGGCTGTCATCTGTTTTAATTATTGAGACACATTTGTGTCAAAGTCATGATTTTTTATTTCATGCTTGAAATAAGAAATTCTTACTTTGAAAAAGCAGTTTTATACTTGTGAGTGTTGATGACACAGCTTTGCAACAGTTGATATTATAGTTTCAAGCATGTTTTACTCAATATAGGTCATAAAATCTCAGCAATAAGCAAATCCCATAGGAGTGATGAATGGATGGTCAGCGCCTGAGAGCTGCGGCCTACCATCATGACCTCGCACTCCCTCCCCTATGTTGCTAGACATCTCGAGATGTACGCTGTAATATGTATATGTGCTTTGCTATGGAAGTTTTTTCCCACTCCAGACTATGGCCCCTTAGGATCTCAGTCTAGATTGTATTTTTTTACTCATCCTTCCCCAGCGTTTTACCTTTTTCCCACCTTTTACGGGGCGCCTTGTGGCGACCCATCAGCGTTCCTGTTCTGTAACTCTGTACACTATTTGTTTGTCTAATCTTGAACGGGTTTGTGCTGAAAACAAAGCTTTGTTGTACTGATGACAATAAAGACCTATCTATCTAATATCTTACTGAGATCATTTAGGACCAAACCACTTAAAACAAGTAAAACTCTCTAACATAAAATCTGCTTAGTGAGAAGAATGATCTTATCAGACAGAAAATAAGCAAATATCACCCTTATTTGAGATATTTCATCATAGATTTCAGTTTTTGCAGTGCAGGCCCACATAAGTAAGTGAAAGCAAAAATACCATGTAAGTTCAGAGATTGCATGCAATGTCATACCAGTGAACAGTACTTACATAAATATCTGCACCATAAAATCCATCCTGGTAAACAACACTGTAGAGGATGCAAACACAAACAAACACACAATAAAACAAAACAAACAAAACAAAAAAAAACATCCATATTAGTGCATGTTGTCATGCAGGCAATGGGATGGCTGCTGAGCCATCCCCATGTCCACAGTCCGACTGGCAACCAGGGGAAATAAAATAATAGGACCAGGGTCTAAGGGGGAAGGCTGGATAAGGAAGCTGGGAGATTTCCACAAAATTAACTTACTGTATTTTGTGTATTCAAATGTCAAAGTTTCTTCTTTTTTTACCCACACATTGTCATGATCTGTGGTCTGGATTATGTTTTTGTTATTTTCTGTTTGTTTTGGACTCTTTTAGTTCCTGTTTGCGCTCCCTTGTTTGTTTTAGTTTCCATGGCGACTTATGATTTTCACCTGCCTCTCACCTGTTTCTAATCAGGAGACTATTATTTAAGCCTGTCTTTGCCAGTTAGTCGGCCTGGCGACATTACTCTTTTCATGCCATTGCTTCATTCATGCCGCAGTAAATCTTGTTCGTTCTATGCCAGGCCTGGGCAATTATTTTGACTCGGGGGGCCACATTTAGAGAGAAAAAAATGTGTCTGGGGGCCGATATATCTATTTTTAGGAACACTAATACAAAACCTCACAATTATGTCTGATTAAATGCTAAAAACGTTATGACAGACCGCCTTAAAGAACGTAATGGAATTTTACATTTTTCTATGAAGGATAAAACACTGAATATTGACAAAATATGAACGTCACACCCCCTTTCGATCGACACATTTTTACAATCACGCGAAATGCAACAAACAGTGAATTATGAACGCGAAGGGTACAAAACAAACCCACCTACAATCTGATATATCACTAAGCTTTAGAACTTTGTTGTGAAAGTCTCCTTCCGCGTCTGTGGAAATGCTTCCCGCCCACACTGCTTGGTGCCTCGTCTGAGCTGCTGTGACGTAGATTACCATAGTAACTAATTAGATGACCATTGTAACTAATTAGATTACCATAGTAACTGGTAAATCATCCAAAAGCGTTAAATTTTATGTTCTTTAGCCTCTCGTGCAATCGGCACACTTTCCTTTTGTTTTAGTTCCTGTCTTTTGTCCTGTGTAGTTAGATTAATAATAAATATGTTCCCACCTGCTACCTTTGTCCGGAAAAGTCCGATTGCATCCCGGGAGAAAAATCCTCGCAGTGAGTTGCGAAAACCCCCTCGTCGTGACTTTTTGATTGGATGTTATTGCCTTACAATTGGAATCAATTAAGTACTGTTTTTATTTCATATTAACATATAGAATAATTCCTCATTTTTCTTCTTTAGATTATTTAATTTTTTTTTACTTGGTTTATTGTTTGGTAGCAAAGGTATTGCGACTGACACTTTTTAGTAGGGATGTCGAAAAATGCTTTAAAATGTAACATCGGAAATTATCGGTATCGGTTTCAACCTCCCGATTTTCCTGGGAGACCCCAGAATTTCACTTCCCCTCCCGAAGCTCTCGCGGGGCAACCATTCTCCCGACTTCCACCCGGACAACATTATTGGGGGCGTGCCTTAAAGGCACTGCCTTTAGCGTCCTCTACAACCTGTCGTCACGTACGCTTTTCCTCCATACAAACAGCGTGACGGCCCAGTCACATAATATATGCGGCTTTTTCACACACACTTTGTAAACAGCCATACAGGTCACACTGAGGGTGGCCGTATAAACAACTTTAACACTGTTACAAATATGCGCCAGACTGTTAACCCACACCAAACAAGAATGACAAACACATTTCGGGAGAACATCCGCACCGTAACACAACAAACAGAACAAAAATACCCAGAACCCCTTGCAGCACTACCTCTTCCGGGACGCTACAATATACCATACTTGCCAACCTTGAAACCTCCAAATTCGGGAGATTTTTTTTGGGGTGGGTGGAGGGGGGTGGGGGGGGGGTGGGGGGCTGAGGTATTTCTTTATATATATTAGAGATGCGCGGTTTGCGGGCACAACCGCGGAGTCCGCGGATTATCCGCGGATCGGGCGGATGAAATTTAAAAAAATTAGATTTTATCCGCGGGTCGGGTCGGGTCGGGTGGTTAAAAAAAAATTAGATTTTAAATAGATTCAGGCGGGTGGCAGTTAAACCAATTGGGAAATATATATACATAGTTAAATGTTGTTACCCACATACGAAAAACGAGCAGGCACCTGCAGCATATGCCACAACAGAAGAAAAAAAAAAAAGAGATGGACACTTTTACGGAGCGGAGAAGTGACGCCTCGCCGGGGTCCGGGACCGAGGCCCCTTCCCCCGAGAGGGCCCCACCGGGAGCCGTAGCTGAGGCGATCCGCGAGAAGGGCCCGACGCACGTCCAGGGTCACCACTGTGCCCACCGCACCGACACCCCGCCTCGTCCGCCTTCGCCGCGGCCGGCGTCACGCGCAGCAGGTAAGCAGCTTACCTGCCCGCCACCCCCGTGGCCGGGGGCTCGTAACAGGGGTCACTCCGCGCGCTCCGCCCGCGCAGCTTACCTGCCCGCCACCCCTGTTGCCGGGGGCGTGTAACAGGGGTCACTCCGCGCGCAGTGCGCTCACGAAAGGGGTGGGGCTCATCCTGGTTGATATAGACAGCAGCTAGGACGGTGGCCATGGAAGTTGGAACCCGCTAAGGAGTGTGTAACAACCCACCTGCCGAATCAACTAGCCCTGAAAATGGATGGTGCTGGAGCGTCGGGCCCATATACCCGGCCGTCGCCTGCAGCGAGACGCGCTTGGAGGTGCGCTCAGCGCGGCTCCCATATGATTGCGCACTGGTGTGCGTCTGGGTCGTGACAGCGTGGCACGCGAATGTCTGTGCTGCATTGGATCAGTCTCCTTTCTTTAACAGGCAAAAGCTTTATAACCTCACTAATGCCTTGCATCGTCTATATTAGATATATAACCATGGGCGGATGCGGTTCTGATCAAATGTTAGATCGGGTGGATTGCGGATGGTTGACGACTTTCTGATGCGGTTGCGGATGAAATAATTGCCTATCCGCGCATCTCTAATATATATATATATATTTATATATAAAAAAATAAAAAAAAATAAAATTATATAAAAAAAATAAAAATAAAAATATATATATATATATATATATATATAACTAAAATAAATACTTGACTTTCAGTGAATTATATATATATATATATATATATATGTATATACACATAAATAAAATAAATACTTGAATTTAAGTGTTCATTTATTTACACATATACACACATAACACTCCTCTACTCATTGTTGTATTTGAAAGTGCAATGCTTTGCAGCCAGTAGCACAGCCTTTGAAGGAGCGTAGGTATGGGCAGTGTAATATTCTGGGTTGGAGTCAATAACCAGGCGAGGTGACGATGTTACGTCTCTTTACTTCATACTTCAGAACCGACTCCCACACTCGCCGTCAGGGTGCGCAATGCAACGTAAACCGTTGGCCTACCAAAAAGTAACCACAGAACACTATACGGTATAGTGTTCTGTGGTTACTTTTTGGTTGGCCAAGCGGACGTGACGACAGGCTGTCCTCACTCAGGTCCGCATGGACCTGGAGGGGGCGTGCCTGAAGTCCGGCTGGAAATCGGGAGAAATTCGGGAGGGTTGGCAAGTATGCAATATACATTCCACGACTGTATGTATCGGTATCGGTTGATATCGGAATCGGTAATTAAGAGAAAAACTTATTGGGGTGTTACCATTTAGTGGTCAATTGTACGGAATATTTACTGTGCAATCTACTAATAAAAGTTTCAATCAATCAATCAAAAAACCAATGTGAACAATGTGAAACCTTGGAAGGGACGACAGATGTGGGGACCTGAGACCAGTCTTACTGCTATTGCAGTGCCCATATTTGGTGTTCCTGAGATAGAGCAAGTTACGCTGATTGTTTATTTTCCCGATCTGGTCTTGCTTACTTATCTATCTTTGAGCATTGTTCATGTCTGGAATTGTTTTTCAATTGTTACATTACAACAGTGCATTTCTCTCATTGTTTGTCCACCCTTTACATTCGTTTATTTTTTTTTTGTCATGGTGACCTTTTGTCGCTGTCTCTTTTTGTTATTAACCTTTGTTTTTTGTTCCACCCACAGGATAGTGCACTTCTTGGTCGTGAACTATCGTAATTCTGCCCTAGTTGTTTGCAGGTAGGGATGATGTTTGATAAGAAATTATCGAGTTCGAGCCTATTATGAAAACCTCTTATCGAACCGATTACTTATCGATTCTCTTATCGAGTCCAGATAGGTTGTTGTATATGGAAAAAAACACACAATATTTGGTTTAACAAAAGCTCACTTTTATTATATAAGAAAAAAATAAAATCTAATAAATAAATAAATATTGACTGTTACCCCCCTAAAAAAATAAAATAAAATAAATAAACATTGACTATTGTTACCCAAAGTATATTAAGTGGGATTTTTCCAGAAAAACAAATATATACACTCTTAGAAATAAGGGTTCTAAAAGGGTTCTTCAACAAGGGCTGAGGTTCTAACTGGAACCATTTGCTTCTGAAAAACCCTTTCCCGAAGAAAGGGTTTTTCAAGGGTTCTTGGTAACGCTAATGGTTCCAGTAAGAACCATTTTGATCCAGAGAACCCTTTAAAACCCCTTTTCTGAATAATTGGTTTTAAAAGGGTTCTCACTAACACTAAGGGTTCCAGTGAGAACTATTTTGATCCAGAGAACCGTTTTTGGAAGAAAGAGTTCTTCAGGGATTGTTGAAAGCATGGGTAAGATCCTGTGTCACCAGGGACATACTTCCTGATAACATTTGCCAATAATGGTGCCTATCTTTAAATAAATGTTTTTCTCATTAAAATGTTTTGAATGTTTGTTCAATGTCAACATGATAAATGACCACAATATAATATGAACTAAACTGATCTGTAGAATACAATATGGTTCTTTATAGAACCCTCAGAAGACAAGACGGTTATCGGTGAAAACCTTTGAAAAGGGATGTTTTTAGAACCCCCTGTGTCAGGTCTAGATGAAACCCTTGAAACATGAAAGAGTTCTTTGTGGAACTCCCTGTGTGGGTTCTAGATGAAACCCTTGAAACATGAAAGGGTTCTTAGTGGAACTCCCTGCATGGGTTCTAGATGAAACCCTTGACAAACGAAAGGGTTCTTAGTGGAACTCCCTGTGTGGGTTCTAGATGAAACCCTTGAAATACGAAAGGGTTCTTAGTGGAACTCCCTGCGTGGGTTCTAGATGAAAGTCTTGAAATACAAAAGGGTTCTTAGTGGAACTCCCTGTGTGGGTTCTAGATGAAACCCTTGAAATACGAAAGGGTTCTTAGTGGAACTCCCTGTGTGGGTTCTAGATGAAACCCTTGAAACATGAAAGGGTTCTTAGTGGAACTCCCTGCGTGGGTTCTTTGTAGAACCTCTCATGGGGGGTTCTGGGTGGAACCTTACACACACAGTTCTAGGTAGAACCCTCCAAAAGGGTTCCAGGTGGAACCTTTATAAAAAGGTTCTACCTGGAGCCAAAAAGGGTTCTCCTATGAGGACGAGCCGAAGAACCTTATATGGTTCTACTTAGCACTTTTATTTCTAAGAGTGTACAGTAACACAAAAACAACCTGTCCCTGTGATCACTATAGGTGTATAAATAATAATATAGTGTTAAATAAAATCAGTCCCTTGGGCACAAAACTGAAAATAATACAGCTCTCCAAAAAGTGCACTTCTGCTGCTATTGGAACATAACTGTTTGTTATGATGCTTTGACATTTTTGCACTTTATTTCTTTATTGAAAGGAAATTCTATGAAGAGAAAAGTTGTTTGCAAATGTGGTTACAATGCTAAAAAAAAATGAAAAGTTGAAGCTAAAAAAAGAAATACACTTTATTGAGTTAACATTATTTCTTTATAGGGGGAAAGATGTGATGTTATGAGCTAGGGAATATAACAACTACACTACCCAGCATGCAACAGGAGTGACGAAGCCCCGAAAAGTGTTGTTGCATGTCGCCACCCGGCAGCTAAGAATGAGGTTATGAGCACGCTGTGAAAGTAAACGTCAAGAACTCGGCCAACACGCCTCGTCTGCATTATTTATAATTAGACAGACAGTGTGATTTTGTTTTGTTTACAAGGAAAGAAAAAGAAAAGTTCAAAAAGGGAGATATATGTTGTATATATATGTATGTGCTGCGGTTGCTTTAAGAACGTTGCGACAGCTGCCGTAAAGGAGGTGCGTTGCTAGCCTGGTTGCTATGTTTCCGGTTGGTGGTAAAAGTGTTGGTCATGTGCTTGTACCCTGCTCAAATCTCTCAGTAAAGTTATTCATTGGATTATACCTTTTGTTTTGAACTTTATTACACCTTGGAGCGCTTTTTCCGGTCCATTGTTTTTCCTGCTTTCCCTATCTGCGCCTAATGACTGAGCGACGTGACGTCATTTCTTGTGATGTCCCACGGGGCATTTCTTGTGGGACGGGATTCGAATAAAGAACCAACTCTTTTTCTTTACTATAGTGGTCTCGGTAACGGGTACCGGTTCTCAAAAAGGGATTCGAGTCCGAGGACTCGGTTCTTTTCTTATCGAACAACCGGGAAAACCGGTTTCGAGTATCATCCCTATTTGCAGGTCTCTGCTTCGGGGGCCATGATTGGATTATACTTCATTGTAACAGATACACCTTTTTTTTGTGTCATGGTGTACATGGCTGAAATGACAGAATTAAGACCTTGTGAATGCAACCAGAACATACAGAAAATTTAAGAAAAACGGATTATTTAACAGAAAAGACCTGATTTTTAAGTGGGTAATAGCACACTGCAAAAAGTCAGTGTTCAAAAACAAGAAAAAAAAATACAAAAATGAGGGGTATTTTATTTGAACTAAGCAAAATTATCTGCCAATAGAACAAGAAAATTTGGCTTGTCAAGACTTTCCAAAACAAGTAAAATTAGCTAACTTCAATGAACCCAAAAATACCTTAAAATAAGTATATTCTCACTAATAATAAGTGCACTTTTCTTGGTAGAAAAAAAATATGAGAACTTTTTGCCCAATATGTTGAAAAATATTCTTAAATGAAATAAATGCTAGTGCCATTATCTTGACATAATGATATGCGCTCGGCATTACATTTACTTACACTAAAAACAAATTTATTGTTCTTAATGGAAATTCAACAAGGCAACCGCTTGTTACTCTCGGAGTCTCCTAGCCGCTCAGGCAAATCATATGGTCTAAAAATGCATTTTTCCATGGATAACATGACATCATCGCGCCAAGTGCGTGCTCTTTCAGTCAATTAGTGCGCATATATACAGCCCGAAACCCCGGCCAAAATTTTTTTAATTGTAATTTTGAAGAATTTATCTAAATGTGCATGAACTATTTCTGTTCAAAATTGTTAGAAATGTTAAATGTTTAAATATTAACTGTCAGTTTACTGTACTGTGCCAACTGTACTACTATATGAGTACGTATTTTCTATTGTTTCATTGAAAATAAAACAGCCCATTTGGCTGTCATCTGTTTTAGTTATGAGACACAATTGTGTCAAAATCATGATTTTTTTTTCATGCTTGAAGTAAGAAATGATTACTTTAAAAAAGTCGTTTTATACTTGTGAGTGTTGATGACACAGCTTTGCAACAGTTGATATTCTAGTTTCAAGCATGTTTTACTCAATATAGGTCATCAAATCTCAGCAACAAGCTGTAATATCTTACTGAAATCATGTAGGACCAAAACACTTAAAACAAGTAAAACACTCTAACATAAAATCTGCTTAGTGAGAAGAATGATCTTATCAGACGGAAAATAGGCAAATATCACCCTTATTTGAGATATTTAATCTTACTTAGATTTCAGTTTTTGCAGTGCAGGAACCTGTGTTTCTAGAATAATTCTATCTAAATTATCACAATACTTTGTGTTGAAATGAGTTCCTGGCAAAAGGTCAAAAGCTGTCTTTGAATCTACCAAGAAGGTTTGTAAAACTACACTGTATAAGATGGAAAGCAACATGAAGGGGTTTTTGTTTTCTTTCATGTATTGTAATCAACAGAAATATATTGTCTTAACCCAAGGACTACAAAGCGGAGAGAAGGCAGGATCTGCCCAAGTTCCAGACACCAACTGTTTTACGACCTCTTTTTGAACTGTTTTACAAACCTCTTTTTGAACTGTTTTACGAACCTCCTTTTTAACAGTTTTACAAACCTCTTTTTGAACTGTTTTACAAACCTCTTTTTGAACTGTTTTACGACCTCTTTTTGAACTGTTTTACAAACCTCTTTTTGAACTGTTTTACAAACCTCTTTTTGAACTGTTTTACGACCTCTTTTTGAACTGTTTTACAAACCTCTTTTTGAACTGTTTTACAAACCTCTTTTTGAACTGTTTTACGACCTCTTTTTGAACTGTTTTACAAACCTCCTTTTTAACTGTTTTACAAACCTCTTTTTGAACTGTTTTACAAACCTCTTTTTGAACTGTTTTACAAACCTATTTTTGAACTGTTTTACAAACCTCTTTTTGAACTGTTTTACGACCTCTTTTTGAAGTGTTTTACGACCTCTTTTTGAACTGTTTTACAAACCTCTTTTTGAACTGTTTTACAAACCTCTTTTTGAACTGTTTTACAAACCTCTTTTTGAACTGTTTTACAAACCTCTTTTTGAACTGTTTTACGACCTCTTTTTGAACTGTTTTACAAACCTCCTTTTGAACTGTTTTACAATCCTCTTTTTGAACTGTTTTACAAACCTCTTTTTGAACTGTTTTACAAACCTCTTTTTGAACTGTTTTACAAACCTCTTTTTGAACTGTTTTACGACCTCTTTTTGAAGTGTTTTACGACCTCTTTTTGAACTGTTTTACAAACCTCTTTTTGAACTGTTTTACAAACCTCTTTTTGAACTGTTTTACAAACCTCTTTTTGAACTGTTTTACGACCTCTTTTTGAACTGTTTTACAAACCTCCTTTTGAACTGTTTTACAATCCTCTTTTTGAACTGTTTTACAAACCTCTTTTTGAACTGTTTTACAAACCTCTTTTTGAACTGTTTTACGACCTCTTTTTGAAGTGTTTTACGACCTCTTTTTGAACTGTTTTACAAACCTCTTTTTGAACTGTTTTACAAACCTCTTTTTGAACTGTTTTACAAACCTCTTTTTGAACTGTTTTACAAACCTCTTTTTGAACTGTTTTACAAACCTCTTTTTGAACTGTTTTACAAACCTCTTTTTGAACTGTTTTACGGCCTCTTTTTGAACTGTTTTACGACCTCTTTTTAAACTGTTTTACAAACCTCTTTTTGAACTGTTTTACGACCTCTTTTTGAACTGTTTTACAAACCTCTTTTTGAACTGTTTTACGACCTCTTTTTGAACTGTTTTACAAAACTCTTTTTGAACTGTTTTACGACCTCTTTTTGAATTGTTTTACAAACCTCTTTTTGAACTGTTTTACAAACCTCTTTTTGAACTGTTTTACAAACCTCTTTTTGAACTGTTTTACAAACCTCTTTTTGAACTGTTTTACGACCTCTTTTTGAGCTGTTTTACAAACCTCTTTTTGAACTGTTTTACAAACCTCTTTTGGAACTGTTTTACGACCTCTTTTTTTTTTAACTGTTTTACGACATCTTTTTGAACTGTTTCACGACCTCTTTTTTTTTTAACTGTTTTACGACCTCTTTTTGAACTGTTTCACGAACCTCTTTTTGAACTCTTTTACGACCTCTTTTTTGAACCGACCTTTTCTGTGAACTGTTAACGACCTTTTCTGTGAGCTGTTTACGACCCTCGTCCCTTAGAAACAGCTGTGGCCATGTGGTCAGGGAAGGTCCAAATAAAAGAAGGAGGCGTGCAATCTTTTGGCAGAACGTAATGACACTGTTCAAGGGTACAGGTGTACACGTTTCTCCTCACTGAACCACATTGAATTCTGTCTCTGTTTGATTCTTTGCTTCTTGTCTTGTTTAATAGATGTCATCAGTGTTTGAACCTGACACTAGGACCAAACTTTTGGGTGTAATAATTGATGATAAAATTAATAAAATTAACCATGAGGATTCTAGCGGGAACTCTCGTTCAACTCTTTTTCGATTACGCATGCACCTCCTGGTACCCTAGCACCTCCAAAACCCTCAAATCTAGACTCCAAACATCCCAGAACAAGCTAGTCAGATTACTTCTAGACCTCCACCCCAGATCCCACCTCACTCCTACCCACGTCTCCAAAGTGGGCTGGCTCAGGGTGGAGGACAGAGTAAAACAACTTGCACTGAGCCTAGTCTATAAAATCCGCTACACCTCCCTGATACCGAAGTACATGTCAAACTACTTCGACCGCCATAACCACAACACCAGGGGGAGCTCCACTAACCACGTTAAACCCAGATTCCGATCTAACAACGGTCTTAACTCTTTCTCTTTCTATGCCACATCAATGTGGAATGCACTCCCAACAGGTGTAAAAGAAAGAGCATCTCTATCCTCCTTCAAAACCGCACTAAAAGAACACCTCCAGTCAACTTCATCCCTAAACTAACACCCTCCCCGGATTGTTAATAATGAAATGTAAATAATGAAATGTAGATACTTTTTCTTATGCTTTCTGATCTCTCTCTCTATGTCCACTACTTGCTGTACATATCCTACCAAGTTAGTCCTACACTGTTCCAATGTCCATTTCTCTGATGATACAATTGTTGATGACTGAAGTGATGATATCAACCGTTGATCTTTTTCGGGACTTTTGCCCACTTTTCCAACTTTTTCCCCCACTCACAGTGCGACTTTGCTGGGTGGGTTGTGGACATGTCAGGCACCCCCGGACTCTGGTGGGACGCGGCGGGACTTGTGGGACTCTAACCTGGGTGTGATTTTTGATCATTTTCCGGACTTTTGCCCACTTTTCCAACTTTTCTTCCCCACTCACAGTGCGACTTTGCTGGGTGCGTTGTGGACATGTCAGGCACCCCCGGACTCTGGTGGAACGCGGCGGGACTTGTGGGACTCGAACCTGGGTGTGATTTTTGATTATTTTCGGGACTTTTGCCCACTTTTCCAACTTTTTCCCCAACTCACAGTGCGACTTTGCTGGGTGCGTTGTGGACATGTCAGGCACCCCCGGACTCTGGTGGAACGCGGCGGGACTTGTGGAACTCGAACATGGGTGTGATTTTTGATCTTTTTCGGGACTTTTGCCCACTTTTCCAACTTTTTCCCCCACTCACAGTGCGACTTTTCTGGGTGCGTTGTGGACATGTCAGGCACCCCCGGACTCTGGTGGGACGCGGCGGGACTTGTGGGACTCGAACCTGGGTGTGATTTTTGATCTTTTTCGGGACTTTTGCCCACTTTTCCAACTTTTTCCCCCACTCACAACCTAACCCCCCCCCACATCCCACACCCCGGATTGTAAATAATGTAAATAATTCAAATTATATACTTTGATGATTATCTTGTGTGATGACTGTATTATGATGATAGTATATATATGTATCATGAATCAATTTAAGTGGACCCCGACTTAAACAAGTTGAAAAACGTATTCGGGTGTTACCATTTAGTGGTCAATTGTACGGAATATGTACTGTACTGTGCAATCTACTAATAAAAGTTTCAATCAATCAATTGGAAATCTCATGTAAAAAATATAATATATAAAGTAGCAAGAAACGCATCAATCATGAATAAAGCAAAACATGTTTTAGACCAGAAATCACTTCATATTCTCTACTGCTCACTAGTGTTACATATCTGAGTTAACCGCTAACTTCTTGCAACTCAACGCCAAGAAAACGGAAATGCTGATTATCGGTCCTGCTAAACACCGACATTTATTTAATAATACCACCTTAACATTTGACAACCAAACAATTACATAAGGCGAATCAGTAAAGAATCTGGGTATTATTTTCGACCCAACTCTCTCGTTTGAATCACACATTAAGAGTGTTACTAAAACGGTCTTCTTTCATCTCCGTAATATCGCTAAAATTCGTTCTATTTTTTTTATCCACTAGCGACGCTGAGATCATTATTCATGCGTTCGTTACGTCTCGTCTCGACTACTGTAACGTATTATTTTCGGGTCTCCCTATGTCTAGCATTAAAAAATTACAGTTGGTACAAAATGCGGCTGCTAGACTTTTGACAAGAACAAGAAAGTTTGATCATATTAGGCCTATACTGGCTCACCTGCACTGGCTTCCTGTGCACTTAAGATGTGACTTTAAGGTTTTACTACTTACGTATAAAATACTACACGGTCTAGCTCCGTCCTATCTTGTCGATTGCATTGTACCATATGTCCCGGCAAGAAATCTGCCTTCAAAGAACTACGGCTTATTAGTGATTCCCAGAGCCCAAAAAAAGTCTGCGGGCTATAGAGCGTTTTCTATTGGGACTCCAGTACTATGGAATGCCCTCCCGGTAACAATTAGAGATGCTACCTCAGTAGAAGCATTTAAGTCCCATCTTAAAACTCATTTGTATACTCTAGCCTTTAAATAGCCCCCCTGTTAGACCAGTTGATCTGCCGTTTCTTTTCTTTTCTCCTCTGCTCCCCTTTTCCTTGTGGAGGGGGGGGGGGGCACAGGTCCGGTGGCCATGGATGAAGTGCTGGCTGTCCAGAGTCGGGACCCGGGGTGGACCGCTCGCCTGTGCATTGGCTGGGAACATCTCTGCGCTGCTGACCCGTCTCCGCTCGGGATGGTGTCCTGCTGGCCCCACTATGGACTGGACTCTTACTATTATGTTGGATCCACTATGTACTGGACTCTCACAATATTATGTCAGACCCACTCGACATCCATTGCTTTCGGTCTCCCCTAGAGGGGGGGGGGTTACCCACATATGCGGTCCTCTCCAAGGTTTCTCATAGTCATTCACATCGACGTCCCACTGGGGTGAGTTTTTCCTTGCCCTTATGTGGGCTTTGTACCGAGGATGTCGTTGTGGCTTGTGCAGCCCTTTGAGACACTTGTGATTTAGGGCTATATAAATAAACATTGATTGATTGATTGATATTGTGTAGAAATATGGGGAAATAACTACAAATGTACACTTAATTCACTAACTGTGTTACAAAAAAGATCAAGTAGAATAATACATAATGTTGGATATAGAGAACATACAAACCCTTTATTTATTAAATCGCAATTATTGAAATTCAACGATTTGGTGCATTTGCAAACAGCTAAAATGATGTACAAAGCAAAGTATAACCTGCTACCTAAGAATGTACAACAATTCTTCTCAACAAAAGAGGAGAAATATAACCTTAAAGGAAAATCTCATTCAAAACAATTGTATGCTCGTACAACACTTAAAACCTTTAGCATATCAGTATGTGGAATTAAATTATGGAATGGATTAAGCAAATAAATCCAACAAAGCAGCAATATGATTCAGTTTAAGAGACTGTTCAAACTACAAGTGTTCACAAAGTACACAGAACAAGAATTATGATTAACATCTTGAACCATTTTTATTGAGACAAAGACTATTTAGGTATTTAATATTTGTATGCTTACTAGGGTTGTGAACGATAAACCGATGCGACCGAGTATTCGATTCAACAAGTGAGCGATTAGGCTGCGTCGGTAGCAGACTCCTCAATCAATGCGAATAATTCATGAATTCGTAGCTGAATCGGTTATAGAGTCATGGATCGGTTATCGCGAGACTTTGCATGGGTTGGCTAGATTACAATATGCGCCGGCGTCTCTAAAACAACGCGAGAGCTGAAGCTACTCGCCAAACGCGGTAGCCGCCTAGCTAGTATTAGCACGAGTGATAAACAAGGGACAACACGGAAAATGAAGGAGGAGAACGAAAGCTTCAGTCTGACCGAAGGTGATAATGGACCGAGAAAGATTTGCAACGCATCGGGGAGACAGAAATCCAAAGTGTGGAAAGTTTTTGGGTTTTATAAGAAGGAAGGGAAGCTCGACAGAAGCCATGCTATTTGTAAATTGTGTCGAGCATCGTTGACGTACACTGGCAGCAGGTTGAAATATTTAATCTTTGTTACCTACCTCTAGTGTTCAAAACTATGCTCAGGCTGAAATATTGCACTTTGTTGTTACTATTATGTGCTACTTTTACCTCTGGAGTTCCCATCCTACAATTCAGCCAGACTTTTTTTGGTCCATGTCTAAAAAATAAATATATTGACATGTGATTTTGTTGTTCTGTTTTTTTTGCCAGTGCCATAAAGCCATAATGCTTGGGGATTTGGAGTCTTGAATATTAACCGTCAAATCGAATCGTATCGTTCGGAATCGAATCCAATCGAATCGGTCTGTAATAAAAGGATATCGTTTTTTAATCGAATCGTAACCTGTGTATCTAGATGCATATCAAATCGTTTATCAGAGAGAGATGTGCAACCCTAATGCTTACTATGGTATATTATTTAATTGTTCTCTGTTCTGTTACAGAGAACAAGGAAATGGGATCTAATAGCTATGGTATGAAAAGGGGTAGGATTAAATAAGCTCTGCTTCTTCCTACTCCTTTTCGGACGTGTTGTAATAAAACAACTGGAAATGTGTGATGCATTACATTGTATCGTATGCATGTTCCAAATAAACTGAAACTGAACTGAACTGAAACTGAATTGGGACCTTTTTCAATGCCAATGCTCCAACCCATATCAGTCATTCCAATTACCGTTTTATTATATTTTCCCATCTACTAATAGCCTTTATCATATGTTATATGATTCCACTTCTATGCTTGCTGCTATCCTTGCAAAATGAAAATCTGTGAGCTCGACGTGCTACACAATGGTGTATCGTTATGTAACTCCCTGTAGTACTAGACTTTTATACCAGTGGGTGGAAGAGATAATATAAGCCATCAAATAATTATTTCATTACAAACTTTTGAACTGTGGTTGAACCCCTTGTTTTATGATACAAAAGCAAAAATCTGACATTCATAGCGCGACTAAAAGCCTCCGTTTCAGTACAGTACACAGTACTCTGTGTTTCAGTACAGTACACAGTACAGTACTCTGTGTTTCAGTACAGTACACAATACTCTGCGTTTCAGTACAGCACACAGTACTCTGTGTTTCAGCACAGTTACACAATACTCTGTGTTTCAGTACAGTACACAGTACTCTGTGTTTCAGTACAGCACACAGTACTCTGTGTTTCAGTACAGCACACAGTACTCTGTGTTTCAGTACAGTTACACAGTACTCTGTGTTTCAGTACAGTTACACAGTACTCTGTGTTTCAGTACAGTACACAGTACTCTGTGTTTCAGTACAGTACACAGTACTCTGTGTTTCAGTACAGTATACAATACTCTGTGTTTCAGTACAGTACACAGTACTCTGTGTTTCAGAGAGGTAGCAGTACTCAAGGATGTCTGTTCGTCATAGAGCCATCCATCAGTTTTCTACCCCTTGTCCCTCTCTGGGTCTTGGGGACGGTGGGGTGTGGAAGGCGGGGTACACCCTGGGCAAGTCACCACCTCATCACAGGGCCAACACAGATAGACATCATTCACACTCTAGGGCCAATTTTAGTGTTGCCAATCCCCAGGCATAGGCGCCGATCCCTAATTGATGGCAACTTTCAATCTTTAAAATCATTTTTGAAAAATCAATCTTGTTGTTGTTCATTTCGTGGCAAGTTTGTCATTTAAAAAATCACAAATCATATAGTCTATAACTAACAAAGCCTAACCAAGGTTTCATTGTGCCCGATAACGAACTAATGACACAATCATCGTGACTTCGGAACTGCACACCAGCGAATGATGCAAACTTAGTCAAAAGCCATACATGTCACATTAAGGGTGGCAGTATGACCAATGCCAACACTGTCATAAACATGTGCCATATAGTGAAACCACACTAAACAACGACAACAAACACATTTTGGAAGAATATTTGCACCGCAACACAACAAATTCCCAGAATTCCTTGCAGCACCAACTCTCCCGGGACGCTACAATACAAACAAAAGCCTTTGGTGGATCCACACCTAACATCCACTGAAATGATAGCACGTACAATAGCGTAGGTAAATGATATCAACTATTAACTATTTATTTTATTACATTAATAGTCAGTGACAAGTAGGGTTGTACTGTATACCGGTACTAGTATAGTACCACGGTACTAATGAATCATATTTGGTATTATCCTGCCTCTAAAAAGTACCGGATCTACACCCGACATCCACTGTAATGATACCAAATACAGGAGCGTATCTAGTCGATACTACTATGATTACATCGATATTTTTTAGCATCACAAAATCTTCTTTCTTTTAAAAAAAATGTGTATTATGTTTATAAACTCGGGAAATACGTCCCTGGACACATGAGAACTTTGAATATGACCAATGTATGATCCTGTAACTAGTTGGTATCGGATTGATACCACAAATTTGGGTATCAATCCGATACCATCCAAAACTAATGTAAAGTATCCAAACAACAGAAGAATAAGTGATTATTACATTTCAACAGAAGTGTAGATAGAAACAGAAAATAACCAGATGTTAACAGTAAATGAACAAGTAGATTAATAATACATTTTCTACCACTTGTCCTTAATAATTTTGACAAAATAATAGAATGATAAATGACACAATATGTTACTGCATACGTCAGCAGACTAAGGGTGGCAGTATGAACAATGCCAACACTGTCATAAACATGTGCCATACAGTGAAACCACACTAAACAACAACGACAAACACATTTTGAATATGACCAATGTATTATCCTCTAACGACTTGGTATCAGCTTGATACCCAAATTTGTAGTATAATCCAAAACTAATGTAAAGTATCCAAACAACAGAAGAATAAGTGATTATTACATTTCAACAGAAGTGTAGATAGAAACAGAAAATAAGCAGATATTAACAGTAAATGAACAAGTAGATTAATAATTAATTTTCTACCACTTGTCCTTAATAATTTTGACAAAATAATAGGTAGATAAATGACACAATATGTTACTGCATATGTCAGCAGACTAAGGGTGGCAGTATGAACAATGCCAACACTGTCATAAACATGTGCCATATAGTGAAACCACACTAAACAACAACGACAAACACATTTTGGAAGAATATTTGCACCGCAACACAACAAATTCCCAGAATCCCTTGCAGCACCAACTCTTCCGGGACGCTACAATATAAACAAAAGCCTTTGGTGGATCCACACCTAACATCCACTGTAATGATAGCACGTACAATAGCGTATCTAGTCGATACTACCATGATTACATCAATGTTTTTTAACATCACAAAATCTAC
>NC_084569.2:36809958-36849958 GCF_033978685.3 Nerophis lumbriciformis | reverse complement strand
ACGCCGCCGCTGCTGCTGCTGCTGCACTGGCTGCTGGGTAGGGAAAACCTGGTACTGGGAATACATTTAAAACACGTCACACATTGATTGCACAAACCTAAATACACCATAATATATCATGGATATTGTGTGCATGGGGATGTGGACACTTTTATCATAGTTAGAGATGCTACCTCAGTAGAAGCATTTAAGTCTAGGGCTGCAGCTAACGATTATTTTTCTATCGATTAATCTATAGATTATTTTTTTCGATTAATCGGTTAATCTATAGATTATTTTTTCGATTAATCTATAGATTATTTTTCCTTTTACCGATTATTTTTTTTATTTAAAATGAAGAGGAAAAAAAAAAAAGTAGGCCAGTTTTTTCAAAAGGCATGGCTTTTATTTACAAAAAAAAAAGTATGGCCACTCAGTCAACATTGACAACAACATGACAAAATATTCTGTAACAATGTAAACATTTAAAACTTTTAACATTTAACAAAATTAAAAGTAGCTTATTTGCTTTTTAATGTGCAAATATAAAAGTAAACATCCAGTGAAAATCTTAATATTCTGGAATAGTATAAGCATTTAAAAAGTAAAAGTATTGCTTATTTTGCTTTAAAATGTGCAAAAATAAAGATAAACATCCAATACAAAAAAGTGCAAAACGGAACTATTCTGTAACAAGTGTAAACATTTCAACAAAAGTAAAAGTATTGCTTATTTGCTAAAATGTGCAAAAATAAAGCTAAACATCCAATACAAAAAAGTGTACAGTGTAAACATTTCAACAAAAGTAAAAGTATTGCTTATTTTGCTTAATAACACAACAATGATAGTATGATTAAAGTGAAAGTTAATTGTTGGTTTGTACATAGTATATGTAACTGTTAATGTTGTAAAAGGTATTTGCACAACTAATTAACGTTAGCGTTTGTGACACGTCTTGTGCCGTGGGGTTCTTTCAGGACCGACAGACTGAACGCCAGACGGCTTTGCCAGGTTTACAATCTTTTAATTTTACACAAAGTCTTTTCTCTTCCAACTCTTTTCTCTTTCTTTCCTCGCTTTTCAGCTCCTCTTCCTCGCTCGCTCGTCGTCCCCTGTCTCTTGCGGCGTCGCTCCCGGCGCGCCCCGCCTCGCCGCTCGCTCGCCGCCGCCGCCTCTCCACAGCGTTAAAGAGGAGCGCGTCTTTGTAAACACTGAACAGGCACGCCAAACGCGCCTCTCAGAGCAAACGGTGCTTTAGTTTATGAATTTACAACGCAGACACAAATGACACATTCATGTGTTTGTGTAATAATGACAACGTATACGCACGCGGACGATTGACTTGTTGATGGTGATGGCAAGAACGCTGTCGGGGGTTTTCTTTTCAAATGTTCGTTCATAGCCGTTGTGCTGCTATGATAGGCCATTTCCGCTCGACACAGTGTGCATACAACAACATTATTAGGCCGTTTATTGAAATACTCCGACACTTTTGACGACTTTTGGCGTGCTTTTTTCCCCTCGCTCGCATCGTCTGCTTTGCGCTCCGCCATGACAGTAGTGTGACGTAAATATGCGACGCGCCGACGCACAAAAATGGCGTCGACGTATTTACGTAACCGATGACGTCGACTACGTCGACGCGTCGTTTCAGCCTTATTTAAGTCCCATCTTAAAACTCATTTGTATACTCAAAATGTTTAAAGAGCCATATTGGACCAAAAATACAAAAACAAATCTGTCTGGAGCCGCAAAAAAATAAAAGCCATATTACAAACCCCGTTTCCATATGAGTTGGGAAATTGTGTTAGATGTAAATATAAACGGAATACAATGATTTGCAAATCATTTTCAACCCATATTCAATTGAATATCCTACAAAGACAACATATTTGATATTCAAACTGATAAACATTTTTTTTTTTTTTTTTGCAAATTGTCAAGACTTGGTCCTGGGTGTGTGACGACCGGGGCGCATGGTGATGCGGGGTTTCGTTCTCCCAGCATGCAACGGACTTCGGACACAGCGTGAAGGTAAAATAAATGATTTATTTACCGGACTAAATTATACTGGAACAAAGAAAAAGGGTGCTCATAGCACATAAGGCAAAAACTAAAAGAGCTAGCATGGGAGCTAGAAGGTAAAAACAAAGGAATTTAGCATGGAAGCTAACAGGTACAGAAGTCGTCAACTGTTGCACGAAAACAAACTACGAAGCCAGAACGAATGACAGGGAGGACAGACTTAAATAATAATGTCAGTGATGACAAACAGGTGCGTGTCGGGAACAAACGCGGCAGGTGAAAATAATAAGCAGCCATGGCAACAAACTCAGGTGTACAAAACAGGTACTCAAGGAGTCCAAAACTAACCAAAAACACAAGTATCTTGAAAACGTAAACAGAAAATATGATCCGGGTAGCGGATCATAACAGGGTGTTTGCTTTTCCGGGATGCAACGGAAAGTTGGCTCGGGCGAGACGGGAATGTGAGTACATGATTTATTTAATATATCAAAAAAAAAGTACAAACGTAAAGCGCGCACAGTGGCGGAGAACAAACTATGAAACCAAAAGACTATAGCAAAAAAAGTACAAACGAAAAGCGCGCACAATGGCGGAGAACAAACTATGAAACCCAAAAAGACTATAAACATGGAACAAAAACTTACTTTGGCATGGACAAAAAGGAGCAGCGTGAGCGATGGACATGAAAAAAAAAGGCAGAAATTCGCAGAGCATAAATGTGGGGATGTCGTCAGCACGACAAACTGAAAACAATGAACTTAAATACTACAGACATGATTAACGAAAACAGGTGCATGACTCAAAACGTGAAACAGGTGCGTGACGTGACAGGTGAAAACTAATGGTTGCTATGGTGACAAAACAAAAGTGCACAAAAAGTCCAAAAACAAAACCGAACATGACCAAAACAAAAACATGATCACACAGACATGACACAAATAATCATTAACTTTAGAATTTGATGCCAGCAACACGTGACAAAGAAGTTGGGAAAGGTGGCAATAAATACTGATAAAGTTGAGGAATGCTCATCAAACACTTATTTGGAACATCCCACAGGTGTGCAGGCTAATTGGGAACAGGTGGGTGCCATGATTGGGTATAAAAGTAGATTCCATGAAATGCTCAGTCATTCACAAACAAGGATGGGGCGAGGGTCACCACTTTGTCAACAAACGCGTGAGCAAATTGTTGAACAGTTTAAGAAAACCCTTTCTCAACCAGCTATTGCAAGGAATTTAGGGATTTCACCATCTACTGTCCGTAATATCATCAAAGGGTTCAGAGAATCTGGAGAAATCACTGCACGTAAGCAGCTAAGCCCGTGACCTTCGATCCCTCAGGCCGTACTGCATCAACAAGCGACATCAGTGTGTAAAGGATATCACCACATGGGCTCAGGGACACTTCAGAAACCCACTGTCAGTAACTACAGTTGGTCGCTACATCTGTAAGTGCAAGTTAAAACTCTCCTATGCAAGGCGAAAACCGTTTATCAACAACACCCAGAAACGCCGTCAGCTTCGCTGGGCCTGAGCTCATCTAAGATGGACTGATACAAAGTGGAAAAGTGTTCTGTGGTCTGACGAGTCCACGTTTCAAATTGTTTTTGGAAACAGTGGATGTCGTGCATTCAATTGAATATGGGTTGAAAAGGATTTGCAAATCATGGCAGAGGGGTTAGTGCGTCTGCCTCACAATACGAAGGTCCTGAGTAGTCGTGAGTTCAATCCCGGCCCCGGGATCTTTCTGTGTGGAGTTTGCATGTTCTCCCCGTGACTGCGTGGGTTCCCTCCGGGTACTCCGGCTCCCTCCCACCTCCAAAGACATGCACCTGGGGATAGGTTGATTGGCAACACTAATTTGGCCCTAGTGTGTGAATGTGAGTGTGAATGTTGTCTGTCTATCTGTGTTGGCCCTGCGATGAGGTGGCGACTTGTCCAGGGTGTACACCGCCTTCCGCCTGATTGTAGCTGAGATAGGCTCCAGCACCCCCCGCGACCCCGAAGGGAATAAGCGGTAGAAAATGGATGGATGGATGTATCTAACACAATTTCCCAACTCATATGGAAACGGGGTTTGTACATACAGATAGTGTGTCATGAGATATAAATTGAATTAAGAGGACTTAAAAGAAACTAAATGACCTCAAATATAGCTACAAATGAGGCATAATGATGCAATATGTACATATAGCTAGCCTAAATAGCATGTTAGCATCGATTAGCTTGCAGTCATGCAGTGACCAAATATGTCTGATTAGCACTCCACACAAGTCAATAACATCAACAAAACTCACCTTTGTGCATTCACGCACAACGTTAAAAGTGTGGTGGACAAAAATGAGACAGAAAAAGAAGTGGCATAAAACACGTCCTGGACAGTCGGAGAAAGTTATACATGTAAACAAACTGCGGTGAGTTCATGGACCGCCAAAATTAGTAGGACAAAACGGCGCTCGCCAAATACTCGAATCAGTGAAGCATGTTTAATATAAACAGTGTGATTTATAACAATTAGGGAGGTTTGTGTCATGTTTGTCCTCCTACAGACACCATATTTAAAAAAAAATTGTATTTTTTCCCCCCTCATCTTTTTCCATTTTTCATACATTTTTGAAAAAGCTCCAGAGAGCCACTGGGGCAGCGCTAAAGAGCCGGGGTTTGCCGACCCCCGCTCTAGCCTATAAATAGACCCCCCTTATTAGACCAGTTGATCTGCCGTTTCTTTTCTTTTCTCCTCTGCCCCCCTCTCTCTTGTGAAGGGGGGGCACAGGTCTGGTAGCCATGGATGAAGTGCTGGCTGTCCAGAGTCGGGACCCGGGGTGGACCGCTCGCCTGTGCATCGGTTGGGGACATCTCTGCGCTGCTGACCCGTCTCCGCTCGGGATGGTCTCCTGCTGGCCCCACTATGGACTGGACTCTCACTATTATGTTAGATCCACTATGGACTGGACTCTCACTATTATGTTAGATCCACTATGGACTGGACTCTCACTATTATGTTAGATCCACTATGGACTGGACTCTCACTATTATGTTAGATCCACTATGGACTGGAGTCTCACTATTATGTTAGATCCACTATGGACTGGACTCTCACTATTATGTTAGATCCACTATGGACTGGAGTCTCACTATTATGTTAGATCCACTATGGACTGGACTTTCACAATATTATGCTAGACCCACTCAACGTCCATTGCATCCGGTCTCCCCTAGAGGGGGGGGGGGGGGGGGGTCCTCTCGAAGGTTTCTCATAGTCATTCACATTGACATCCCACTGGGTTGTGAGTTTTTCCTTGCCCTTTTGTGGGCTCTGAACCGAGGATGTCGTCGTGAATTGTGCAGCCCTTTGAGACACTTGTGATTTAGGGCTATATAAATAAACATTGATTGATTAATTGATCCTGGGTGACCTTCTTTCAGCCTTTATTTCTGTCTTTGAGCTTGGAAAACACAATAATTATGCTGTGGAAACCTCTCAGTAGAGGACTATTGTGTGCAATAGAGGAATTAATTTTTTGATTCCCGGTAAGGTCTATTCAGGTGTACTGGAGAAGAGGCTACGCCGGATAGTCGAACCTCGGATCCATGAGGAACAGTGTGGTTTTCGTCTTGGTCGTGGAACGGTAGACCGGCTCTATACTCTCGGCAGGGTCCTTGAGGGTGAATGGGAGTTTGCCCAACCAGTCTACATGTGCTTTGTGGACTTGGAGAAGGCATTCGACCGTGTCCCCCGGGAAGTCCTGTGGGGAGTGCTCAGCGAGTATCGGACTGTCTGATTGGGGCGGTCCGCTCCCTGTACGATCAGTGTCAGAGCTTGGTCCGCATTGCCGGCAGTAAGTCGGACCCGTTTCCAGTGAGGGTTGGACTCCGCCAAGGTCACCCATTCTGTTCATAACTTTTATGGACAGAATTTCTAGGCGCAGTCAAGGCGTTGAGGGGATCTGGTTTGGTGGCTGCAGGATTAGGTCTCTGCTTTTTGCAGATGATGTGGTCCTGATGGCTTCATCTGGCCACGATCTTCAGCTCTCACTGGATCGGTTCACAGCCGAGTGTGAAGCGACTGGGATGAGAATCAGCACCTCCAAGTCCGAGTCCATGGTTCTCGCCCGGGAAAGGGTGGAGTGCCATCTCCAAGTTGGGGAGGAGACCCTGCCCCAAGTGGAGGAGTTCAAGTACCTCAGAGTCTTGCTCATGAGTGAGGGAAGAGTGGATCGTTAGATCGACAGGCGGATCAATGCGGCGTCTTCAGTAATGCGGACGCTGTATCCATCCGTTATGGTGAAGAAGGAGCTGAGCCGGAAGGCAAAGCTCTCAATTTACCGGTCGATCTACGTTCCCATCCTCACCTATGGTCATGAGCTTTGGGTTATGACCGAAAGGACAAGATCACGGGTACAAACAAGCGGCGGAAATGAGTTTAAGGGAGGGGCTCTCCCTTAGAGACAGGGTGAGGAGCTCTGTCATCCGGGAGGAGCTCAAAGTAAAGCCACTGCTCCTCTACATTGAGAGGAGCCAGATGAGGTGGTTCGGGCATCTGGTCAGGATGCCATCCGAACACCTCCCTTAGGGCACGTCCAACCGGTAGGAGGCCACGGGGAAGACCCAGGACACGTTGGGAAGACTATGTCTCCCGGCTGGCCTGGGAACGCCTCGGGATCCCCCGGGAAGAGCTGGACGAAGTGGTTGGGGAGAGGAAAGTCTGGGCTTCCCTGCTTAAGACCTCGGATAAGCGGAAGAAAATGGATGGATGGATGGATATTACTATATCATTGTTTTTTAAAACATACAATAAAACCATCATTATTTCAGTTTGATAACTATACACAGCAGGTATTAGTATTCGAAATGGCCTAAAATGCCTGGTATACACCACCGCTTTGGAAACAATGTGCCATAAAAGAAATTAAACTCTGAGCTAGAGTAGAATGGACTGTTACAAGGGTGCCGTTATTAACTTATCTCGCATCTAAATGGGCGAAGACATGGCGAGTAATTTGAGAGAGGTGAAGAGGAAGCCCAAGGAATGATTTCCTCCTCTAATTATGCAACTCTTCAAAAGGGGAAATATAATGAAATGGTAATAGAAACAGTGAATCATTTATTGACCTGATGAAAAATGGAAGGTTTGGGCCAAAGGATAACAGTTTCGAGGAGAGAGAAAGGAGAGGAGTATCACTGGTAATTGTTACTATTCATCTTTTGTCACTTTGATTTAAAGACCACGTGCCCTGGCAACCCTGATAGTTACATTGATAAGTCTGTCCCGCAACACTCAGGTTACAGCTCCAATCAAACAGACTTAAGTACAAACTGAACAAAACTCATTAGACCAGGGGTGTCAAACGTACGGCCCAAGGGACGGATCAGGCCCGCGGACCAGGTTTTATCCGGCCCGCTAAATATAAAAATTAAACTGCTGTTTTTAATGTGTCCACTATATGTCGCAATAGCAATACTTTGTATCTTTGTAGATGATGCTACATATGTACAAAATAAACCACATTTTATTGTCCAGCATGGATGAAGTGCTGGCTATCCAGAGTCGGGACCCTCATATTATGTTAGATCCACTATGGACTGGACTCTCACACTATTATGTTAGATCCACTATGGACTGGACTCTCACTATTATGTTAGATCCACTATGGACTGGACTCTCACTTTTATGTTAGATCCACCAGGGACTGGACTCTCACAGTTATGTTAGATCCACCATGGACTGGACTCTCACTATTATGTTAGATCCACTATGGACTGGACTCTCACACTATTATGTTAGATCCACTATGGACTGGACTCTCACTATTATGTTAGATCCACTATGGACTGGACTCTCACTATTATGTTAGATCCACTATGGACTGGACTCTCACTTTTATGTTAGATCCACCAGGGACTGGACTCTCACTATTATGTTAGATCCACTATGGACTGGACTCTCACACTATTATGTTAGATCCACTATGGACTGGACTCTCACTATTATGTTAGATCCACTATGGACTGGACTCTCACTATTATGTTAGATCCACTATGGACTGGACTCTCACTTTTATGTTAGATCCACCAGGGACTGGACTCTCACAGTTATGTTAGATCCACCATGGACTGGACTCTCACTATTATGTTAGATCCACTATGGACTGGACTCTCACTATTATGTTAGATCCACTATGGACTGGACTCTCACTTTTATGTTAGATCCACCAGGGACTGGACTCTCACAGTTATGTTAGATCCACCATGGACTGGACTCTCACTATTATGTTAGATCCACTATGGACTGGACTCTCACACTATTATGTTAGATCCACTATGGACTGGACTCTCACTATTATGTTAGATCCACTATGGACTGGACTCTCACTTTTATGTTAGATCCACCAGGGACTGGACTCTCACTATTATGTTAGATCCACTATGGACTGGACTCTCACACTATTATGTTAGATCCACTATGGACTGGACTCTCACTATTATGTTAGATCCACTATGGACTGGACTCTCACTATTATGTTAGATCCACTATGGACTGGACTCTCACTTTTATGTTAGATCCACCAGGGACTGGACTCTCACTATTATGTTATATCCACTATGGACTGGACTGTGCATCGGTTGTGGAGTTTCTGGCAAGCTTCTGCTTGAAGTTTTGACCACTCCTCTTGACGAAATTGGTGCAGTTCAGCTAAATGTGTTGGTTTTCTGACATGGACTTGTTTCTTCAGCATTGTCCACACGTTTAAGTCAGGACTTTGGGAAGGCCATTCTAACACCTTCATTCTAGCCTGATTTAGCCATTCCTTTACCACTTTTGACGTGTGTTTGGGGTCATTGTCCTGTTGGAACACCCAACTGCGCCCAAGACCCAACCTCCGGGCTGATGATTTTAGGTTGTCCTGAAGAATTTGGAGGTAATCCTCCTTTTTCATTGTCCCATTTACTCTCTGTAAAGCACCAGTTCCATTGGCAGGCTGTCCAGAGTCGGGACCTGGGGTGGACCGCTCGCCTGTGCATCGGTTGGGGACATCTCTGCGCTGCTGACCCGTCTCCGCTCGGGATGATCTCCTGCTGGCCCCACTATGGACTGAACTCTCACTATTATATTAGATCCACTATGGACTGGACTCTCACTATCATGTTAGATCCACTATGGACTGGACTCTCACTATTATGTTAGATCCACTATGGACTGGATTCTCACTATTATGTTAGATCCACTATGGACTGGACTCTCACTATCATGTTAGATCCACTATGGACTAGACTCTCACTATTATGTTAGATCCACTATGGACTGGACTCTCACTATTATGTTAGATCCACTATGGAATGGACTCTCACTATTATGTTGGATCCACTATGGACTGGACTCTCACTATCATGTTAGATCCACTATGGACTGGACTCTCACTATTATGTTATATCCACTATGGACTGGACTCTCACTATTATGTTAGATCCACTATGGACTGGACTCTCACTATCATGTTAGATCCACTATGGACTGGACTCTCACTATTATGTTAGATCCACTATAGACTGGACACTCACACTATTATGTTAGATCCACTATAGACTGGACTCTCACACTATTATGTTAGATCCACTATGGACTGGACTCTCACACTATTATGTTAGATCCACTATGGACTGGACTCTCACTATTATGTTAGATCCACTATGGACAGGACTCTCACTATTATGTTAGATCCACTATGGACTGGACTCTCACTATTATGTTAGATCCACTATGGACTGGACTCTCACACTATTATGTTAGATCCACTATGGACTGGACTCTCACTATTATGTTAGATCCACTATGGACAGGACTCTCACTATTATGTTAGATCCACTATGGACTGGACTCTCACTTTTATGTTAGATCCACTATGGACTGGACTCTCACACTATTATGTTAGATCCACTATGGACTGGACTCTCACTATTATGTTAGATCCACTATGGACAGGACTCTCACTATTATGTTAGATCCACTATGGACTGGACTCTCACTATTATGTTAGATCCACTATGGACTGGACTCTCACACTATTATGTTAGATCCACTATGGACTGGACTCTCACTATTATGTTAGATCCACTATGGACTGGACTCTCACTATTATGTTAGATCCACTATGGACTGGACTCTCACTTTTATGTTAGATCCACCATGGACTGGACTCTCACTATTATGTTACATCCACTATGGACTGGACTCTCACACTATTATGTTAGATCCACTATGGACTGGACTCTCACTATTATGTTGGATCTACTATGGACTGGACTGTCACTATTATGTTAGATCCACTATGGACTGGACTCTCACACTATTATGTTAGATCCACTATGGACTGGACTCTCACACTATTATGTTAGATCCACTATGGACTGGACTCTCACTATTATGTTAGATCCACGATGGACTGGACTCTCACACTATTATGTTAGATCCACTATGGACTGGACTCTCACACTATTATGTTAGATCCACTATGGACTGGACTCTCACTATTATGTTAGATCCACTATGGACTGGACTCTCACTATTATGTTAGATCCACTATGGACTGGACTCTCACTATTATGTTAGATGCACTATGGACTGGACTCTCACACTATTATGTTAAATCCACAATGGACTGGACTCTCACTATTTCGTTAGATCCACTATGGACTGGACTCTCACTATTATGTTAGATCCACTACGGACTGGACTCTCACTATTATGTTAGATCCACTACGGACTGGACTCTCACTATTATGTTAGATCCACTACGGACTGGACTCTCACTATTATGTTAGATCCACTATGGACTGGACTCTCACTATTATGTTAGATCCACTATGGACTGGACTCTCACTATTATGTTCGATCCACTATGGACTGGACTCTCACTTTTATGTTAGATCCACCAGGGACTGGACTCTCACTATTATGTTAGATCCACTACGGACTGGACTCTCACTATTATGTTAGATCCACTATGGACTGGACTCTCACTATTATGTTAGATCCACTACGGACTGGACTCTCACTATTATGTTAGATCCACTACGGACTGGACTCTCACTATTATGTTAGACCCACTATGGACTGGACTCTCACTTTTATGCTAGATCCACCATGGATTGGACTCTCACTATTATGTTAGATCCACTATGGCCTGGACTCTCACACTATTATGTTAGATCCACTATGGACTGGACTCTCACACTATTATGTTAGATCCACTATGGACTGGACTCTCTCACTATTATGTTAGATCCACTATGGACTGGACTCTCACTATTATGTTAGATCCACTATGGACTGGACTCTCACTATTATGTTAGATCCACTATGGACTGGACTCTCACTTTTATGTTAGATCCACCATGGACTGGACTCTCACTATTATGTTAGATCCACCGTGGACTGGACTCTCACACTATCATGTTAGATCCACTATGGACTGGACTCTCACACTATTATGTTAGAACCACTATGGACTGGACTCTCACTATTATGTTAGATCCACTATGGACTGGACTCTCACACTATTATGTTAGATCCACTATGGACTGGACTCTCACTATTATGTTAGATCCACTATGGACTGGACTCTCACACTATTATGTTAGATCCACTATGGACTGGACTCTCACACTATTATGTTAGATCCACTATGGACTGGACTCTCACACTATTATGTTAGATCCACTATGGACTGGACTCTCACTATTTTGTTAGATCCACTATGGACTGGACTCTCACTATTATGTTAGATCCACTACGGACTGGACTCTCACTATTATGCTAGATCCACTATGGACTGGACTCTCACTATTATGTTAGATCCACTATGGACTGGACTCTCACTATCATGTTAGATCCACTACGGACTGGACTCTCACTATCATGTTAGATCCACTACGGACTGGACTCTCACTATTATGTTAGATCCACTACGGACTGGACTCTCACTAACATGTTAGATCCACTACGGACTGGACTCTCACTATTATGTTAGATCCACTATGGACTGGACTCTCTCTTTTATGTTAGATCCACTATGGACTGGACTCTCACACTATTATGTTAGATCCACTATGGACTGGACTCTCACACTATTATGTTAGATCCACTATGGACTGGACTCTCACTATTATGTTAGATCTACTATGGACTGGACTCTCACACTATTATGTTAGATCCACTATGGACTGGACTCTCACACTATTATGTTAGATACACTATGGACTGGACTCTCACTATTATGTTAGATCCACTATGGACTGGACTCTCACTATTATGTTAGATCCACTATGGACTGGACTCTCACTATTATGTTAGATCCACTACGGACTGGACTCTCACTATTATGTTAGATGCACTACGGACTGGACTCTCACTATTATGTTAGATCCACCATGGACTGGACTCTCACTATTATGTTAGATCCACTATGGACTGGACTCTCACTATTATGTTAGATCCACTATGGACTGGACTCTCACTATTATGTTAGATCCACTACGGACTGGACTGTCACTATTATGCTAGATCCACTACGGACTGGACTCTCACTATTATGTTAGATCCACTATGGACTGGACTCTCACACTATTATGTTAGATCCACTAGAGACTAGAGACAGGAGCAGACCCAACAAAGCAACCGAGAGAGCCGACTCCACTCTCGGCCGCCATTTCTCCGGCAATGGTCATGTGGTGACATAAATGATGGTATTTTGAGAGGTAATCATTGAAGTCAGACATCACTGAAGGCCTAGGTGGGAAACACCACTGTAATTTTTTGATGCCGCCGACAATTGTGTATTCAACACACACAGACGCAGTAATCTCGAGAGAAATATGGGAAACCCGCTGCATTTACATGTATGTGCACGTACACACAAACTAAGACACTTAAATATGTTTTGGATAGAGATGTCCGATAATATCGGACTGCCGATATTATAAATGCTTTAAAATGTAATATCGGAAATGATCGGTATCGGTTTAAAAATTATCTGTATCGGTTTCAAAAAGTAAAATTTATAACTTATTAAAACGCCGCTGTGTAAATACATTGCGCCAATAAACCTTGAAGGCACTGCCTTTGCGTGCCGGCCCAGTCACATAATATATACGGCTTTTCACACACACAATTGAATGCAAAGCATACTTGGTCAACAGCCATACAGGTCACACTGAGGGTGGCCGTATAAACAACTTTAACACTGTTAGAAATATACGCCACACTGTGAACCCACACCAAACAAGAATGACAAACACATTTCGGGAGAACATCCGCACCGTAACACAACATAAACACAACAGAACAAATACCCAGAACCCCTTGCAGCACTAACTCTTCGGGGACGCTACACGGTGTGTGTATGTGTGTGTGTGTGGGAGGCGGGGTTTGGAGGTAGCGGGGGTGTATATTGTAGCGTCCCGGAAGAGTTAGTGCTGCAAAGGGTTCTGGGTATTTGTTCTGTTGTGTTTATGTTGTGTTATGGTGCGAATGTTCTTTTCACACACACAAGTGAATGCCAGCATACTTGGTCGACAGCCATACAGGTCACACTGAGGGTGGCCGTATAAACAACTTAAACACTGTTACAAATATGCGCCACACTGTGAACCCACACCAAACAAGAATGACAAACACATTTCGGAAGAACACCCGCACCGTAACACAACATAAACACAACAGAACAAATACCCAGAAGCAGCACTAACTCTTCGGGGACGCTACAAGGTGTGTGTATGTGTGTGTGTGGGGGGCGGGGTTTGGAGGTAGCGGGGGTGTATATTGTAGCGTCCCGGAAGAGTTAGTGCTGCAAAGGGTTCTGGGTATTTTTTCTGTTGTGTTTATGTTGTGTTACAGTGCGGATGTTCTCCCAAAATGTGTTTGTCATTCTTGTTTGGTGTGGGTTCACAGTGTGGCATATATATTTCTAACAATGTTAAAGTTGCTTATACGGCCACCCTCAGTGTAAACTGTACCGCTGTTGATGAAGTATGCTTTGCATTTACGTGTGTGTGCGTACAGGAGCCGCTCATATCTTGTGACTGGGCGGGCACGATGTTAGAATGGATGAAAAGCAGACGTGATGTCAGCTCGTAGAGGACGTTAAAGGTAGTGCCTGTAAGGTACGCCCCCAAGACTGTGGAATACGAGATATAATGACTGATGAACACCTTCGTTCGATAATGAAGGTTGCCTCAGCTCAAAGCCTAATGAACTAGCATCCAAGAAAAGATGGGCAGGTATCTGGCTTGGGCACATCAGATTAGATCAGTGTGTTGCAAACTGAGCAGTTTAAAGTCCTGAATGGTTGGTTTACTCAATATTTTATTTATTTATTAGCCTGTGGAAAAAGTTAATGTTGATATTTACCTCAGAAGGCTACAAATAGAAAAGAGGCATTACATTTTTATTTAAATTGTATTTGATATGACATTGATATTTTTTAATTATTATTATTATTATTTTGCATGACACTATAAAGTTATATAAGCCTTGCTTGTTCAATAATTAATGCAAAACTTGTTTGGGTCCCTATTAAAAAGGTTAATTTGTTCAACCTTGGCCCGCGGCTTTGTTCAGTTTTACATTTTGGCCCACTCTGTATTTGAGTTTGACACCCCTGATTTAATGCATCCAGCGGGGCATCACAACAAAATTAGGCATAATAATGTGTTAATTCCACGACTATATATCGGGTATAAAAACAGCTTCCCAAAAAATGCTCAGTCTTTCACAAGAAAGGATGGGGCGAGGTACACCCCTTTGTCCACAACAATAGTCAAACAGTTTAAGAACAACGTTTCTCAAAGTGCAATTGCAAGAAATTTAGGGATTTCAACATTTACGGTCCGTAATATCATCAAAAGGTTCAGAGAATCTGGAGAAATCACTCCACGTAATGCATCCGTTTGTCAGGTTTGTCACTGACAGTTTAGTTATGGTTTGGTTTTTCCTCTGTCTTTATTTCCTGTCAGCGCTCTTATTTTGGTAATTCCCTCGATTCGGCCATCAATGTTAAAGCATTGTTAAGCCTCCCTGCCATCGAAATCTCCGCGGGGTTTGTGTTCGGCTGGAGTATTCTGTCACAAGGTGTTGGTGACGAACCCCAAGATACAAAACATGATTTAATGTCCATAAAATAAAATTCCACGACTGTATATATCGGTATCGGTTGGTATCGGTAGTTAAGAGTTGGACAATATCGGAATATCGGCAAAAAAAAAGCCATTATCGGACATCTCTAGTTTTGGACATTTAAAGGGAATCAATGCAAAGCCATTTCAAAATAAAAGTTGTTGAAGACGATTCACATAATGACTCCTCTGGGAAATAAAACATATTGATCCCTTCTACACAATAGATGTCACATGATTTAGAGTCGTGTTGGACAATTAGGTTTGCTTCCCGCTTGCCTTTTAATTCACTTCACCGAGCTATTGTACTGTTATGTTTCTTTGGTTCTAACCACAAAATCCATGTCTTTTCCCCCTAATGACCGTCATTAAAGAAGGCGTGGGGGGAGATGAATGCGAGGATGATAAAGATTAACGGTGGCGCGTGGGCGGCGGCGGCGGAGGTAGCGAAACGCGTTGTTGTTTGTTCTGCAGGAGCGTTGACAGTCTGTGGTTATATTTGTGCAAATCAACAAGAGTTCTGAAGCTATAAACAGAATTTGCCTGGTTGCATGTCGCCCGGGAAGGAAGCAGTGGAGGAAGAGGTGCAAAGGTTAAAAATGAGATGGAAGGAAAAAACGGGGATGTGGAAGAAACTGCAGAACAAGGAACATTTTTGAGCCAACAGTGAAAGGAGAAGGTGACAAATGGAGAATGGCATGTCCTCCTACCTGCATAGAATTCTGGGCTGTAGACCGCACTGACCACTGGATTTAACTTCCAGCCTGAAAGAGACAAGACCAAAAAGGACAAAGAGAAAGACACTTTTAAATGTGGTCACTTTGAATGTTCAGTCAACGTGACTTCTTTAGTTCTGACTTGAGATTGAAATTCATTTTTAAAATATCCTTGGAGGCCCACAGACATTTAACACGTCTGTAGAATCCAGTGCATGGCCATGGTTTACAAACCCCGTTTCCATATGAGTTGGGGAATTGTGTTAGATGCAGGGCCGGCCCGTGGCATAGGCCGTATAGGCAAATGCTAAGGGCGCCGTCCATCAGGGGGCGCCACGCCAGTGCCACAAATGTTGGAGAAAAAAAAAAAAAGTTGGTACTATTATTTCTAAATACAAAAAATAATCCCACGTTAATTAAAATGCAAAGTAAAGCCTATATAATAGAAATATTATTTGTTACAACATTACGCCCCCCCCCCGCACTGTGTGCCCCCTCCCTTCCCGTATCATGACTCTTTTTGGACGTCACCACATCAAAAAATCAACACAAGATGTCAAAACGGCCAAAACTGTCAGGTGCCCAGGGAAGAAATAAGAGAAAAGAAGAGGAGGAGAAACGAGAAAAGACAGAGGTAGCAGGTAGGTAACGTTAGCCTACATGAAATTATTTGTCTGTTACAGAATGTGATAGTAACCTGGCTTTTTAGCATTAAGCTAATGTTACATGATTCGGCAATTGCTAATCAATAAATAGCTAGTTCTGTTTTAACGTCGGGTTAATATTGTGGAGGGGGCTAAATTGTTATGAAAAATAATAATGTAACGTTAGGTAATTACAGTACTCCCACCTTACATTCCTCAGGGACATTTGTATTAGATCTTTTAAGCAGGTGTTTTTTGTTTACATTGTTATTGCCTTCTGGTTAGCTAATGTTTGCCCTGCAGGTAATAGTCACTTTTCCACCCCTTTATATATTAGGTATAGCTGTAAGCCTAGTTGTTAAAGTGCACATCATTAATGTTAATTAAGCAATATGTATGTAAAAAATATTGTATTTCATATATTCATTTTTTATTTTTTGCATTCATTCATTCATTCATTCATTCATATTTTTGTTTATCTTGTTAACTATTCTGATTGTTAATTTGCTTTCTTTAAGTAAAAAAAAAGTCAAAGACAAAGCTATTCGGTTTCTTGTGAGTATATACACTTCACTGCCGATGTGGGGGGGCACCACCTAAAATCTTGCCTAGGGCGCCAGATTGGTTAGGGTCGGGCCTGGTTAGATGTAAATATAAACAATGATTTGCAAATCATTTTCAACCCATATTCAGTTGAATATGCTACAAAGACAACAAATTTGATGTTCAAACTGATAAACATTTGGTTTTTTTTTTGCAAATAATCATTAACTTTAGAATTTGATGCCAGCAACACGTGACAAAGAAGTTGTAAAAGGTGGCAATAAATACTGATAAAGTTGAGGAATGCTCATCAAACACTTATTTGGAACATCCCACAGGTGAGCAGGCTAATTGGGAACAGGTGGGTGCCATGATTGGGTATAAAAACAGCTTCCCAAAAAATGCTCAGTCTTTCACAAGAAAGGATGGGGCGAGGTACACCCCTTTGTCCACAACAATAGTCAAACAGTTTAAGAACAACGTTTCTCAAAGTGCAATTGCAAGAAATTTAGGGATTTCAACATCTACGGTCCATAATATCATCAAAAGGTTCAGAGAATCTGGAGAAATCACTCCACGTAAGCAACATGGCCGGAAACGAACTTGAATGATCGTGACCTTCGATCCCTCAGACGGCACTGTATCAAAAACCGACATCAATCTCTAAAGGATATCACCACATGGGCTCAGGAACACTTCAGAAAACCACTGTCACTAAATACAGTTGGTCGCTACATCTGTAAGTGCAAGTTAAAGCTCTACTATACAAAGCGAAAGCCATTTATCAACAACATCCAGAAACGCCGCCGGCTTCTCTGGGCCCGAGATCATCTAAGATGGACTCATGCAAAGTGGAAAAAGTGTTCTGTGGTCTGACGAGTCCACATTTCAAATTGTTTTTGGAAATATTCGACATCGTGTCATCCGGACCAAAGGGGAAGCGAACCATCCAGACTGTTATCGACGCAAAGTTGAAAAGCCAGCATGTGTGATGGTATGGGGGTGCATTAGTGCCCAAGGCATGGGTAACTTACACATCTGTGAAGGCACTATTAATGCTGAAAGGTACATACAGGTTTTGGAACAACATATGCTGCCATCTAAGCGCCGTCTTTTTCACGTACAATGCCAAGCCACATTCAGCACGTGTTACAACAGTGTGGCTTCGTAAAAAAAGAGTGCGGGTACTTTCCTGGCCCGCCTGCAGTCCAGACCTGTCTCCCATCGAAAATGTGTGGCACATTATGAAGCGTAAAATACGACAGCGGAGACCCCGGACTGTTGAACGACTAAAGCTCTGCATAAAACAAGAATGGGAAAGAATTCCACTTTCAAAGGTTCAACAATTAGTTTCCTCAGTTCCCAGTCGTTTATTGAGTGTTGTTAAAAGAAAAGGTGATGTAACACAGTGGTGAACATGCCCTTTCCCAACTACTTTGGCACGTGTTGCAGCCATGAAATTCTAAGTTAATTATTATTTGCAAAATAAAAATAAAGTTTATGAGTTTGAACATCAAATATGTTGTCTTTGTAGCATATTTAACTGAATATGGGTTAAAGTTAAAGTTAAAGTTAAAGTACCAATGATTGTCACACACACACTAGGTGTGGCGAGATTATTCTCTGCATTTGACCCATCACCCTTGATCACCCCCTGGGAGGTGAGGGGAGCAGTGGGCAGCAGCGGTGGCCGCGCCCGGGAATCATTTTGGTGATTTAACCCCCAATTCCAACCCTTGATGCTGAGTGCCAAGCAGGGAGGTAATGGGTCCCATTTTTATAGTCTTTGGTATGACTCGGCCGGGGTTTGAACTCACAACCTACCGATCTCAGGGCGGACACTCTAACCACTAGGCCACTGAGTAGGTAGTAAGTGTAGGTTGAAAAGGATTTGCAAATCATTGTATTCCGTTTATATCTACATCTAACACAATTTCCCAACTCATATGGAAACGTGGTTTGTAGTTCAACTTAGGCCCTTTTCCACCTATTTCAAATAAAGTTTCCACCAAAAACTACCCAGGTAGATTTAGTTCTTCAGGGACTTTTCAAGGCTACCCTTAACCATTTTCAGGGGCGGGCTGGGCTGTCTAACGCTGATTGGTTGAACACCTTTGTGGGCGTTCCTAAAACTTATTTTTCAAAAACACACGAATCTGCCATTGCGGAGCATGCGAGGACGACTTGTTTATTTCCTATTCCTTGTGTCATCCTATTAATAATAATAATAATAATAATAATAATGAATTAAATTTGCAACGCGCTTTGCATTTGTTAAAATCTCAAAGTGCTGCAAAGTCTAAAAAAAAGGTAGCAAAATACAAAAAAAAAGTTGGAATATATAAAAGAAAATTAAAATAGAAATAAAAACATGAAAAACACTAGATAAAACATAGAAACATAGATATATATCTGATAGTATATATCTGTATCATGAATCAATTTAAGTGAACCCTGACTTAAACAAGTTGAAAAACTTATTGGGGTGTTACCATTTCGTGGTCAATTGTACGGAATATGTACTTCACTGTGCAACCTACTAATAAAAGTCTCAATCAATCAATCAATCAACAGCCATACAGTTGATACTGAGGGTGGCCGTATAAACAACTTTAACACTGCTACAAATATGCGCCACACTGTGAACCCACACCAAACAAGAATGACAAACACATCCGCACCGTAACACAACATAAACACAACAGAACAAATACCCAGAATCCCTTGCAGCACTAACTCTTCCGGGATGCCACAATATACAACCCCCGCCCCTCACCTTTTTTTAACCATTTGCGGCCCACAGCTAATGTTTTAAAGGCCCACGGCACTTTCTAAAAATACTATTAAAATAAACAAAAACATAACAAAAGTGAAATAAAAAAGCTTAAAGGTGAAATGTAATTTAGAAAAAGTTGTAATGTTGACTAATAAGACAAAGCTGTTTTTTTTTCTTTCAAACTGTCATTGCTCAAAACATAATATTGAATCAAAATCAATGTTATTCTGAATTATTGACCTATCCAAGGTTCCCATTACTTCACATCAATCATTACACTTTGAAAAATATTTTTTGGTGGAAGATTTTGCATATTTTGTGTGTTTGCCATTAAAAACATAGTTTTGTTTGACGAAAAAGGGCGGGAAACAAACAATATAAAAAAATTAAAACATTTTGAAATGAGGGATAGATGTGAAGTTGATGTAGACTCCAGAGATTTAAGCGTTAAATATCAAATGTATGTATGCCCTGGCACACCATTATCATCATTTCATGACCCAAGCAAAACACTTTTTACACTTTTATACTGAAATAAATACACTTATATTATACTTATTCAATAAAAACATAGAAAAAACTACCAGCAGCGGTAAAGTTTAGATCCATGAAGGAAAGAAGAAAGTGAATGAATGTTTATAACTGAATACATTTACGTATGTATTAGAGATGCGCGGTTTGCGGGCACAACCGCGGAGTCCGCGGATTATCCGCGGATCGGGCGGATGAAATTAAAAAAAATTAGATTTTATCCGCGGATCGGGTCGGGTCGGGTGGTTCAAATAAAAAAAAATTTGATTTTAAATAGATTCAGGCGGGTGGCAGTTAAACCAATTCGGAAATATATATACATAGTTAAATGTTGTTACCCACATACGAAAAACGAGCAGGCACCTGCAGCATATGCCACAACAGAAGAAAAAAAAAAAAAGAGATGGACACTTTTACGGAGCGGAGAAGGGACGCCTCGCCGGGGTCCGGGACCGAGGCCCCTTCCCCAGAGAGGGCCCCACCGGGAGCCGTAGCTGAGGCGATCCGCGAGAAGGGCCCGACGCACGTCCAGGGTCACCACCGCGCCCACCGCACCGACACCCCGCCTCGTCCACCTTCGCCGCGGCCGGCGTCACGCGCAGCAGGTAAGCAGCTTACCTGCCCGCCACCCCCGTGGCCGGGGGCTCGTAACAGGGGTCACTCCGCGCGCTCCGCCCGCGCAGCTTACCTGCCCGCCACCCCTGTTGCCGGGGGCGCGTAACAGGGGTCACTCCGCGCGCAGTGCGCTCACGAAAGGGGTGGGGCTCACCCTGGTTGATACAGACAGCAGCTAGGACGGTGGCCATGGAAGTTGTAACCCGCTAAGGAGTGTGTAACAACCCACCTGCCGAATCAACTAGCCCTGAAAATGGATGGCGCTGGAGCGTCGGGCCCATACCCGGCCGTCGCCGGCAGCGAGACGCGCTTGGAGGTGCGCTCAGCGCGGCTCCCATATGATTGCGCACTGGTGTGCGTCTGGGTCGTGACAGCGTGGCACGCGAATGTCTGTGCTGCATTGGATCAGTCTCCTTTCTTTAACAGGCAAAAGCTTTATAACCTCACTAATGCCTTGCATCGTCTATATTAGATATATAACAACGGGCGGGTGCGGGCGGATGCGGTTCTGATCAAATGTTAGATCGGGTGGATTGCGGATGGTTGACGACTTTCTGATGCGGTTGCGGATGAAATAATTGCCTATCCGCGCATCTCTAGTATGTATACACATTTGGTTTATTTTTTTATTAAATTTTTTTTAATGAATTAAGTAACGTTTATGACAACCTTTTTCCAAAACACAATATAGAATGTGAGATATAACAGGATAATGCATACATTTATCTTTTTTTTTTTCAAAACGCTTACAAAAAAGTGGGACCCCAAAAATTTACTGTGGGACCCCATTTTTATGACTTGATGAAAATTCCTAGCGCCAACACTGATGTCAACAGAGGAGAAAACATGCTTTATTTAAATAAATATATTATTTATAAAGCAAGTTGGAGTATCATTGGCAAATGTTCACCTAGTCCCGGCCTTGGCACGCATATATGTGTCCTCTTTTTGGGATTTCACTATATGGTCAGCCTATCCATCTATCTATCTATCTATCTCTCTATCTATCTCAACACGTCCTATTACACTAGCTTCACTTTGCACTCCAATTAGAGGTGAAGGGAATAAGGCTATAATAATAATAACATCCATTGCATCCGGTCTCCCCTAAGGTTTCTCATAGTCATTCTCATTGACGTCCCACTGGGTTGTGAGTTTTCCCTTGCCCTTATGTGGGCTCTGAACCGAGGATGTCGTTGTGGCTTGTGCAGCCCTTTGAGACACTTGTGATTTAGGGCTATATAAATAAACATTTTTGCCATAATTTGCCACCTCAGTAGAATGCATGTCCACCTCTGACACAGTCACTACAGAAAACACATTATGTGAGTTCTAAGAGAATTGCTATGTGTGCAGGGATTATCCAGCCTGGCACTGGCTAGTTCTAGCTTAACTGACTCTTCACCCGGACTAGCAGACTCTGTAATTGCCTGTGACCGGGCTTGCTCTAGTGTAGTTAGTCAAGTGTGACTCAAACATAAATCTATGTTCCTAGACAGGATGATGGCACCTTCCTGGTTAGGGTGAAGGCCGTCTCTCATCAGCAAGCCTGGTTTGCCCCAGAAAGAGGGCCAATTATCAATAAACGTTAGTCCCTGTTGTCTACAGAAGCTAGCCAGCCACTTGTTAAGCGAGACTAATCTGCTATATCTCTCATCATTGCCTCTCGCAGGCAGGGGGCCAGAGACAATTACTCGATGCCTGGACATCTTGTTACATGATAATTATCGAAGGCGCTTACAAATTCTGCCTTGACTTGGGTACCAAACGCAAAACACCCTCCCAATGTTGATGTTGACGGAAGAAGCCACCCTAATACTACTGTAAGTATTACATGTTATCATGAATATGCCTGTTACTACATTACATACATACTTAGCACAATGTTGTTAGATGTTGGTTTTTTTCATTTTTCATGCCACAAGTATGTGCTCCAATCACTCTATCACAAAATAATAAGAGTTATAGAAATGATTGGAAACTCAAGACAGCCATGACATGATGTCCTTTACAAGTGTATGTAAACTTTTGACCACGACTGTATATGAATATTGAATTGTTATTGGTGTGAATCTTTGGGCACCTCGCCATTGGATTCCGATTCTTGGGGTGAGGATTTGATTCGTAATCGATACTCGATTCAACACGATTCTCGATTCAAACTGATTTTTGCAATATAATATTGTTAGAATAATTATGTATATATTATCACACTAACTTTAGTATGCTTAAAGTTTGTTGCTTTAGTTATTTAGCTATTGTGCTCAAGTTAGACTTTTCTAATCTGTGCAAGGACAAAAACATACTGTCTGAGGGGTGGCCTCAGCCGTAGATGTTATCTTTGTTTTAGCCCGCTAACAGCCAAGGACTTCAAGGACCTCAACGAAGATAAGATGACAGCGCGCAGACGAAGCAGAGACTTCAAAGACCTCAACGAAGATAAGATGACAGCACGCAGACGAAGCAGAGACTTCAAAGACCTCAACGAAGATAAGATGACAACACGCAGACGAAGCAGAGACAAGGCGAAATCACAAGGCCCCCCAGCACATTCCGTCACGTACTGTGCGTCCTGGACCTGCTTTGCATAATATATGTGACCACTCCTTTTAGAGGCGGCCTCAGTGATGTTGACTCTGGAACTCTGAATAAAAAGAGGGACGCGGGAGCTGAACCTTAGAGCGTAGGGCGAGACTGTGACTAAGTGTGCAGCTCCATCCGTTCTCCACATGAGCTAAATTGAACTCTGTCTCTGCATGATTCCTTGCTTCTTGTCATCAGTGTTTGAACCTGACACAATTATTTGGTATAATAATACCAAATCTGTAAAGCACCAGTTCCATTGGCAGCAAAACAGGCCCAGAGCATAATACTACCACCACCATGGTGTTCCTGGGATTAAAGGCCTCACCTTTTCTCCTCCAAACATATTGCTGGGTATTGTGGCCAAACAGCTCAATTTTTTGTTTCATCTGACCTCCAGAAAGTCTTATCTTTGTCCATGTGATGTCAGATGAAACAAAAATTATGGGTCTACTGAAAATGTGAGCAAATGTGCTGGGTCAAAAGTATACATACAGCAATGTTAATATTTAGTTACATGTCCCTTGGCAAGTTTCACTGCAATAAGACACTTTTGATAGCCATCCACAAGCTTCGGGTTGCATTTTGGACCACTCCTCTTGACATAATTGGTGCAGTTCAGCTAAATTTGTTGGTTTTCTGACATGGACTTGTTTCTTCAGCATTGTCCACACGTTCTCAATCAGGACTTTGGGAAGGCCATTGTAAAACCTCAATTCTAGCTTGATTTAGCCATCCATCCCATCACTCTTATCACAAAAAAATAAGTGTTGAAGAAATGATGTTCTTTTGACCATGACTGTATATGGCCTGTCTAAAACATACCTCTGCATTAATAATGATGTCTTATCAGTATCTTGACATGTCACGTCTGTGAAGTGGATGCATTATCTCAGCAAAGGAAAAATGCTCACTGACACAGATTTATTCATACTTGCCAACCCTCCCGAATTTTCCGGGAGACTCCCGAAATTCAGCGCCTCTCCCGAAAACCTCCCGGGACAAATATTCTCCCGAAAATCCCCCGATTTTCAGCCGGAGCTGGAGGCCACGCCCCCTCCAGCTCCATGCGGACCTGAGTGAGGACAGCCTTTTTTCACGACCGGAGGACAACAGGGTGACAAGAACTAAATCATCCAGACTAGAGATAAATTGTATTATTATGTTTATCTTACCTAAAAATAAATATATTTACTAATTAAAAAAAAAAAAAAAACGAAATACATTTTTACTATATTTTGCTAAAAACATCAAAATTAATTGTATTTTTATTTGTATTTTTTCTGACTCCTTATTACATCCAGCCATATAATTATACATTAAAATAAACATATTTGAAATAATTAATTTTAAATTATCATAATAATTCATTTAAAATGACCATATTTAATTATTAAAATAATTGCTTGTTTATCAACAACTTTAGCATTTTATTCATTACATTTTGAAGCTCTCAGAAGCCAAGTTATGTTAAATTCCTTAAGATTTATTTATGCAAGTTTGAAGTATCAATTATCCAAACACAGTTTTGTTTGCATATTTTCAGGATGTAGATATATATATATATATATATATATATATATATATATATATATATATATATATATATATATATATATATATATATATATACATACATATATATATATATATATACATACATATATATATATATATGTCTTAATAAGGTTATCCAAAAAATAGTGCTCGATACCGTAGTAGAGCGCAATATATGTATGTGTGGGAAAAAAAATCACAAGACTACTTCATCTCTACAGGCCTGTTTCATGAGGGGTTCCCTCAATCATCAGGAGATTTTAATGGAAGCATTCACATACCATGGTTTATATAGGGCACAGAGTGGGTGGGTACAGGCTGGCGTAGGGGCGTGGTGATTGGCTCATGTGTTACCTAGGAGGTGTTTCCGTCTGTGGCGGCATGCTGATACAATTTCGCTGCGCTTGTTGAGGGATGACAGGTCTGGACGGTATATAATAAACAGTTTCTCTTTCAAGCATAGGTTGCATCTTTTATTACCACTATTGTAAGGTGTGCTGGATGCAAGAATTTGCCATGTTATTGAATATTCAACATTATTGTCTTTGAGGTCCCAAATGTGTTTGCTGAGTTCTGTGGTATTCCGCAGGTTTTGGTTCCTGAAAGAAGCCTTGTGATTGTTCCATCTGGTTTTAAACTCTCCCTCGGTTAATCCTACATATGTGTCGGATGTGTTAATGTCCTTGCGTGTTACCTTAGATTGGTAAACAACTGATGTTTGTAAGCACCCCCCGTTGAGAGGGCAATCAGGTTTCTTGCGGCAGTTGCAGCCTTTGTTGGTTTTGGGGTCGCTCTGTCCGGGGGCCGACGGCTCATTTGCAATCGTTTTGTTGTGGTTTGAGATAATTTGTCGTATATTGTTCATACAGCTGTAGCTCAATTTAATATTGTTCTTGTTGAATAATTTTCTTAGGGTGTTGCCTTTGGGAAAGTGTTTGTCAATCAGAGTGAGGAATTTGTGGCCAATGTTAGTTGAGACGTTTTTGCTGTATGGGGGGTTGTACCAGATGATGTTGTTTCGTTTTCTGTTCTTTTTTGGCTGGTTTCCTGGCGTGGGTTCATAGGTGAGGGTGAAATTGTATCCGCCTTCATCATTTTTCATTGATGAAAGCGGATACAATTTCACCCTCACCTATGAATCCACGCCAGGAAACCAGCCTCATAGGTGAGGGTGAAATTGTATCCGCTTTCATCATTTTTCATTGATGAAAGCGGATACAATTTCACCCTCACCTATGAACCCACGCCAGGAAACCAGCCAAAAAAGAACAGAAAACGAAACGACATCATCTGGTACAACCCCCCATACAGCAAAAACGTCTCAACTAACATTGGACACAAATTCCTCAATCTGATTGACAAACACTTTCCCAAAGACAACACCCTAAGAAAAGTATTCAACAAGAACAACATTAAATTGAGCTACAGCTGTATGAACAATATACGACAAATTATCTCAAACCATAACAAAACAATTGCAAATGAGCCGTCGGCCCCCGGACAGAGCGACTCCAAAACCAACAAAGGCTGCAACTGTCGAAAGAAACCTGATTGCCCTCTCAACGGGGGGTGCTTACAAACATCAGTTGTCTACCAATCTAAGGTAACACGCAAGGACATTAACACATCCGACACATATGAAGAATTAACCGAGGGAGAATTCAAAACCAGATGGAACAATCACAAGGCTTCTTTCAGGAACCAAAACCTGCGGAATACCACAGAACTCAGCAAACACATTTGGGACCTCAAAGACAATAATGTTGAATATTCAATAACATGGCAAATTCTTGCATCCAGCACACCTTACAATAGTGGTAATAAAAGATGCAACCTATGCTTGAAAGAGAAACTGTTTATTATTTACCGTCCAGACCTGTCATCCCTCAACAAGCGCAGCGAAATTGTATCAGCATGCGGCCACAGACGGAAACACCTCCTAGGTAACACATGAGCCAATCACCACGCCCCTACGCCAGCCTGTACCCACCCACTCTGTGCCCTATATAAACCATGGAATGTGAATGCTTCCATTAAAATCTCCTGATGATTGAGGGAACCCCTCATGAAACAGGCCTGTAGAGATGAAATAGTCTTGTGATTTTTTTCCCCACACATACATATATATATATATATATATATATATATATATATATATATATATATATATATATATATACATGTATGAAATACTTCACTTGGTGAATTCTAGCTGTCAATATACTCCTCCCCTCTTAACCACGCCCCCAACCACGCCCCGTCCCACCTCTTACCATGTCCCCCACCCCCCACCTCCCGAAATCGGAGGTTTCAAGGTTGGCAAGTATGGATTTATTCGAACAGTAGAATCTAAAATAACCTTACCATTTGCATATGGGTTGACGGCCTTCTTATTTGTCATTACTCGGGCTGTTGCATTGTTGACCTAAAGCAGGTAGAGAGAGCGCCATGAGTTATAACAAAACACACTTTTGTGATAGTCTGCATGCATTTGTTCCCCCTTGTGTTGGGAACACGGGGAAAATGGAAGAAGAACATCATGACAAAACACTCATGTCATTTGTGTTTTCACGGTTGCATTCAAAAACACACCAAAAAAAACGGATCACCTTCCTTCCACATTTGCATATTTTCTATTATGCTTCAACATGCTCTCCACTTCCAGTGACATTTCCGTAAAATATAACAGACAAAAAGTAAAAGGGGAAAATGAAAAAAACAAAAACTGATGCATCTGGCAAATTATGTTTTGTGAACATATTGTGGCATGCAGAAATGTCAATAAAGTGAGGAAGAAGAAAATATGCCGAGGAGCATTATGCAACATCCAGTCAACCACAGAAAATGACAACATTTGTGACGGAAGCATCAAAAAGCATTCGCACCGGGACAACAGCCGTTTTGAAATGACAAATTCTCCAAATCACGGAAAAAAAACAAACAAAAAAACGGATACTGTAATCAAGTCATTCCAAATGTAAATGAAAGCTAAAATGGCAAATCAAAAGAAAGGGTGCATTATCTTCAAAAAAAAAACAAAATCGATAAATGATTTTTTTTTTTTTTTCCCCCAACAATCTCCGAGATGTGCAAATGAATCATGTCTCAGTCGGCGTCGCTTGTACACGCAATTCCAGGAGGACACTTAGTGGATGAACATGTACGCTGTCACGCAGGAAAAAAATATGTCAATAGACGGCATCAACCCAACCACAATTCCAAAAAAGAAATGTCAAGTGAGTTTTTAGTCTTGCAAACGTTCAAGAGAGGAAATGCTGGCAGAATGGCTCGCTCACCCACACTTACCATTCCCAAACCTTTTTTGGGCCCCGCCCACTTTTGTGTACTGTTACCGTTGTAACTTTGTTGGAAGAGGCCCTAAACAAAAGCTACCATTGGAGGGTAAGGGAGGGGGGAGGGGGGATGAGAAAGGGAATAAGCATCATCTTATTCAGATGGCCAAGAAAATGTCTGCAATCATTCCACTGCACAAACTCTCTTTCAGCTGCGTTCTGGAAACACAATGCAGGCCTACTCTTGCTCCGTATCGCGGCGAAGAAAATGGACCAAAATGGTTAGTTGACTCTCCTATTTTTAAAGATTACTTTTTTTTTTTTTTTTTTTTTTTTTTTTTTTTACACACAATCTTCTGCGGGCACAGGAACATGACTATAATGGCTTTTTGCCGATATTGTCCAACTCTTTAATTACCGATACCGATATCAACCGATATATGCAGTCGTGGAATTAACACATTATTATGCCTAATTTGGACAACCAGGTATGGTGAAGATAAGGTGCTTTTTAATTTTTTTTTATAAAATAAGATAAATAAATTAAAAACATTTCCTTGAATAAAAAAGAAAGTAAAACAATATAAAAACAGTTACCGTATTTTTCGAAAAATAAGTCGCACTTTTTTTCATAGGTTGACCACTGATATATGTTTTTTTCCTTTTTTATTATGCATTTTCGGCAGGTGCGACTTGTACACCGGTGCAACTTATACTCCAAAAAATACGGTACATAGAAACTAGTAATTAATGAAAATTAGTAAAATTAACTGTTAGAGGTTAGTACTATAAGCATACTTGCCAACCCTCCCGGATTTTCCGGGAGACTCCCGAAATTCAGCGCATCTCCCGAAAACCTCCCGGGACAAATTTTCTCCCGAAAATCTCCCGAAATTCAGGCGGACTCAGGTCCTCCACAATATAAAAAAGCGTACCTGCCCAATCACGTTATAACTGTAGAATGATGGAGGGCGAGTTCTTGGTTTCTTACGTGGGTTTATTGTTAGGCAGTTTCATTAACGTCCTCCCAGCGCGGTAACAACACACAACAACAGCAGTCACTTTTTTGTATACCGTAAAGCAGTTCGTCTGCCGTAAACAGCAATGTTGTGACACTCTTAAACAGGACAATACTGCCATCTAGTGCATTTGATGAAAGCACTTTTTTAAAATATTTATTTTATATTTTATATATATATATATATATATATATATATATATATATATATATATATATATATATATAATAAACCCCCCGCGACCCCGAAGGGATTAAGCGGTAGAAAATGGATGGATGGATATATATTATAATATATATATATGTATATAATAATATATATATATATATAATTAAAAAAATATATATATATATATAAAATAAATATGTATATATACATATATATATATATATATATATATATATATATATATATATATTAATATATATATAGCTAGAATTCACTGATATATATATATATATATATATATGAAATACTTGACTTGGTGAATTCTAGCTGTAAATATACTCCTCCCCTTTTAGTCACACCCCGTCCCACCCCGGCCACGCCCACCCCCACCCCCTCCCCCCACCTCCCAAAATCAGGGGTCTCAAGGTTGGCAAGTATGACTATTAGTGGACCAGCAGCACGCACAATCATGTGTGCTTACGGACTGTATCCCTTGCAGACTGTATTGATATATATTGATATATAATGTAGGAACCACAATATTAAAGGGGAACATTATCACCAGACCTATGTAAGCGTCAATATATACCTTGATGTTGCAGAAAAAAGACCATATATTTTTTTAACCGATTTCCGAACTCTAAATGGGTGAATTTTGGCGAATTAAACACCTTTCTAATATTCGCTCTCGGAGCGGTTGTGACGTCACATCGGGAAGCAATCCGCCATTTTCTCAAACACCGAGTCAAATCAGCTCTGTTATTTTCCGTTTTTTCGACTGTTTTCCGTACCTTGGAGACATCATGCCTCGTCGGTGTGTTGTCGGAGGGTGTAACAACACAAACAGGGACGGATTCAAGTTGCACCAGTGGCCCAAAGATGCCAAAGTGGCAAGAAATTGGACGTTTGTTCCGCACACTTTACCGACGAAAGCTATGCTACGACAGAGATGGCAAGAATGTGTGGATATCCTGCGACACTCAAAGCAGATGCATTTCCAACCATAAAGTCAAAGAAATCTGCCGCCAGACCCCCATTGAATCTGCCGGATTGTGTGAGCAATTCAGGGACAAAGGACCTCGGTAGCACGGCAAGCAATGGCGGCAGTTTGTTCCCGCAGACGAGCGAGCTAAACCCCCTGGATTTCTTGGCTCACACCGTCCCTTATGCCACCGAAGATGATCAAGAGAAGAATATCGACCCTAGCTTCCCTGGCCTGCTGACATCAACTCCAAAACTGGACAGATCAGCTTTCAGGAAAAGAGCGCGGATGAGGGTATGTCTACAGAATATATTAATTGATGAAAACTGGGCTGTCTGCACTCTCAAAGTGCATGTTGTTGCCAAATGTATTTCATATGCTGTAAACCTAGTTCATAGTTGTTAGTTTCCTTTAATGCCAAACAAACACATACCAATCGTTGGTTAGAAGGCGATCGCCGAATTCGTCCTCGCTTTCTCCCGTGTCGCTGGCTGTCGTGTCGTTTTCGTCGTTTTCGCTTGCATACGGTTCAAACCGATATGGCTCAATAGCTTCAGTTTCTTCTTCAATTTCGTTTTCGCTACCTGCCTCCACACTACAACCATCCGTTTCAATACATGCCTAATCTGTTGAATCGCTTAAGCCGTTGAAATCCGAGTCTGAATTCGAGCTAATGTCGCTATAGCTTGCTGTTCTTTCCGCCATGTTTGTTTGTGTTGGCTTCACTATGTGACGTCACAGGAAAATGGACGGGTGTATATAACGATGGTTAAAATCAGGCACTTTGAAGCTTTTTTTAGGGATATTGCGTGATGGGTAAAATTTTGAAAAAAACTTCGAAAAATAAAATACGCCACTGGGAACTGATTTTTAATGGTTTTAACCCTTCTGAAATTGTGATATTGTTCCCCTTTAATAACAGAAAGAAACAACCCTTTTGTGTGAATGAGTGTGAATGGGATAGGGAGGATTTTTGGGTTGGTGCACTAATTGTAAGTGTATCTTGTGTTTTTATGTTGATTTAATAATAAAAAACAAAAAAAAATTGATACCGATAATTAAAAAAATGATACCGATAATTTCCGATATTACATTTTTACACATTTATCGGCCGACATCCCTAGTCATGACAGTTGAAGAGAAAAAACATATTGGAATGACTGTAGCCCATTTTCACATAATGAGTAAACACAACAGGACTTCATTGGCAAAACCAGATACTAGTACCGTATTTTTCGGACTATAAGTCGCAGTTTTTTTCATAGTTTGGCCGGGGGTGCGACTTATACTCAGGAGCGACTTACGTGTGAAATTATGAACACATTAGCGTAAAATATCAAATAATATTATTTATCTCATTCACGTAAGAGACTAGACGTATAAGATTTCATGGGATTTAGCGATTAGGAGTGACAGATTGTTTGGTAAACGTATAGCATGTTCTATATGTTATAGTTATTTGAATGACTCTTACCATAATATGTTACGTTAACATACCAGTTGGTTATTTATGCCTCATATAACGTACACTTATTCAGCCTGTTGTTCACTATTCTTTATTTATTTTAAATTGCCTTTCAAATGTCTATTCTTGGTGTTGGATTTTATCAAATACATTTCCCCAAAAAACGAGTCTTATACTCCAGTGCGACTTATATATGTTTTTTTCCTTCTTTATTATGCATTTTCGGCCGGTGCGACTTATACTCCGGAGCGACTTATACTCCGAAAAATACTGTAAATGTGTTCTAAATTAGTGTTGTAACGATACCAATGTTTTGGTACCGGTACTAAAATTATTTCAGTACTTTTCGGTACTTTTAAATAAACATCGACGTAATCATAGTAGCATCGACTCGATACGTGCTTGTACTTGGTATCATTACAGTGGATGTTAGGTGTCGATCCACCAATGGCGTTTGTTTACATTTACATGTACTTTTCTAAATAAAGGGGACCACAAAAAAATTTGCATTATTGGATTTATTTTAACAAAAAATCTTAGGGTACATTAAACATATGTTTCTTATTGCAAGTTTGTCCTCAAATAAAATAGTGAACATACTAGACAACTTGTCTTTTAGTAGTAAGTAAACAAACAAAGACTCCTAATTAGTCTGCTGACGTATGCAGTAACATATTGTGTCATTTATACACCTATTATTTTGTCTACATTATTAAGGATAAGTGGTAGAAAATGTATTATTAATCTACTTGTTCATTTACTGTTATCTACATTATATTAAACCAATCCAATGTAGGTCAAAACGTTTTATAAAAAAAACTTGGCTTCGCACAGCTTTTGGTCTGCTGATATGTCAGTCTGAAAAAACAAACTAGTGAACACAGCCCAAACATAGTCATCGACAGTTTACAGGTTACAAAACCTCCTTCTGGTTGCTGACGTATGACACATACATGCAATTAAGCATAGAGATGGCCTAAAAAAATATTTATTTTTATTTTTATTAATTCGTCAAAAAAATAAATACAATTCGATTTTTGAAAATTACTAAAAAAAAAATCAGGGTTCGAATGTGATTAACATTTTTTAGCACATTTGGTCACATTTTCAGTAGACCCGTAATAAATTCATAAAAAAACAAACCTGGTCTGACCATTGGAAATTACCGTATTTTTCGGACTATAAGTCTCAGTTTTTTTCATAGTTTGGCCGGGCTCCAGTGCAATTTATATATGTTTTTTTCCTTTTTTATTATGCATTTTCGGCAGGTGCGACTTATACTCCGAAAAATACGGTATATACGGTTTGATAGTTTATTTAAAAATTACAATAAATACTTCAATATCTGCTTGTCACCTTGACTTACAATTTCAAAGCAAGTTATCCGTCAATTTGTACGTACAAAAATCAAATAACCAAAATGCATAGGCAATAATAATAATAATAATAGATTTTATTTGTAAAAAGCACTTTACATTGAGTAAACAACCTCAAAGTGCTACAGTGTATTAAAAATAAATAAAAATAAAAAGATAATGAAAAAATGAATACAAATAAAAACTAGAATAGCCAAACAGCTAAAACTAGTATGCATATATCTATATAAAAAAAAAGGCTTTTTTTAAAAAGAAGGATTTTTAAGCCTTTTTTAAAAGAATCCACAGTCTGTGGTGCCCTCAGGTGGTCAGGGAGAGCGTTCCACAGACTGGGAGCGGCGGAGGCAATAATATAATGAGGCGATTATACTTTTACTGTATATTCTTACATTCACTGTTACAAGCGGCCCTTTGAAAGCAGCCGTGACTGCGATGTGGCCCTCGATGAAAACAAGTTCGAAACCCCCTGATTTAGACGTTCCAACTGTATAATTCCTTTTCTGGTAAAACTCACTGAACAAGAAGCATTTGTAGCTACCCTGTAGGATTATATATGTACATTTTCATCTCTAGCGCAGGCATTAAAGTATCCCTTTTACTTTGGCATCAAAATCATTCATGCACAGTAGACCTTGTCGATGCAGAGAAAAAAAAAAACTTTGGATGTCTTTTTTAAGTAAAATTTCCCAAACTTTAAGAGCTTAACCAGAGTTAAATGATAAGAAAACTACATTTACGGTGTTTTGGGGTGCAAGGACAAATTGTGAAGCAAAATTAAAATTAAATATAGTGGAAATTGATAGAGTATATGAAACTAAATTCTCGGGAATAATAATTGATCATAAATTATGTTGGAAATATAAAGGGAAAAACATCTAAATTCATTGCTATTCTTTATAAAGTAAGACATGCTGAATAAGAAATGCCTGCATATGTTACATTATTATTTTATTTTTCCATATTTAACATATTGTGTTAAAATGTTCAGATATTGTGTTTTTAAAAACAATGGAAATTATGTTTTGAGTAAAAAACAACAGCCTTCCAGCTTGTATTTTTAGGTTAGTTCAATTAAGAGGAGAAAACTATAATTTACGGGGGATATTGATTTTTGAAATAGGTAAAGTAAGAAGGAATATAAAATACAAATGTATTTCAGTTTTTAGGAGTTAAATGGTGGAACAAGCTCAGTGATGAGTTGAAGACTTGTAGTTCTTGTTAGAACAGAAAGTTATCACAAAACGTTGTGTTTCGATGAGCTCTCGGCGAGCAGACAAAAGCTGTCTTTGATCCTACCAAGAAGAAGGCTTGTAAGACTCCACTGTGTAGGATGGGAAGCAACATGAAGGTGTTCTGTTTCTTTCATGTATTGTAATCAACAGAAATATATCGTCTTGACCCGAGATCTACAAAGCGAAGAGGAAGCAGGGCCAGACTCCCCTCCAGGCAACCTTTTGTTTGAACCGTTTTACGACCTTTTCTTTGAACTGTTCTGGAACTAAAGGCGATGGCGGTTTACGACCCCCCGCCCTTAGAAACAGCTGTTGCCATGTAATCAGGGAAAGTCCAAATAAAAGAGGAGGCGTACAATCTTATATCAGAGCGTGGTGAGACTGCACAAAGAGTACAGTCTAGACCAGGGGTCGGCAACCCAAAATGTTGAAAGAGCCATATTGGACCAAAAATACAAAAACAAATCTGTCTGGAGCCACAAAAAATTAAAAGCCATATTACATACAGATAGTGTGTCATGAGATATAAATTGAATTAAGAGGACTTAAAGGAAACTAAATGACCTCAAATATAGCTACAAATGAGGCATAATGATGCAATATGTACATATAGCTAGCCTAAATAGCATGTTAGCATCGATTAGCTTGCAGTCATGCATTGACCAAATATGCCCGATTAGCACTCCACACAAGTCAATAACATCAACAAAACTCACCTTTGTGCATTCACACACAACGTTAAAAGTTTGGTGGACAAAATGAGACAGAAAAAGAAGTGGCATAAAACACGTCCTAGAAAGTCGGAGAAAGTTATACATGTAAACAAACTCAGGTGAGTTCAAGGACCGCCAAAATTAGTAGGACAAAACGGCGCTCCCCAAATACTCGAATCAGTGAAGCATGTTTAATATAAACAGTGTGCTTTATAACAATTAGGGAGGTTTGTGTCATGTTTGTCCTCCTACAGAAACCACATTAACACAAAAAACATATTTCTTTGCCCTCATCTTTTTCCATTTTTCATACATTTTTGAAAAAGCTCCAGAGAGCCACCAGGGCGGCGCTAAAGAGCCGCATGCGGCTCTAGAGCCGCGGGTTGCCGGCCCCCGGTCTAGACGTCTCCCCTCAATTGAGCCAAATTGAATTCTGTCTCTGTTTAATTCCTTGCTTCTTGTCTTGTTTAATAGATGTCATCAGTGTTTGAACCTGACAGTTCTTTAAGGTTTAAGAAAACCTTGAAAGGTGAAATAATTGAAAATTATCAAATATAGTAACAATTACTTTCATCCCTTTGATTTTTTTTTTTTTAAACGTTGATGTTCCAGGCAATCTTATTTTCAGTGGATGTATAGGATAGGCAAATATAAGCTTTGGCTTCAGCCTGTTCCTTTTTCGCTCATTCTTTTTCTTTTCTTTTTGTGTGTAAATGTGTATGATTGTTAAATATGCATAATCTGCACTGTTAAACTGGTCACACAAAATGGTTAATGGTTGATTATATGACCGAAATAAACTTATTTATTTAATTAATTCAGAGTCTAAATTGCCTGTGGGTGTAAATAGTTTGTATGTGTCTAACTATTGATCAGTCCAGGGGGACTTGTGACATTGCAAAGGATAAAATGGTCATATATCATTAATGGCAAGTGAATGTATTTGTTTTCACAAATTTAAATCCAGAAGCATGTTTTTTTTGGTAATAGAAAGAGCAACCGTACTTCAGTTTTAGGTTTGCAAACAATGAGATGTACAACTGGGAAAGGGTTACAGTATATGTAAACATTCTTCTGCCTAAATCCTTCCGAGACTTTTGAATGTCATTTCACAAGAAAGATAAGAGAGGATGTTGTGGTCGATGCGCACACAAACATTCACACAGACACACACAAGTACATCAATAGAGGACAGGGGGGGAGAGGGAGGGGAAGTTGAAATAAAAACATGGAGGACATGCACCTCTATTTTTCGGCCTTCGACCACCGTGCCATGCAATTTCTCTCTGGCCCTGTCGGCATCCATAATATGCTCGAATGTTACGAATCCGAAACCCTGCATGCAAAAAAAGAAACAAGAAGAAGAACAGGTTTATGTATACATTTTTAATTGTATTCTGGAGAGCAATACAAATCAATATAAAGCTTTTAAAAAAAAAAATATATATATATACATATACACATACATATACAGTCTTGCTCATAAGTTCAGAGAATATGAATGATAACACAAAAGACTTTCTTCCACTCATGCTTAATGGTTGTGTGAAGCTATTTATTGGCAAACAACTGTGTTTACTCTTTTTAAATCAAAATGACAAAAGAAAGTACCCAAATGACCCTGCAGCCCATTTTTCTTCAAGTGCCTCCTTATTGTGCAGCCACACCACAATTTTTCAAAGAGTCCTGTATTTCAGCTGAAGTTTATTTGTGGATTTTTCTTTGCATCTCCAACAATTTTCCTGGCAGTTGTGGCTGAAATCTTTGCTGGTTTACCTGAATCCCTCATTTTCCACTTCTTAATCAGCGTTTAAACACTGCTGATTGGCATTCTCAATTCTTTGGCTATCTTTTTATACCCCTTTCCTGTTTTATGCAGTTCAATTACCTTTTCTCGCAGATACTTTGACAATTATTTTGCCTTCCCCATGACTCAGAATCCAGAAACATCTGTGCAGCACTGGATGAAAGATGCAATGGTCTGTCAGAAGCCCCAAAACTCACTGACCTTTTATACACACACATTAATTACAAACCCCGTTTCTATATGAGTTGGGAAATTGTGTTGGATGTAAATATAAACGGAATACAATGATTTGCAAATCCTTTTCAACCCATATTCAATTGAATGCACTACAAAAACAACATATTTGATGTTCAAACTTATAAACTTTATTTTTTTTTTGCAAATAATAATCAACTTCGAATTTCATGGCTGCAACACGTGCCAAAGTAGTTGGGAAAGGGCATGTTCACCACTGTGTTACATGGCCTTTCCTTTTAACAACACTCAGTAAACGTTTGGGAACTGAGGAGACAATTTTTTAAGATTCTCAGGTGGAATTCTTTCTCATTCTTGCTTGATGTACAGCTTAAGTTGTTCAACAGTCCAGGGGTCTCCGTTGTGGTACTTTAGGCTTCATAATGCGCCACACATTTTCAATGGGAGACAGGTCTGGACTGCAGGTGGGCCAGGAAAGTACCCGCACTCTTTTACTATGAAGCCACGTTGATGTAACACGTGGCTTGGCATTGTCTTGCTGAAATAAGCAGGGGTGTCCATGGTAACGTTGCTTGGATGGCAACATATGTTGCTCCAAAACCTGTATGTACCTTTCACCTTCACAGATGTGTAAGTTACCCATGTCTTGGGCACTAATACACCCCCATACCATCACAGATGCTGGCTTTTCAACTTTGCGCCTATAACAATCCGGATGGTTCTTTTCCTCTTTGGTCCGGAGGACACGACGTCCACAGTTTCCAAAAACAATTTGAAATGTGGACTCGTCAGACCACAGAACACTTTTCCACTTTGTATCAGTCCATCTTAGATGAGCTCAGGCCCAGCGAAGCCGACGGCGTTTCTGGGTGTTGTTGATAAACGGTTTTCGCCTTGCACAGGAGAGTTTTAACTTGCACTTACAGATGTAGCGACCAACTGTAGTTACTGATAGTGGGTTTCTGAAGTGTTCCTGAGCCCATGTGGTGATATCCTTTACACACTGATGTCGCCTGTTGACGCAGTACAGCCTGAGGGATCGAATGTCACGGGCTTAGCTGCTTACATGCAGTGATTTCTCCAGATTTTCTGAACCCTTTGATGATATTACGGACCGTAGATGGTGAAATCCCTAAATTCCTTGTAATAGCTGGTTGAGAAAGATTTTTCTTAAACTGTTCAACAATTTGCTCACGCATTTGTTGACAAAGTGGTGACCCTCCTCCCATCCTTGTTTGTGAATGACTGAGCATTTCATGGAATCTACTTTTATACCCAATCATGGCACCCACCTGTTCCCAATTAGCCTGCACACCTGTGGGATGTTCCAAATAAGTGTTTGATGAGCATTCCTCAACTTTATCAGTATTTATTGCCACCTTTCCCAACTTCTTTGTCACGTGTTGCTGGCATCAAATTCTAAAGTTAATGATTATTTGCAAAAAAAAAAAATGTTTATGAGTTTGAACATCAAATATGTTGTCTTTGTAGCATATTCAACTGAATATGGGTTGAAAATGATTTACAAATCATTGTATTCCGTTTATATTTACATCTAACACAATTTCCCAACTCATATGGAAACGGGGTCTGTACAAACAAACATGTCACAGGTGAGGATTGGAACCTTGATTAGCCATTCAAACCTGTTTGTGTCAACTTTTGTGCATGTTATCAGATCAAAGTCACTAGGGGTATGTACACTTTTGATCGGGGTCATTTGGGTACTTTCTTTTGGTCATTTTGATTTAAAAAGAGCAAACACAGTTGTTTGCCAATAAATAGCTTCACACAACCATTAAGCATGAGTGGAAGAAAGGTTTTTGTGTTATCATTCGTATTCATAAATCATACATTCTCCCAGGGTATGTAAACTTATGAGCACGACTGTATGTATATGCCATTCCACCAAATGGAAATAAAATGTATTAAATTCACAATATAATTTAATTACTCAAAAAATCATGCACATCGATTTGATTGCATAAGTAATAATCACAATTTAAATCACTGGGGAAAAAAAGCATTAGTTGCCGGTTTCTGCTTCCCGAAATAATAAGTTATACCATTTAACATTTCATAAATGTTATATGTTTTACTGTTACGCCTTAACTCGACCTTAAAATAAAAAAATAAAAATAAAAATTTAGTTCGAATTCACACTTTAATCATGTCCCTGGATTTACAATCAATAGTTACCCTAACACAGTGGTTCTCATACTCAGAAAACACTCGGTTCTCCAAGTACCGACATATTGACCAACATTAAAACACAGTAGCGTAGTAGGCCTACATATGAATTAAAAAATAAGGCAGAGGCTTTATTTAACAAGTATACTTATTATGTTGGGCCCGTGTAACATTACACAAAGTTTGAACAGTAACACTGTGTTTGAATATTTAATTAAGTGATTCTAGATCAAGGGTTAGGGTTAGGGTTATCCGCCAAGGCTGCCCTTTGTCACCGATTCTGTTCATAACCTTTATGGACAGAATTTCTAGGCGCAGTCAAGGCGTTGAGGGGATCTGGTTTGGTGGCTGCAGGATTAGGTCTCTGCTATTTGCAGATGATGTGGTCCTGATGGCTTCCTCCGGCCAAGATCTTC
>NC_084569.2:36782458-36804958 GCF_033978685.3 Nerophis lumbriciformis | reverse complement strand
ATATATATATATATATATATATATATATATATATATATATATATATATATATATATATATATATATATATATATATATATATACATATATATATATATACACACACATATATATGTATATATATGCATACAAACATACACATATACATGCATGTATGTATGTATGTATATGTGGATATATAACTATCCATGTGTGTTTGTATGTGCGTGCTTGTGTGTGAAACATATTTAACATCACACATATCTTTACCATAAGCAATACCGTATTTTCCAGACTATAAGACGCTTCTTTTTTCCCAAGCTTTGAACCCTTCGGCTTGTACAAAGGTGCGACTAGTCTATGGCCTTTTCTTCGCTAACAGCAACATTATGGAATGGATTAAGCAAAGAAATCAACAAAGTACTAAAATGATCCACTTCAAAAAACTGATCAAACTCAAAAGTGTTTGCAAAGTGTAAGGAAGAAGAATCCTGATAAACATATTCAACCTTATTAAAAAAAGGAGGACATTTTATTCATCTCAACGGATAAATAAAGACATCAGTGACGTTTCTGTTTTGTATGATCACTGTTACAGGCAACAATTAAGGTATGTAAATAAACATTTCAAAAATATTCCCACGTATAAATCTATATCTATATATATATATATATGTATATATATATATATATATATATATGTGGCTTCTCGTCCGGTGCGGCTAACTTAGGTCCTTTAATGTGTGCAGCAAGCTGTTGGATAATATACTGTACATATATTATGTAAATATGTCAGAAAAATTGTATGTGAATTATCAAAAAAAACTTTCCGTTCGCTGAGTTCCCAATGAACAGACAAGAGGCTGTCTTTGTTGCACCAAGCAAAGGCTTGGAAAATTCCATTGTGTACGATGGGAGGAGACGGGAGTTATCTATTGTCATCCAAGACCTGCCCAGGCTGAAGCCAGGACCAGCCCAAGCCCGAGGCATCTTTTTCTTTTGTGTTAATGTGACCAAAAATAATGACTGTTTACATACTCCCCATTCCTTTAGAAGCAGATGTTTTTTATTCAAACAGGCAAAGTCCAAATAAAAAGAGGTGGCGTACAATCTTTCGCCAGAGCGTGGGTGACACTGGAAGAAGTTACAGGTCGACACGTTTCTCCTCAATTGAGCAAAATTGAATTCTGCCTCTGTTTGATTCTTTGCTTCTTGTCTTGTTTAATAGATGTCAACAGTGTTTAAACAGACAAATATTACGTATATATGTTATATTTTATATCGCTATATTTAGTCTATTTATACCTGCATTGTCCTTTCCATCCTTACACTTTCCATCATTGTACAAACCCCGTTTCCATATGAGTTGGGAAATTGTGTTAGATGTAAATATGAACGGAATACAATGATTTGCAAATCCTTTTCAACCCATATTCAGTTGAATGCACTACAAAGACAAAATATTTGATGTTCAAACTCAAACTTTTTTTTTTTTTTTGCAAATAATAATTAACTTAGAATTTCATGGCTGCAACACGTGCCAAAGTAGTTGGGAAAGGGCATGTTCACCACTGTGTTACATGGCCTTTTCTTTTAACATCACTCAGTAAACGTTTGGGAACTGATGAGACACATTTTGTAAGCTTCTCAGGTGGAATTCTTTCCCATTCTTGCTTGATGTACAGCTTAAGTTGTTCAACAGTCCGGGGGTCTCCGTTGTGCTATTTTAGGCTTCATAATGCGCCACACATTTTCAATGGGACACAGGTCTGGACTGCAGGCGGGCCAGGAAAGTACCCGCAATTTTTTACTATGAAGCCACGTGGCTTGGCATTGTCTTGCTGAAATAAGCAGGGGCGTCCATGGTAACGTTGCTTGGATGGCAACATATGTTGCTCCAAAACCTGTATGTACCTGTCAGCATTAATGGCGCCTTCACAAATGTGTAAGTTACCCATGTCTTGGGCACTAATACACCCCCATACCATCACACATGCTGGCTTTTCAACTTTGCGCCTATAACAATCCGGATGGTTCTTTTCCTCTTTGGTCCGGAGGACACGACGTCCACAGTTTCCAAAAACAATTTGAAATGTGGACTCGTCAGACCACAGAACACTTTTCCGCTTTGTATCAGTCCATCTTAGATGAGCTCAGGCCCAGCGAAGCCGACGGCGTTTCTGGGTGTTGTTGATAAACGGTTTCCGCCTTGCATAGGAGAGTTTTAACTTGCACTTACAGATGTAGCGACCAACTGTAGTTACTGACAGTGGGTTTCTGAAGTGTTCCTGAGCCCATGTGGCGATATCCTTTACACACTGATGTCGCTTGTTGATGCAGTACAGCCTGAGGGATCTAAGGTCACGGGCTTAGCTGCTTACGTGCAGGGATTTCTCCAGATTCTCTGAACCCTTTGATGATATTACGGACCGTAGATGGTGAAATCCCTGAATTCCTTGCAATAGCTGGTTGAGAAAGGTTTTTCTTAAACTGTTCAACAATTTACTCACGTATTTGTTGACAAAGTGGTGACCCTCGCCCCATCCTTGTTTGTGAATGACTGAGCATTTCATGGAATCTACTTTTATACCCAATCATGGCACCCACCTGTTCCCAATTTGCCTGTTCACCTGTGGGATGTTCCAAATAAGTGTTTGATGAGCATTCCTCAACTTTATCAGTATTTATTGCCACCTTTCCCAACTTCTTTGTCACGTGTTGCTGGCATCAAATTCTAAAGTTAATGATTATTTGCAAAAAAAAAAAAAAATGTTTATCAGTTTGAACATCAAATATGTTGTCTTTGTAGCATATTCAACTGAATATGGGTTGAAAATGATTTGCAAATCATTGTATTCCGTTTATATTTACATCTAACACAATTTCCCAACTCATATGGAAACGGGGTTTGTAACTGAGCTACTGTGTGGAACAATTTCCCTTGTGGATCATTAAAGTTCGTCTAAGTCTAAGTCTAAATCTAAGTTTTTTCTTCTAAATTGTAGTGAGTGCGACTTATATACCGGTGCGTCTTATAGTCTGGAAAATGGGATAGTGTTCTCGAGGAAAACACACTTTAGAAATGTGTTTTTACATGATCTGTGGTTTATCCCACATTATTTTCTTCGAGGCAGAAAACCCCGTCTCTTGGTTTTGCAGGTTGATAAAAAAACAAAACAATGTTGAATGAAATGAAAAAAACAAAAGTCTGTGTTTTAGTGAAACATGTTTGTTTTTAAATTGCTTATCTCGAGCAAAATACAATAAATAATGAATAAATAAAAAACAGGTATACTCACGCCAAACATTTGCCTGAGGTCCGGGTCTCTGAATCTGAAGGGGATGTTGGACACATGAAGTCTTTTAGGTTGGGCTTTGCTGTCTGTGGTCTCAGGTACAGTCTGTGTCGGTGGATGACTGTCTGTCTGAGAGGCATCATCTGTCTGCTGGAGAACACATAGTACCTTACTCAATTGCAAAGAAAGGAAAAAAACAAACAAAATGGTATTCCTTTTGATATCACTGTGTTCATTTAACGGCCGTGGTTCAATTGCCAGTCGAAACCGTGCTTTGGAGATGATTGAATATTAAACCTGAAGAGGCTGCATTTTAAAGAATCCAAGGTAATATATGGTTGTTAACTACTACGTCCATTGATTAGACCGCGTGGAGATGATTGATTGGTGCACACACAAACATCTACAAAGCCTCGGCAGCAGACTGTTTATCCTTTAGCTCGAAACCCAAGCGATCATTTTTTTTATCATTTAATGCATTTTTGCCTCGGTTTATATGTCGCCTCAAAACATTTCTATTCCGCAGCGTCTTCTTGTTCAATTTTAATCATACTTGTCAACCTTGAGACCTCCGATTTCGGGAGGTGGGGTTGGGGGGGTGGGCGGGTTGGCGTGGTCGGGGGCGTGGTAGGGGGCGTGGTTAAGATATATATATATATATATATATATATAAGAAATACTTGACTTTCAGTGAATTCTAGCTATATATATATATATATATATATATATATATATATATATATATATATATATATATATATCCATCCATTTTCTACCGCTTATTCCCTTTTGGGGTCGCGGGGGGCGCTGGAGCCTATCTCAGCTACATATATATATATATATATGTCTTAATAAGGTTATCCAAAAAATAGTGCTCGATACCGTAGTAGAGCGCAATATATGTATGTGTGGGAAAAAAAATCACAAGACTATTTCATCTCTACAGGCCTGTTTCATGAGGGGGGGTACCCTCAATCGTCAGGAGATTTCTCCTGACGATTGAGGGTACCCCCCCTCATGAAACAGGCCTGTAGAGATGAAATAGTCTTGTGATTTTTTTTCCCACACATACATATATATATATATATATATATATATATAATATATATATATATATATATATATATATATCCATCCATCCATCCATTTTCTACCGCTTATTCCCTTTTGGGGTCGCGGGGGGCGCTGGAGCCTATCTCAGTTACATATATATATATATATGTCTTAATAAGGTTATCCAAAAAATAGTGCTCGATACCGTAGTAGAGCGCAATATATACCCTCAATCGTCAGGAGATTTCTCCTGACAATTGAGGGTACCCCCCCCCTCATGAAACAGGCCTGTAGAGATGAAATAGTCTTGTGATTTTTTTTCCCACACATACATATATATATATATATATATATATATATATATATATATATATATATATGTATATATATATATATAAATAAATAAAATAAATACTTGAATTTCAGTGTTCATTTACAAACTACAACTCACAAACACTTTAGAGTTAGGCTCCACCATCAGAATGTGTACTTAAACTTATAAAGATCACATGGATAGTATTCAGTGAGTTGATTCACCAAAACTAACCTGTTATACAGGAGGAAAAAGCACACAGGACGTTTCAATTGTTCACAGACTGGTCGCGCTCATCAGAATGACAAGACACTTCCGGTCTGCAGGTGATAGCATTCAATTGGGAAGAAACGCCCTACTGCCCCCTACTGACCAATGTGAATACTGATGAATGTGTAATGACAGCTCCAAAAACGAATTCAAACCACAAAATAAAATAAATAAATCAACACAAAAATGTGACACATTATGGGTGGGTCACATATGCATGTACAGTAGATGGCAGTATTGTCCTGTTTAAAAGTGTCACAACATTGCTGTTTACGGCAGACGAACTGCTTTACGGTAGACACTGTTGTTGTGTGTTGTCAACACGTCACTCAGGTCCGCCTGAATTTCGGGAGTTTTTCGGGAGAAAATTTGTCCCGGGAGGTTTTCGGGAGAGGCGCTGAATTTCGGGAGTCTCCCGGAAAATCCGGGAGGGTTGGCAAGTATGATTTTAATGTAATACAGTCAAGCAATACCATGCAAAAGATGTGAAAACTTGCAGACATTCAAAATTATATCGCGTAGGACAGTGTTTCTCAACTAGTGTGCCGTGAGATATGGTCCGAATTTTCCGGGAGACTCCCGAATTTCAGTGCCTCTCCCGAAAATCTCCCGGGGCAACCATTCTCCCGATTTCCAGCTGGACAACAATATTGGGGGCGTGCCTTAAAGGCACTGCCTTTAGCGTCCTCTCTCATCTGAAAAGGAGACTATTATATATGTCTCCGTTATCCATAAGTTTATCAATAACCCATAAAGTAGGCAGGCACAAAGCTATTTCTCAGCGTGTGTTTGTACCAGCCGGCACGTTAATACACTGACACACAACATCCGGATTCCCATCATGCATTGCTTCAAAACTACGGCAAGTAGTAATGTCCAAAATTTCCAGCCAGACATTAATATTGGGGGCGTGCCTTAAAGGCACTGCCTTTAGTGTCCTCTCTCACTATTATATATGTCTCCGTTATCCATAGGTTTATCTATAACCCAAAACACGGTGGCCGAATGGATATAGTCACTCATGAACGGTCAAAAAGCTCCTACCGGTCGGACGTGCCCTAAACACCTCTCTAGGGAGGCGTTCAGGTGGCATCCTGACCAGATGCCCGAACCACCTCATCTGGCTCCTCTCCATGTGGAGGAGCAGCGGCTTTACTTTGAGTTCCTCCCGGATGGCAGAGCCTCTCACCCTATCTCTAAGGGAGAGCCCCGCCACCCGGCGGAGGAAACTCATTTCGGCCGCTTGTACCCGTGATCTTGTCCTTTCGGTCATAACCCAAAGCTCATGACCATAGGTGAGGATGGGAACGTAGATCGACCGGTAAATTGAGAGCTTTGCCTTCCGGCTCAGCTCCTTCTTCACCACAACGGATCGATACAGCGTCCGCATTACTGAAGACGCCGCACCGATCCGCCTGTCGATCTCACGATCCACTCTTCCCTCACTCGTGAACAAGACTCCGAGGTACTTGAACTCCTCCACTTGGGGCAAAATCTCCTCCCCAACCCGGAGATGGCACTCCACCCTTTTCCAGGCGAGAACCATGGACTCGGACTTGGAGGTGCTGATTCTCATCCCAGTCGCTTCACACTCAGCTGCGAACTGATCCAGTCAGAGCTGAAGATCCTGGCCAGATGAAGCCATCAGGACCACATCATCTGCAAAAAGCAGAGACCTAATCCTGCAGCCACCAAACCGGATCCCCTCAACACCTTGACTGCGCCTAGAAATTCTGTCCATAAAAGTTATGAACAGAATGGGTGACAAAGGGCAGCCTTGGCGCAGTCCAACCCTCACTGGAAACGTGTCCGACTTACTGCCGGCAATACGGACCAAGCTCTGACACTGATCATACAGGGAGCGGACTGCCACAATCAGACAGTCCGATACCCCATACTCTCTGAGCACTCCCCACAGGACTTCCCGAGGGACACGGTCGAATGCCTTCTCCAAGTCCACAAAGCACATGTAGACTGGTTGGGCAAACTCCCATGCACCCTCAAGGACCCTGCCGAGAGTATAGAGCTGGTCCACAGTTCCACGACCAGGACGAAAACCACACTGTTCCTCCTGAATCCGAGGTTCGACTATCCATCTCGACTGTCTTATATATATATATATATATATATATATATACATAAATATATAAATATATATATATATATATATATATATATATATATATATATATATATATATATATATATAAGAAATACTTGAATTTCAGTGAATTCTAGCTATAAATATACTCCTCCCCTTAACCCCGCCCCCCGGCCGCACCCACCAAGACCCCGCCCACCCCCCCAATCTCCCGAATTCGGAGGTCTCAAGGTTGGCAAGCATGGCTGTGGGAAATTATGCAACTTCACCAGAGCATGTTGACAGATTTAAAACTGTGAGAATAAACTGGATTGCATCACAGAAAGTGATGATTTGCCTGAGAAGCTGGACAGGACAAATAAATAAATAAATAAATAAATAAATAAAGATTTGTGACGTTTTTCCAATGAATGCTGTCAGTGGATACTGTATCTCCATATATGGTCGCGATTTACCTGAAGTGCTTTGCACGAGTCTCCCATTGCAGTGGTCACTTGTGGTCAAAAAGTTCCTTCTTTTTCCCCATTCATTACTAATTACTTCAAACTTATTTCGAAGCATCTGTCTGATTTATATGAACACGTTTAACTTCAATGCAATTTTGCTATCACTCTGCGAGATGCACCAATAATCTACAACAAAACAGCAACAAACAAAAAGGAAATTATTCTACACTTTTAGTGGCTGCAGTGAGCCATTTTGCACTGTTTATCTTTCATATATTTATTTCTTTATATTTTTTGTCCTGTCCAGCTTCTCAGGCAAATCATATAGTTAATGTAGATGCCCATATAGGCTGTTCACATTTAATTTACAAAAGAGAAGTGTAGGATACTTCTCTTGCTGCCTTATTTGTATTTGACTTTATTAAATGTATTTATATTATCATTTGGTGCAGCCGGGCCGGAGCAAGAGGGGATAGAAAGAGAAAAAAAGGAAGACGGAGTTGTTTTTTGTGGGGAAAACAACAACAACAATAGAGCAACACCAGCAAATAGGATATGTACAAATATGATGGTAAAAGTGATAGCAAAGAAGCAGTTAGTGAAATAAATAATAATACAGAAATGACAATGAGCATTAATACACTACAAATGGAGCAATACAAATACCAATAGAAATAGCACTATTGATAATGAACAATACCAATAATTTAAATCTATTGTCAACTATACAGTTGTTCAAATGCAACAATACATATACGTAATGATAACTAGAGATACAAAAGAATGCAGAAAAATGGAGGGGAAGAAAGAGAAGCAACCTCTATTAACCTTGTAGATTGTTATAGTAACAATAGGTTACCGTATTTTTCGGAATATAAGTTGCTCCGGAGCAGAGCCGGCCCGTGGCATAGGCCGTATAGGCAAATGCTAAGGGCGCCGTCCATCAGGGGGCGCCACGCCAGTGCCACAAATGTTGGAAAAAAAAAAAAAAAAGTTGGTACTATTATTTCTAAATACAAAAAATAATCCCACGTTAATTAAAATGCAAAGTAAAGCCTATATAATAGAAATATTATTTGTTACAACATTAAGCCCCACCCCCCCCCCCCCCCACCCCGCACGGTGCGCCCCCTCCCTACCCGTATCATGACTCTTTTTGGACGTCACCACATCAAAAAATCAACACAAAATGTCAAAACGGCCAAAACTGTCAGGTCCCCAGGGAAGAAAAAAGAGAAAAGAAGAGGAGGAGAAACGAGAAAAAGACAGAGGTAGCAGGTAGGTAACGTTAGCCTACATGAAATTATTTGTCTGTTACGGAATGTGATAGTAACCTGGCTTTTTAGCATTAAGCTAATGTTACATGATTCGGCAATTGCTAATCAATAAATAGCTAGTTCTGTTTTAACGTTGGGTTAATATTGTGGAGGGGGGCTAAATTGTTATGAAAAATAATAATGTAACGTTAGGTAATTACAGTACTCCCACCTTACATTCCTCAGGGACATTTGTATTAGATCTTTTAAGCAGGTGTTTTTGTTTACATTGTTATTGCCTTCTGGTTAGCTAATGTTTGCCCTGCAGGTAATAGTCACTTTTCCACCCCTTTATATATTAGGTATAGTTGTAAGCCTAGTTGTTAAAGTGCACATCATTAATGTTAATTAAGCAATATGTATGTAAAAATATTGTATTTCATATATTCATTTCTTATTTTTTGCATTCATTTATTTATTCATATTTTTTTTTATCTTGTTAACTATTCTGATTGTTAATTTGCTTTCTTTAAGTAAAAAAAAAGGTCAAAGACAAAGCTATTCGGTTTCTTGTGAGTATATACACTTCACTGCCGATGTGGGGGGGCGCCACCTAAAATCTTGCCTAGGGCGCCAGATTGGTTAAGGCCGGGCCTGCTCCGGAGTATAAATCGCACCGGCCGAAAATGCATAATAAAGAAGGAAAAGAACATATATAAGTCGCGCTGGAGTATAAGTCGCATCAAACTCCTTTTCATTGAGGGCCACGTCGCAGATATGGTTGCCCTCAAAGGGCCGTTTTTAACAATTACTAATATATGAATATACATGTATATACAGTATATAATACATTAACAATGTATTCTTTTTACATAAACTGCAAAAGAAATAAATTAAATTTTACTTTAAAAACTGGCAGCTCAGTCACCAAAAATTTCCAGTAAAAGCAGTGTTTTTTTTTACAGCAAATAAAACATTTTAATAAATGGAATGGAAAAACAATACCACTGTTTTTAGCGGTAAAATTTTAAAAATGTTTTATTGGTTTTTTTTAAAAAATGTTTTATGTCTTACTATATATGGAAAAAAAAAAGTGCCAAAGTTGATTTTATAATGAAAAACTTAGAATTCAACCCTAAAATCTATTGTCAATTTTACGGTCTACAATTTGATTGATAATTAGGGCCCGCATGGCCCATTGTATAAGGACTCCCAAAGGGAGTCCTTATACAATGGGACATAAGGACCTATTGAATTTGTAAGGTTTTATTATTATTATACCGGCCGCCTCTTTGAGCACTAATTTGACCCACTTAACATGCTTCAAAACTCACCATATTTGACCCACACATCAGGACCTGCAAAAATTGTCTTTTAATGAAAAAACCGAACCCCAAAACTCAAAATTGCGCTCTAGCGCCCCCTAGGAAAAAAAAAAAACTAGACTGCCTGTAACTCCCACTAGGAAGGTCGGAAAGACATGAAACAAAATTCTCTATGTAGGTCTGACTTAGACCTAGATTTCATAATTGTACATTCTTGGGCAGAAATCAACAGGAAGTTGGCAATTCCCCCTTCAAGACAAAAAGTACTAAAAACAGTCACTTTTGCCTCTTTGAGCTGTAATTTGACCCCCTTAACATGCTTCAAAACTCACCGAACTCAACACACACATCAGGACTGGCATAAATTGCGATCTAATAAAAAACGTAACCCCATATCTCAAAATTGCGCTCTAGCGCAATTTTTGAATAAAACGCTGAAAAAACTGCTCCTCGGAAGAAAAAAAATGACAAAACTGCCCGTAACTCCCACTGGAAAGGTCGGAGAGACATGAAACAAAAACCTCTATGTAGGTCTCACTTAGACCTACATTTCATAGATTGACAACCGCCAGAAAAAATCAACAGGAAGTTTGCTATTCCCCCTTCAAAACAAATTTTTTGTAAAAACCGGTCACCTTCCTTCAAAAACTATCTCCTCTGAGCGCGTTTGTCGTTTAGGCTTCAAACTAACACAGGAGAGAGATTGAACCCTTGTGTATAAAAGTACAGAACAGCGTTTTTCTAACTGCTCTGGTTTTGATTTTATGACCCTTCAAAGAACCGCTGCGCTGATGCTGCTGCGCTGCTGTTTTTTTAAGATGGCTGCTTAAAAGCAGGAAGCACCAGCGTGCCCACACAATGCAGACGTAGGTACACTAGACAAAAGTATTGGGACACTTATGACTACCACCGGACAAAAGTATTGGGACACTTTTGACTACCACCGGACAAAAGTATTGGGACACTTAGGACTACCACTGGAAAAAAGTATTGGGACACCTACACTGGACAAATGTATTGGGACACTTAGGACTACAACTTGACAAAAGTATTGAGACACGTACTACTAAAACTGGACAAAAGTATTGGGACACTTAGGACTACCACTGGAAAAAAGTATTGGGACACCTACACTGGACAAATGTATTGGGACACTTAGGACTACAACTTGACAAAAGTATTGGGACACGTACTACTAAAACTGGACAAAAGTATTGGGACACTTAGGACTAGCACCTGCCAAATACGCGGGCCCGACCAACGCTGCTTGCAGCTTTAATTTTTTGTTTTGAAATCGTTAGTCAAGCAGATATTTAAGTACAGTATTTATCTTTATTTTAACAAAAAATATTTGTGGAATACATGATAGTATATCATATTTTATACCGTATTTTTCGGAGTATAAGTCGCTCCGGAGTATAAGTCGCACCGGCCGAAAATGCATAATAAAGAAGGAAAAGAACGTATATAAGTCGCACTGGAGTATAAGTCGCATTTTTTGGGGGAAATGTATTTGCTAAAAGCCAACACCAAGAATAGACATTTGAAAGGCAATTTAAAATAAATAAAGAATAGTGAACAACAGGCTGAATAAGTGTACGTTATATGACAAGTTGTAACGACTTGTAACGATCCTGTATCAATAATACCCAAATTTGTGGTATCATCCAAAACTAATGTAAAGTATCAAACAACAGAAGAATGAGTGATTATTACATTTTAACAGAAGTGTAGATAAAACATGTTAAAAGAGAAAATAAGCGGATACTAACAGTAAATGAAGAAGTAGATTAATAATTAATTTTCTACCACTTGTCCTTAATAATGTGTACAAAATAATAGGTGTATAAATGACACAATATGTTACTGCATACGTCAGCAGACTAATTAGGAGTCTTTGTTTGTTTACTTACTACTAAAAGACAAGTTGTGTAGTATGTTCACTATTTTATTTAAGGACTTAACTGCAATAATAAACATATGTTTAATGTACCGTATTTTTCGGACTATAAGTCGCAGTTTTTTTCATAGTTTGGCCAAGCTCCAGTGCAATTTATATATGTTTTTTTCCTTCTTTATTATGCATTTTCAGCAGGTGCGACTTATACTCCAGTGCGACTTATACTCCGAAAAATACGGTACCCTAAGATTTTTTGTTAAAATAAAGCTAATAATGCAATTTTTTTTATTTAGAAAAGTAAATGTAAATGTAAACAAACGCCATTGGTGGATCGACACCTAACATCCACTGTAATGATACCAAGTACAATCACGTATCGAGTCGATACTACTATGATTACGTCGATTTTTACTTATTTAGAAAAGTACTGAAAATTTTTTAGTACCGGTACCAAAACATTGGTATCGTTACAACACTAATTTAGAACACATTTACCGTATTTTTCGGAGTACAAGTCGCTCCGGAGTATAAGTCGCACCGGCCGAAAATGCATAATAAAGAAGGAAAAAAACATATAAGTCGCACTGGAGTATAAGTCGCATTTTTTGGGGAAATGTATTTGATAAAAGCCAACACCAAGAATAGACATTTGAAAGGCAATTTAAACTAAATAAAGAATAGTGAACAACAGGCTGAATAAGTGTACGTTATATGATGCATAAATAACCAACTGGTATGTTAACGTAACATATTATGGTAAGAGTCATTCAAATAACTATAACATATAGAACATGCTATACGTTTACCAAACAATCTGTCACTCCTAATCGCTAAATCCCATGAAATCTTATACGTCTAGTCTCTTACGTGAATGAGCTCAATAATATTATTTGATATAATGTGTTAATAATTTCACACATAAGTCGCTCCTGAGTATAAGTCGCATCCCCCGGCCAAACTATGAAAAAAACTGCGACTTATAGTCCGAAAAAATAAGGTAAGCTTTGTCAGTGTGCCATGCGTTACCCAGTTTACCCTAGGGCAACAGCGTTAATATATGTTTGATATATTAACCCCAGAGCCAGGCCCACCGTGTCGCCCGGAAGAGCCAGCAGCAGGCCGCAGACAGAGGACAAGGCACGAGAGAAGCAGGGGACAGCCAGCCCTCAAGCCAGCGAGAGACCACACCCCACACGGGCAGAAAGGCGCTGCTGATGGAATCGGTGGTTGAGGATCTCGACTGTAGAGGACACTAAGGAGTCCGTTAAGTGTTTGTCAATAAGCCTTTTAAAAAGCAAGAGTATATTTGTGTCTCTGGGACGCTGCAGCATGAAGGGAGCATCCGCTGTTTCAAGCTCTGCGACGATGAACTCAGCACTCAGTATCGCAAACTGACTAAAGATAAACAGATGTGTGATCCGTCCCATTCACTCTGGAAAAGTTCAACACTGATGATAGGATGATGAGAGTCAAAATGCCTCAAAATGGTTTGTTCAGGTTGGTTCAACCTTCTCCTCCCGCCAGAGTTACAATCCATTGGTGCGTTTATCATCCATCCTTCCATTTTCTACTGCTTGTCCTTTTATCATGAGATGTCTAAATGATTTTGTCTAAAAACATCAACTTCCAAATGATCCAAAACAAACATAATGAATGAATGAATTATATTTCTATAGAGCTTTTCCACATTTGTCTCAAAGCGCTTTATATATGGAGACGAGGGTTGTCCCGATACCAATATTTTGGTACCGGTACCAAAATATATTTCGACACTTTTTGATACCTTTCGGAATAAAGGGGACCACAAAAAAATGGCTTAATTGGCTTTATTTAAACAAAAAATCTTACAGTATATTAAACATATGTTTATTATTGCTATTAAAGAACAATTTTGATGTTCATATTGTTGTTTCTCAGCCAGCGTTTGTGGGTCTGATGGACCCGTTGCATTTTGTGGCTTTTAATGCCTCACAATCAAACACTTGTTTGTTAAAATACTGAACAGATGTTTATTGGGATAAGGTAAACATCTGTTCAGTGTTTTAACACAAAAGTGTTTGATTGTGAGGCATTAAAAGCCACAAGATGCAACGGGTCCATCAGACCCACAAACGCTGGCTGAGTAACAACAATATGAAAAATTTCTCTGCCAGTTTCTACATCCCACAGGGATTCTTCTTTTGTGTTTCTGCACACCTGCGGTTCCCACACAAGGTTGCAACATTGTTTGTCAACACTGTCTGCTCTCATTTTCTCGCACATTTTGACCCTTTGATGTTCTGTGTACCTACACTCCTTCTGTCTAGGCCTGCTGTGTTTGTGTGTGTGTGTGTGTGTGTGTGTGGTACACAGAACATCAATTTCCACACTTCTATTAGCTCCAGGTCCAGTGGACCCGGGTCATCTTATATGTAATATAAATGTGTAGGGGGGGTGTATGGTGTGTGGTCATTAAATATGTATTCTGATATATGTTCTTCACAGAAAATGAGCCAAAGTCAGTGAGTCTCGGTTTGAAAAATTAATTAATTGTATCATTTTTCTTTTAATAAAAAATTAAAACGGGTCCCACAGACCCGAACACCACACAAGGGTTAAGTAAAATAGTGAACATACTAGACAACTTGTCTTTTAGTAGTAAGTAAGCAAACAAAGACTCCTAATTAGTCTGCTGACATATGCAGTAACATATTGTGTCATTTATCATACTATTATTTTGTCAAAATTATGAAGGAGAAGCTATAAAAATGAATTATTAATCTGTTTTGTTCATTTACTGTTAATATCTTCTTATTTTCAGTTTCAACATGTTCCATCTACACCATACTTGCCAACCCTCCCGGATTTTCCGGGAGACTCCCGAAATTCAGCGCCTCTCCCGAAAACCTCCCGGGACAAATTTTCTCCCGAAAATCTCCCGAAATTCAGGCGGAGCTGGAGGCCACGCCCCCTCCAGCTCCATGCGGACCTGAGTGACGTGTCGACAGCCTGTTTTCACGTCCACTTTCCCACAATATAAACAGCGTGCCTGCCCAATCACGTTATAACTGTAGAATGATCGAGGGCAAGTTCTTGGTTTCTTATGTGGGTTTATTGTTAGGCAGTTTCATTAACGTCCTCCCGGCGCGGCAACAACACACAACAACAGCAGTCACGTTTTTGTCTGCCGTAAACAGAAATGTTGTGACACTCTTAAACAGGACAATACTGCCATCTACTGTACATGCATATGTGACAATAACATGTAGTTATTTTGGAGAGTGCAGTGCACAACTGCGCACACAAGGAGACGAAGCAGAATGCATCATCAGAGAGGGTGTTCAGCATGGTTAGAAAAATAGTGACAGAGAATAGAACAAGGATGGACAATTCAACCCTTAACTCAACAATAAGTAGATGAGTGTTATGTGTGTGTATCCATCCATCCATCCATTTTCTACCGCTTATTCCCTTTTTGGGGTCGCGGGGGGCGCTGGAGCCTATCTCAGCTACAATCGGGCGGAAGGCGGGGTACACCCTGGACAAGTCGCCACCTCATCGCAGGGCCAACACAGATAGACAGACAACATTCACACTCACATTCACACACTAGGGCCAATTTAGTGTTGCCAATCAACCTATCCCCAGGTGCATGTCTTTGTGTGTGTATATGTGTAAATAAATGAACACTGAAATTCAAGTATTTCTTTTATTTATATATATATATATATATATATATATATATATATATATATATATATATATATATATATATATATATATATATATATATGTATATATATATATATATATATATATATATATATATATATATATATACCTAGAATTCACTGAAAGTCAAGTATTTATTATATATATATATATATATATATATATATATGAAATACTTGACTTGGTGAATTCTAGCTGTAAATATACTTCTCCCCTCTTAACCACGCCCCCAACCACGCCCCCCAACCACGCCCCCACGACCACGCCCCCCCCACCTCCCGAAATCGGAGGTCTCAAGGTTGGCAAGTATGATCTACACTTCTGTTAAAATATAATAATTTAATTTCATTTTTATTTATCTCCTTCATTGATTTGCATTTTTGATCAATAGACAATTAAACTTTAGCAACAAAACACATATTTACACACCTATGCTTGAGAAGGAACAGGATGAAGAAACTGTTATATTTCCTGCCCCCTTCAACATAATAAGTAGTTCATGGATAGCCCAGATTCACAAGCATACAAACCAAACAAATACATCCAAATATAATGAAAATAAACAAAAAACACAACAAGTGCAAAACTTAATGAAGTGCAAACCGAACAAAAAAAAAGTAATATACACCTCACGGGATGATACAAAACAAATACAAAACCAAAAAAATAAGTAAGATAATAAATATAAAGCAAAATGTAAACACTTACTGTCCATATGATCTTATTGTTCTGTCTTTATATATATATTTTTTTCAATTGGAATATATTTATACAATCTTTATCTCATTGTAAAGAGAATTCCATAGTTTAACCCAAACCACTGATATACACATTTGTTTTAAAGTTGTCCTTGAATTCTGATCTTGGAAATGACATTTTCTTCTATGCTCTTCATTCTCACAAGTGATGACAAACATTTGTTGTAAATTTGTCGGTAATGTTATACTTTTAGCCTTAAACATGACACATCATGTCTGTAACTTTACTAGCTCCTGTAGCTTCAATAAAGCAGAATTAATAAATAGTATGTTAGTGTGTTGTAGATAATCTGCTTTATGAATAATCCTTATAGCTCTTTTCTGTAGTTGATACAATGCCTTTATGTTACTCTTATATGTGTTCCCCTACACTTTATGTTACTCTTATATGTGTGCCCCCACACTTTATGTTACTCTTATATGTGTGCCCCCACACTTTATGTTACTCTTATATGTGTTCCCCAACACTTTGTTACTCTTATATGTGTGCCCCCACACTTTATGTTACTCTTATATGTGTTCCCCAACACTTTGTTACTCTTATACGTGTGCCCCCACACTTTATGTTACTCTTATATGTGTTCCCCAACACTTTGTTACTCTTATATGTGTTCCCCCACACTTTATGTTACTCTTATATGTGTTCCCCCACACTTTATGTTACTCTTATATGTGTGCCCCCACACTTTATGTTACTCTTATATGTGTTCCCCAACACTTTGTTACTCTTATATGTGTGCCCCCACACTTTATGTTACTCTTATATGTGTTCCCCAACACTTTGTTACTCTTATATGTGTGCCCCCACACTTTATGTTACTCTTATGTGTTCCCCAACACTTTGTTACTCTTATATGTGTTCCCCCACACTTTATGTTACTCTTATATGTGTTCCCCCACACTTTATGTTACTCTTATATGTGTTCCCCCACACTTTATGTTACTCTTATATGTGTTCCCCAACACTTTGTTACTCTTACATGTGTTCCCCCACACTTTATGTTACTCTTATGTGTTCCCCCACACTTTATGTTACTCTTATATGTGTTCCCCCACACTTCCACACAGTAGCTGATATATGGCAATATAAGTGCACAATACAATATACGCATTGCCCTATAATCTAACACACATTTTACCTTATTTAATATAAAAAATACTCTTAGACATCTTTTTCTGTACATGTGCAATATGAGATTTCCATGTCAGACTCCTAAAAATCTAAGTTCAGAAACCCTTTCAATATCAATTCCATCTATTGACAGTTTAATCGTTTCCTCTCTTTTCCTCTTACAAAAAAAAATCATAAAATGTGTTTTTTTTTATTGACATCAAACCATCTCTTAAGATTAATCATTTCCTGTTCAATAATGTTTGATAAGGCTTTTAATCACTTATTGGAAAATTGAATTGAATTAGAGAGAACCCAGCATGGACGAATAGAACAGACAAGTCATTGTTTTGTCTGCTCGCGGAAAACAAACATCCTAATCTACTATTTAATACAAAAATACTCTTAGACATCTTTTTCCGTACATGTGCAATATGAGATTTCCATGTCAGACTCCTAAAAATCTAAGTTCAGAAACCCTTTCAATATCAATTCCATCTATTGACAGTTTGATCGTTTCCTTACTTTCCCTTTTACAAAAAAATCACAAACTTTGTTTTTTTACACTCAATGATAATTTATTGACATAAAACCATCTCTTAAGATTAATTATTTCCTGTTCAATAATGTTTGATAAGGCATTTAATCACTTATTGGAAAATTGAATTGAATTAGAGAGCACCCAGCATGGACGAATAGAACAGACAAGTCATTGTTTTGTCTGCCCGCGGAAAACAAACATCCTAATCTACGATTTGACTCCCTCGAATGGCCTTGGCGCTGTGAAAACAGGACCAGGCTGTTCTGAAAAACAACCCCCGAGGACACCTCAACGATGGACGCTTTTGACCTCCCTCCCTCCTCAACGACACCTGGAGTCGAACTTTTGTAGATCGGCCTCATTCTAAAAGAACATTACATCATCACACCCAAGACAATTGAGCGCATACACACACACACCCCCCCCTCCCCCACCCCACGCCTTCACCACCGCTTGTTTTCCCATCGGGGTGATGGTCGGCTGGCAGCGCTTCATAGCAGCAGTTGACCTCCAGGGTTCCCAACTCCCTCCCCCTCTGTTGCAAGTTGTCGTGATTAAATGTAGCATGTTTATGTGTGCATGGCATGGAGGTTTTTTCCCACTCCAGACTAGGCCCCCTTAGGAGCCCAGTCTAGATTGTATTTTTTTACTCATCTTCTTCCCCAGTGTTTTACCTTTTTCTTATCTTTTACGGGGCGCCTCGTGACGACCCATCAGCGTTCCTGTTCTGTAACCCTGTACACTGTTTGTTTGTCTAATCTTGAACGGGTTTGTGCTGAAAACAAAGTTTCGTTGTACTTGTGCAATGACAGTAAAGACCTATCTATCTATCTATCTATTTATCTACCTATCTATCTATCTATCTTATTCTTCTGTTGTTTGATACTTTACATTAGTTTTGGATGTAGTTACAGGATCATACATTGGTCATATTCAAAGTCTTCATGTTTCCAAGGACGTATTTCCTGAGTTTATACACATATCATCAATTTTAAGAAAAGGAAAAAAGATTTTGTGATAAAAAAATATCGATGTAATCATAGTAGTATCGACTAGATACGCTCCTGTGCTTGGTATCATTACAGTGGATGCTAGGTGTAGATCCACCATGGCGTTCGTTTACATTCAGTACTTTTCAAAAAGAGTATAGTACCGTTTTTGATTTATTAGTACTGCGATGCTATACTCATACTTGCCAACCTTGAGACCTCCGATTTCGGGAGGTGGGGGGTGGGGGGCGTGGTTGGGGGCGTGGTTAAGAGGGGAGGAGTATATTTACAGCTAGAATTCACTAACTCGAGTATTTCATATATATATATATATATATATATATATATATATATATATATATACATATATGTATGAAATACTTGACTTTCAGTGAATTCTAGCTATATGTATTTATTTATTTTATTATATATATAAATAAAAGAAATACTTGAATTTCAGTGTTCATTTATTTACACATATACACACACATAACACTCATCTACTCATTGTTGTACTTGAAAGTACAATGCAATACAATTCCGGGGCAATGGCACCTATCAAATACACAGTAATGAAAACACAGTTGTTCTACTAACTGTACTGTGTGTTATGAGAGTAGAGTATGTGTGTGTGTGGCCCTTTAATAGGTGACAGCATGTGAGGTGAGTGACGTCAGTGAGTGTGTGGGCGAGAAAAGAGAGGGAGCGGTAGCTGAGTGCTGGGGGGACTAGTTGGTTTTGTGTTGGATTGGCTGTGTGCAAGCAATCAATAAAGCAAGATTTGCAACTAATCGCTGGACCCGAGCATACATCGGCCCTGGAGAAGTGTCTCCCCTGCGCTCTTAGACTACGGTCTCGTTCTTCTGCTTCGTCTCCTTGTGTGCGCACACTGGACTCAGGTCCGCATGGAGCTGTAGGGGGCGTGGCCTCCAGCTCCGGCTGAATTCCGGGAGTTTTTCGGGAGAACATTTCTTCCGAAGGTTTTCGGGAGAGGCGCTGAATATCGGGAGTCTCCCGGAAAATCCGGGAGGGTTGGCAAGTACGGCTATACTAGTACATAATGGAAACCCAGACACTGAAAACGGTGTTAAAATGCTGTTATGTTAAAAATGTAGAGAGAACAGTTGTCTTTTTGCTGTCATGCTCACATACAACAATGCTACCATTCCTCCCATCCATGTCTTTCTCTCTCCGTCTACGAGTTAGCAGTCCCAGGCCTCAAACCTTCTAAAAATACAGCCTGCACAAATGTGTGTGTGGATGTGTGAGCTTGAAAAGAAGCAGCATAAGGCCAGCAGACTGCGAGTCTTACACGCAATGCCTAAGTATACATCGGAACACGGAAAGAAGTGCGCACGTACACAGCCACAACTGCCATCTGCGCAAAGCTCGTTGGTGGCAGCAACATCCGCCTACACTTGCACCGAGGACACAAAACAAGCAAACACACCGCATCTCGTCCCGCTTTGGCACCAGAAATTGAAATTGGAAGCGAGGACAGACTCGAGGAGGCGCGTTCTCCTCCTCCTCAGCCTTCCCGGTAAGGTCTATTCAGGTGTACTGGAGAGGAGGCTACGCCGGATAGTCGAACCTCGGATTCAGGAGGAACAGTGCGGTTTTCGTCCTGGTCGTGGAACTGTGGACCAGCTCTATACTCTGGGCAGGGTCCTTGAGGGTGCATGGGAGTTTGCCCAACCAGTCTACATGTGCTTTGTGGACTTGGAGAAGGCATTCGACCGTGTCCCTCGGGAAGTCCTGTGGGGAGTGCTCAGAGAGTATGGGGTATCGGACTGTCTGATTGTGGCGGTCCGCTCCCTGTATGATCAGTGTCAGAGCTTGGTCCGTATTGCCGGCAGTAAGTCGGAACCGTTCCCAGTGAGGGTTGGACTCCGTCAAGGCTGCCCTTTGTCACCGATTCTGTTCATAACTTTTATGGACAGAATTTCTAGGCGCAGTCAAGGCGTTGAGGGGATCCGGTTTGGTGGCTGCAGGATTAGGTCTCTGCTTTTTGCAGATGATGTGGTCCTTCCATCCATCCATTTTCTACCGCTTATTCCCTTTGGGGTCGCGGGGGGCGCTGGAGCCTATCTCAGCAACAATCGGGCGGAAGGCGGGGTACACCCTGGACAAGTCGCCACCTCATCGCAGATGATGTGGTCCTGATGGCTTCAAATGGCCAGGATCTTCAGCTCTCACTGGATCGATTCGCAGCCGAGTGTGAAGCGACTAGAATGAGAATCAGCACCTCCAAGTTTGAGTCCATGGTTCTCGCCCGGAAAAGGGTGGAGTGCCATCTCCGGGTTGGGGAGGAGATTTTGCCCCAAGTGGAGGAGTTCAAGTACCTAGGAGTCTTGTTCACGAGTGACGGAAGAGTGGATCGTGAGATCGACAGGCGGATCGGTGAGGCTTCTTCAGTAATGCGGACGCTGTATCGATCCGTTGTGGTGAAGAAGGAGCTGAGCCGGAAGGCAAAGCTCTCAATTTACCGGTCGATCTACGTTCCCATCCTCACCTATGGTCATGGTTCTCGCACGGAAAAGGGTGGAGTGCCATCTCCGTGTTGGGGAGGAGATCTTGCCCCAAGTGGAGGAGTTCAAGTACCTAGGAGTCTTGTTCACGAGTGAGGGAAGAGTGGATCGTGAGATCGGTGAGGCTTCTTCAGTAATGCGGACGCTGTATCGATCCATTGTGGTGAAGAAGGAGCTGAGCCGGAAGGCAAAGCTCTCAATTTACCGGTCGATCTACGTTCCCATCCTCACCTATGGTCATGGTTCTCGCCCGGAAAAGGGTGGAGTGCCATCTCCGGGTTGGGGAGGAGACCCTGCCCCAAGTGGAGGAGTTCAAGTACCTAGGAGTCTTGTTCACGAGTGAGGGAAGAGTGGATTGTGAGATCGACAGGCGGATCGGTGAGGCGTCTTCAGTAATGCGGACGCTGTATCGATCCGTTGTGGTGAAGAAGAAGCTGAGCCGGAAGGCAAAGCTCTCAATTTACCGGTCGATCTACGTTCCCATCCTCACCTATGGTCATGAGCTTTGGGTTATGACCGAAAGGACAAGATCACGGGTACAAGCGGCCGAAATGAGTTTCCTCCGCCGGGTGGCGGGTCTCTCCCTTAGAGATAGGGTGAGGAGCTCTGCCATCCGTGGGAGCTCAGAGTAAAGCCGCTGCTCCTCCACATTGAGAGGAGCCAGATGAGGTGGTTCGGGCATCTGCTCAGGATGCCACCCGAATGCCTCCCTAGGGAGGTGTTTAGGGCACGTCCGACCAGCAGGAGGCCACGGGGAAGACCCAGGACATGTTGGGAAGACAATGTCTCCCGGCTGGCCTGGGAACGCCTCGGGATCCCCCAAAAGAAGCTGGACGAAGTGGCTGGGGAGAGGGAAGTCTGGGCTTCTCTACTTAGGCTGCTGCCCCCGCGACCCGACCTCGGATAAGCGGAAGAAAATGAAT
>NC_084569.2:36757458-36774958 GCF_033978685.3 Nerophis lumbriciformis | reverse complement strand
GTGTTACATCAAATGTTATTAATTCAATCTTAACAGAAGTGGGTCATCCCCCGGACATTGTCTACTTATGCATTGTTCTCCCATGAAATCGGCGGTATTGATATTTCAGTATTGATCCTCACACCACTAACAGTCAGCCACTCTTACTTCTAAATGTCCATTGATTCACTTTTAATATGATTTCATTACATGGTACATTTAGCACGTTGTGAACTTATTAGCCCCTTAAGGCGGTGATTTTCAACCTTTTTTGAGCCAAGGCACATCAGAGTGGGGGAAATGTAAAATATATATTTAAAAAAAATACATTAGGTCAGGAAAAAACACAGTCATCCCTACAAGCCTGTTCCGCAGGTTTCTCTGCTCTTCAGGGGATAAAGGCAGGGGGAAAACTGCGCAACAGGCTTGTAGGGATGAAATAGCCTCTGTGTTTTTTCCTGACCTAACGTATACCGCTCTATCCCGGTATTGAGCACTGTATAACGGATAAATCACAGAAACCTTGACTATTTAAAGGGGAACATTATCACCAGACCTATGTAAGCGTCAATATATACCTTGATGTTGCAGAAAAAAGACCATATATTTTTTTAACCGATTTCCGAACTCTAAATGGGTGAATTTGGGCGAATTGAACGCCTTTCTAATATTCGCTCTCGGATGCAATCCGCTATTTTCTCAAACACCGAGTCAAATCAGCTCTGTTATTTTCCGTTTTTTTTCGACTGTTTTCCGTACCTTGGAGACATCATGCCTCGTCGGTGTGTTGTCGGAGGGTGTAACAACACGAACAGGGACGGATTCAAGTTGCACCAGTGGCCCAAAGATGCCAAAGTGGCAAGAAATCGGACGTTTGTTCCGCACACTTTACCGACGAAAGCTATGCCACGACAGAGATGGCAAGAATGTGTGGATATCCTGCGACACTCAAAGCAGATGCATTTCCAACGATAAAGTCAAAGAAATCTGCCGCCAGACCCCCATTGAATCTGCCGGAGTGTGTGAGCAATTCAGGGACAAAGGACCTCGGTAGCACGGCAAGCAATGGCGGCAGTTTGTTCCCGCAGACGAGCGAGCTAAACCCCCTGGATGTCTTGGCTCACACCGTCCCTTATGCCACCGAAGATGATCAAGAGAAGAATATCGACCCTAGCTTCCCTGGCCTGCTGACATCAACTCCAAAACTGGACAGATCAGCTTTCAGGAAAACAGCGCGGATGAGGGAATGTCTACAGAATAAAGTTAAAAGTTAAAGTACCAATGATTGTCACACACACACTAGGTGTGGCGAGATTATTCTCTGCATTTGACCCATCACCCTTAATCACCCCCTGGGAGGTGAGGGGAGCAGTGGGCAGCAGCGGTGGCCGCGCCCGGGAATCATTTTGGTGATTTAACCCCCAATTCCAACCCTTGATGCTGAGTGCCAAGCAGGGAGGTAATGGGTCCCATTTTTATAGTCTTTGGTATGACTCGGCCGGGGTTTGAACTCACAACCTACCGATCTCAGGGCGGACACTCTAACCACTAGGCCACTGAGTAGTAGTAGTAGTAGTAGAATATATCAATTGATGAAAATTGGGCTGTCTGCACTCTCAAAGTGCATGTTGTTGCCAAATGTATTTCATATGCTGTAAACCTAGTTCAGGGGTCGGCAACCCAAAATGTTGAAAGAGCCACATTGGACCAAAAATACAAAAACAAATCTGTCTGGAGCCGCAAAAAATTAAAATCCATATTACATACAGATAGTGTGTCATGAGATATAAATTGAATTAAGAGGACTTAAAGGAAACTAAATGAGCTCAAATATAGCTACAAATGAGGCATAATGATGCAATATGTACATATAGCTAGCCTAAATAGCATGTTAGCATCGATTAGCTTGCAGTCATGCAGTGACCAAATATGTCTGATTAGCACTCCACACAAGTCAATAACATCAACAAAACTCACCTTTCATGCACAACGTTAATAGTTTGGTGGACAAAATGAGACAGAAAAAGAAGTGGCATAAAACACGTCCTAGAAAGTTATACATGTAAACAAACTACGGTGAGTTCAAGGACCGCCAAAATTAGTAGGACAAAACGGCGCTCGCCAAATACTCGAATCAGTGAAGCATGTTTAATACAAACAGTGTGCTTTGTAACAATTAGGGAGGCTGGTGTCATGTTTGTCCTCCTACAGAAACCATATTAAAACAAAAAAAGATTTTTTTTCCCCTCATATTTTGCCATTTTTGATACATTTTTAAAAAAGCTCCAGAGAGCCACTAGGGCGGCGCTAAAGAAAATGCGGCTCTAGAGCCGCGGGTTGCCGACCCCTGACCTAGTCCATAGTTGTTAGTTTCCTTTAATGCCAAACAAACACATACCAATCGTTGGTTAGAAGGCGATCGCCGAATTCGTCCTCGCTTTCTCCCGTGTCGCTGGCTGTCGTGTCGTTTTCGTCGGTTTCGCTTGCATACGGTTCAAACCAATATGGCTCAATAGCTTCAGTTTCTTCTTCAATTTTGTTTTCGCTACCTGCCTCCACACTACAACCATCCGTTTCAATACATGCGTAATCTGTTGAATCGCTTAAACCGCTGAAATCCGAGTCTGAATCCGAGCTAATGTCGCTATAGCTTGCTGTTCTTTCCGCCATGTTTGTTTGTATCGACATCACTATGTGACGTCACAGGAAAATGGACGGGTGGTTAAAATCAGGCACTTTGAAGCTTTTTTTAGGGATATTGCGTGATGGGTAAAATTTTGAAAAAAACTTCGAAAAATATAATAAGCCAATGGGAACTGATTTTTAAATGGTTTTAACCCTTCTGAAATTGTGATAATGTTCCCCTTTAAACAAATCCATTGTCATATCGACATGGTTTAATGCAGTGTTTTTTAACCTTTTTTGAGCAAAGGCACATTTTTTGCGTTGAAAAAATCCGAAGGCACACCACCAGTTGACATCATTAAAAAACAAAACTCAGTTGACAGTAAAAAGTCGTTGTCGCAATTGTTGGATATGACTTTAAAGCATAACCAAGCATGCATCACTATAGCTCTTGTCTCAAAGTAGGTGTACTGTCCCCACCTGTCACATCACGCCCTGACTTATTTTGACTTTTTTTGCTGTTTTCCTGTGTGTAGTGTCTTGGTTCTTGTCTTTCGCTCCTATTTTAGTGGCTTTATCTCTTTTTTTGGTATTTTCCTGTAGCAGTTTCATGTCTTCCTTTTTGTGCTATTCCCCGCACCTGCTTTGTTTTAGCGATCAAGACTATTTCAGTTGTTTTTATCCTTCTTTGTGGGGACATTGTTGATCGTCATGTCATGTTCGGATGTACATTGTGGACGCCGTCTTTGCTCCGCAGTAAGTCTTTGCTGTTGTCCAGCATTCTGTTTTTGTTTACTTTGTAGCCAGTTCAGTTTTAGTTTCATTCTGCATAGCCTTCCCTAAGCTTCAATGCCTTTTCTTAGGGGCACTCACCTTTTGTTTATTTTTGGTTAAAGCATTAGACACCTTTTTACCTGCACCCTGCCTCCCGCTGTTTCCGACATCTACAAAGCAATTAGCTACCACCTACTGATATGGAAGAGTATTACACGGTTACTCTGCCGAGCTCTAGACAGCACCGACACTCAACAACAACACTTAATTTGCAGACTATAATTACTGGTTTGCAAAAAATATTTTTAACCCAAATAGGTGAAATTAGATCATGGGTATCAAACTCTGGCCCGCCGTGTAATTTCACTTGGCCCTTGAGGCGATATCAAATTAACACTAAAGCTGGCCCGCCGATCATATATTGCGGGGGTGCCGTGGTGACACCGCATTCACCGCTAATTCTCATACTTGCCAAGTATGAGAAATCCACTTTAACGGCGGATGGTTACCTGAAAGGCTGTGTGATCAGGTCAATGCATACGTCAGTGCAAAGATGAGTGAGGAGACTACAACTCTTTGCTCACTGGCAAATTTATCTTCAAAATAAACCCAGATGGAACTTTGGATAAAACTGTTACCAAGTTTTGAGCAAATAAATTATGTGAATTTAAATAAAACATTTAAAAATGTTCCTGTATGGCGCTACAAGGTGTGTGTGTGTGGTGGGGGGGTTTGGTGGTAGCGGGGGTGTATTTTGTAGCGTCCCGGAAGAGTTGGTGCTGCAAAGGATTCTGGGTATTTGTCCTGTTGTGTTTATGTTGTGTTACGGTGCTGTTGTTCTCCCGAAATGTGTTTGTCATTCTTGTTTGGTGTGGATTCAGAGTGTGGCGTATATTTCTAACAGTGTTAAAGTTTTTTATATGGGCACCCTCAGTGTAACCTGTATCGCTGTTGATTAAGTATGCCTTGCATTCACGTGTGTGTGTGTGCGTACAGAAGCCGCACATATCTTATGGCTGGGTCTGCACGTTGTTAGAATGGATGAAAAGCGGACGTGACGACAGCTCGTAGAGTACGTTAAAGGCAGTGCCTTTAAGGCACGCCCCCAAGACTGTGGTCCGGGTGGACTACGGGATATAATGACTGATGAACACCTTCGTTCGATAATGAAGGTTGCCTCAGCTCAAAGCCTGAGCCCCGACATTAATGAACTAGCATCAGAGGTGGGTAGTAACGCGCTACATTTACTCCGTTACATCTACTTGAGTAACTTTTGGGATAAATTGTACTTCTAAGAGTAGTTTTAATGCAACATACTTTTACTTTTACTTGAGTATATTTATAGAGAAGAAACGCTACTTTTACTCCGCTACTTTTATCTACATTCAGCTCGCTACTCGCTACTAATTTTGATCGATCTGTTAATGCACGCTTTGTTTGTTTTGGTCTGTCAGACAGACCTTCATAGTGCCTGCGTTTCAACAAATACAGTCACTGGTGACGTTCACTCCGTTCCACCAATCAGATGCAGTCACTGGTGACGTTGGACCAATCAAACAGAGCCAGGGGTCACATGACCTGACTTAAACAAGTTGAAAAACTTATTGGGGTGTTACCATTTAGTGGTCAATTGTACGGAATATGTACTGTACTGTGCAATCTACTAATACAAGTTCCAATCAATCAATCAAAAGTGTGAAGGAAAAAAGAAATTTTTTTATTTCAACCGTACACCCCGTCAAAAGCCTAAAGACTGACTGCACAGTTACTGTCTTCACAATAAAAGTGCCGCTCCATCCAAAAGTGCGCTTTCAAAATAAGAGTCTCCGAAAGCCTGCGCAAACAAGCTAGCAAGCTACGGAGTTTGCCGCCAATGTATTTCTTGTAAAGTGTATACAAACGAATACAATCAATGCAAGTCATCAGAATCAGGTAATACACCAACTTATATTCTTGTCTTCATGAAAGAAAGGAATCTATATGTGTTAAACATGCATGTATATTCATTAAAACACCTTTAACATGTAAACAAAAACGGCAAAAAAAAATATATATAAATTATATACTGTATATATCAATGTATGTATATATATATATATATATATATGTGTGTGTGTGTGTGTATATATATATATATATATATGTATATATATATATATATATATATATGATATGTGTGTGTATGTTACTCATCAGTTACTCAGTACTTGAGTAGTTTTTTCACAACATACTTTTTACTTTTACTCAAGTAAATATTTGGGTGACTACTCCTTACTTTTACTTGAGTAATACATCTCTAAAGTAACAGTACTCTTACTTGAGTACAATTTCTGGCTACTCTACCCACCTCTGACTAGCATCCAAGTAAAGATGGCAGGTATCTGGCTTGGGCACATCAGATTAGATCAGTGTGTTGCAAACTGAGCAGTTTAAAGTCCTGAATGGTTGTTTTATTCATTGTTTTTTTATTTTCAAATTTATTAGCCTGTGGAAAAAGTTAATGTTGATATTTACCTCTGAAGGCTGCAAATAGAAAACAGGCATTCAATTTGTATTTAAATTGTATTTGATATGCCATTGATATTTTTTTATTATTATTATTATTATTATTTGAAACTCAATTTTGCATGTCACTCTAAAGTTATATAAGCCTTGCTTGTTCAATATTCCAATGCACAACTTGTTTGGGTCCCTATTAAAAGGTTAATTTGTTCAACCTTGGCCCGCGGCTTTGTTCAGTTTTACATTTTGGCCCACTCTGTATTTGAGTTCGACACCCCTGAATTAGATAGTCTCCCACGGCACACCAGACTGTATCTCACGGTACTTACGGTACTACAACAAGCAATCCATATCTCACCAAATTTGGACACCCGATGTCTATTAGTAGTAAGGTGGGGATGAAACTTAACAATAAAGAAAGTTTGAACTAAGCAGCTACTGTGATGCCATGTCGTGAAACTCTTGTTTATTGGCTCTGTATCCGCCATCAGGTCACCTCCACACCCACATAGAAATACTCGACAGCTCAGGCTTCACTGTTCCCAAGCTATGCTATGGAGAATGCAAATGAGCTGCTCCTTTTTGGTGCAAACATGCCATTAGCCTGTCACATCATTCACCGGCTGGAGCAGTGGGGCCCATTACCCAGCCGCCCCCTGGCCAAAGAGTCCCACTATACCACTCTTTGACCAGAGGAGGGGAACCTCCCGTTTTAAATGGACGGATAAGAACTGTTAACACACAGGGTCTGTTCTACTAGGATCATACTTGCCAACCCTCCCGGATTTTCCGGGAGACTCCCGAAATTCAGCGCCTCTCCCGAAAACCTCCCGGAACACATTTTCTCCCGAAAATCTCCCGAAATTCAGGCGGACCTGGAGGCCACGCCCCCTCCAGGTCCGCATGGATTGATGTTGTTGTAATATATTGAGTTGGAGGCAATAAACAGGCGAGGGGATGAAGTACGTCTCTTTACTGTAGACTTCAGAACAGACTCACACACTTGACGTCAGGTGCGCAACACCACGTAAATCGTTGGCCAACCAAAAAGTAACCACAGTACGCTATAGCCAACATTCACCAGGAGATGGCAACAGACAAACTGCACTGTGCACTGTCTCTGTCCCTCTTGATATATATATATATATATATATATATATATATATATATATATATATATATATATATATATAGCTAGAATTCACTGAAAGTGCAGTATTTTCTTATATATATATATATATATATATATATATATATATATATATATATATATATATATATATATATATATATATATATATATATATATAGATATATGCATACTAGTTTTAGCTATTTGGCTGTTCTAGTTTATATTTTTATTTATTTTTTATTATCTTTTTATTTTAATTGTTTTTAATACACTCGCACTTTGAGGTTGTTTACTCAATGTAAAGTGCTTTTTACAAATAAAATATTATTTTTTATTTTTTTTACCCACCTGCTCCCAGTGCCACCCACACTGGTTTAAATGTAACTTAGATATTGGGTTTTCACTATGTAAAAGCGCTTTGAGTCACTAGAAAAAAGCGCTATTTAAATATAATTCACTTCACTTCACTTACAGAGAAATTGGATAAAATTGCTACAATATGAAAAGGGGTAGGATTAAATAAGCTCTGCTTCTTATTCCTCCTTTTCGGACGTGCTGTCATGAAACAACTGGAAACGTGCGACGCACTACATTGTATCGTATGCATGTTCCAAATAAACTGAAACTGAACTGAATTGAACGGTACGAGACGTGTTAAGTCGCACTTACAGTTCTACTATATTTTGCAGTGAACAAGGGTGAAAAGAGGGATGCAGATGGCGGGTTTTGGCTGAAGGCTCTGCTGTGTAATAAGAACCACATTTTGCAGGGCTGAAATATGCTTTACGTGGCAGAGCGCTGCACACACAACCCGCCCACCGACCCACACAGGCACACACACACACACACACACACACACACACACGTGAATACAATAGGAATTCTGACTAAGCATAAGAAACGATGTCTCCCTAAAACAACTTTAATGTATAAATGCACTCATGTTTTGTTTATTTTTATTCTTTCATTCTAAGATCGGGATGTTTTATTCCCACTGGAAGCCACAAAACAATCATAATCAGTGTTTACAAACACGCATGTCAGCCTCCAAGTCAGTAGATCATGTTTCAAATCTTGTGTTTCAGGATCTCTCAATGGTTTTCTTCCGGTATTCCGGCTTACTCTCACACTCCAAGATCATGTATGTTGGGCTGAGTGTATATTAAGCCAGTGTTTTTCAACCACTGTGAGATACAGTCTGGTGTGCCGTGGACAATTATCTAGTTTCACCTATTTGGGTTAAAAATATTTTTTGCAAAACAGTAATTATAGTCTGCAAATTATGTGTTGTTGTTGAGTGTTGGTGCTGTCTAGAGCTCGGCAGAGTAACCGGGTAGTACTCTTCCAGCCGGTAGCTAATTGCTTTGTAGATGTCGGAAACAGCGGCAGGCAGGGTGCAGGTAAAAAGGTGTCTAATGCTTAAACCAAAAAATAAACAAAAGGTGAGTGCCCCTAAGAAAAGGCATTGAACCTTAGAGAAGGCTATGCAGAACGGAACTAAAACTGAACTGGCGACATAGTAAACAAAAACAGAATGCTGGATGACAGCAAAGACTTTCTGCGGAGCAAAGACGGCGTCCACAATGTACATCCGAACATGACATGACAATCAACAAAGAAGGATAGAAACAACTAAAATATTTTTTATTGCTAAAACAAAGCAGATGCGGGAAATATCGCTCAAAGGAAGACATGAAACTGCTACAGGAAAATACCAAAAAAAGAGAAAAAGCCACAAAAATAGGAGCGCAAGACAAGAACTAAAACACTACACACAGGAAAACAGCAAAAAAAACCCTCAAAATAAGTCAGGGCGTGATGTGACAGGTGGTGACAGTACACCTACTTTGAGACAAGAGCTATAGTGATGCATGCTTGGTTATGGTTTAAAGTCATATCCAACAATTGCGACAACGACTTTTTACTGTCAACTGAGTTTCGTTTTTTAATGATTTCTGCTGGTGGTGTGCCTCCGGACCTTTTCAACGCAAAATATGTGCCTTGGCTCAAAAAAAGGTTGAAAAACATTGTAATTAAGCCATGTCGATATGACAATAGATTTTTTTAAATAGTCAAGGTTTCTGTGGTTTATCCGTTATACAGTGCTCAATACCGGGGTAGATTGGTATACGTTAGGTCAGGAAAAAACACAGAGGCTATTTCATCCCGACAAGCCTGTTTCGCAGGTTTTCCCCTGTCTGTATCCCCTGAAGAGCAGAGAAACCTGCGGAACAGGCTTGTAGGGATGAAATAGCCTCTGTGTTTTTTCCTGATCTAACGTATTTTTTTAAATATATATTTTACATTTCCCCCGCTCTGTTGAAAAAAATCGACATCCACACCATCCATCCATCCATTTTCTACTGCTTGTCCCTTACACCAAGGGAGTTAAAAAAAAAAAAAAAAAAGTCACGTTGTATATAAATCATTAACCAACTTTAATGTGCTTTTTGGCAAATCAGAAAACTGAAAAAGCAGGTCCGGCTGATCGGTCGTTGTGTTCATCAATATATTGACATATTACATATACAATTTGTGGAGATTTTCTTCAGAATTAGCACACACTAGTGTTATTAAATTATTTTGATACTTTTCTAAATAAAGGGGACCACAAAATATTGCATTATTGGCTTTATTTTAACAACAAATCTTAGGGTACATTAAACATATGTTTATTATTGCAAGTTTGTCCTTAAATAAAATAATGAACATACAAAACAACTTGTCTTTTATTAGTAAGTAAGCAAACAAAGGCTCCTAATTTAGCTGCTGACATATGCAGTAACATATTGTGTCATTTATACACCTATTATTTTGTTAAAATTATTAAGGACAAGTGGTAGAAAATGAATTATTAATCTACTTGTTCATTTACTGTTAATATCTGCTTACTTCCTCCTTTAACATGTTCTATCTACACTTCTGTTAAAATGTAATAATCACTTATTCTTCTATTGTTTGGATGCTTTACTTTAATTTTGGATGATACCACAAATTTGGTTCCTCTCTTTAAGAAGGAGAACCGGAGGGTGTGTTCCAACTATCGTGGGATCACACTCCTCAGCCTTCCCGGTAAGGTCTATTCAGGTGTACTGGAGAGGAGGCTACGCCGGATAGTCGAACCTCGGATTCAGGAGGAACAGTGTGGTTTTCGTCCTGGTCGTGGAACTGTGGACCAGCTCTATACTCTCGGCAGGGTCCTTGAGGGTGCATGGGAGTTTGCCCAACCAGTCTACATGTGCTTTGTGGACTTGGAGAAGGCATTCGACCGTGTCCCTCGGGAAGTCCTGTGGGGAGTGCTCAGAGAGTATGGGGTATCGGACTGTCTGATTGTGGCAGTCCGCTCCCTGTATGATCAGTGCCAGAGCTTGGTCCGCATTGCCGGCAGTAAGTCGGACACGTTTCCAGTGAGGGTTGGACTCCGCCAAGGCTGCCCTTTGTCACCTATTCTGTTAATAACTTTTATGGACAGAATTTCTAGGCACAGTCAAGGCGTTGAGAGGATCCGGTTTGGTGGCTGCAGGATTAGGTCTCTGTTTTTGCAGATGATGTGGTCCTGATGGCTTCATATGGCCAGTATCTTCAACTCTCGCTGGATCAGTTCGCAGCCGAGTGTGAAGCGACTGGGATGGGAATCAGCACCTCCAAGTCCGAGTCCATGGTTCTCGCCCGGAAAAGGGTGGAGTGCCATCTCCGGGTTGGGGAGGAGATCTTGCCCCAAGTGGAGGAGTTCAAGTACCTCGGAGTCTTGTTCATAAGTGGGGGAAGAGTGGATCGTGAGATCGACGGGCGGATCGGTGCGGCGTCTTCAGTAATGCGGACGCTGTATCGATCCGTTGTGGTGAAGAAGGAGCTGAGCCGGAAGGCAAAGCTCTCAATTTACCGGTCGATCTACGTTCCCATCCTCACCTATGGTCATGAGCTTTGGGTTATGACCGAAAGGACAAGATCACGGGTACAAGCGGCCGAAATGAGTTTCCTCCGCCGGGTGGCGGGGCTCTCCCTTAGAGATAGGGTGAGAAGCTCTGCCATCCGGGGGGAGCTCAAAGTAAAGCCGCTGCTACTCCACATGGAGAGGAGCCAGATGAGGTGGTTGGGGCATCTGGTCAGGATGCCACCTGAACGCCTCCCTAGGGAGGTGTTTAGGGCACGTCCAAACGGTCCACGGGGAAGACCCAGGACACGTTGGGAAGACTATGTCTCCCGGCTGGCCTGGGAACGCCTCGGGATCCCCCGGGAAGAGCTGGACGAAGTGGCTGGGGAGAGGGAAGTCTGGGCTTCCCTGCTTAGGCTCCTGCCCCCGCGACCCGACCTCGGATAAGCGGAAGAAGATGGATGGATGGATGGACCACAAATTTGGGTATCAATCCGATACTAAGTAGTTCCAGGATCATACATCGGTCATATTCAAAGTCCTCATGTGTCCAGGGACATATTTCCTGAGTTTATAAACATAATAAACATTTTGAAAAAACGAAAGAAGATGTTTTGATGCCAAAAAATATCCTATTGACTAGATACGCTCCTGTACTTGGTATCATTACAGTGGATGTCAGGTGTCGATCCACCAATGGCGTTTGTTTACATTGTGATGCCGGTGATCTACGGTGTGTAGTGAAGCATGTTTAGCTATTCCTCGTCCTGCAGGGATGATACTTGTAAGAAACTTACTTTATTTGTCGCCATGGAGGCGAGGATTAGTGATTTAGAAGTAGCTAGCGTTTGTCGCTAGCTAGTTATCCATGTCTTAAAGCACCTCTTCCTGAGGGCGTTTCAGTGTTATAGGTTCACCTTTATCTTTAGTTTTTAAGCCAAAATGCATCCGTTCTCCCTTTTCTGTCTACACACTGTGTCTGCTTGTAAGTACTCCGTGATTGTGTGCTGCCGAACATGCTCCTCTGCTCGTAAACCAGCAATGACACGACTTGACGACGACGAGGGCGCGGCGGACCGATACTTTTCAGAGGCGGTATGGTACCGAATATGATTCATTAGTTTCACGGTATACCGTACAACCCTAGCACCCACTTAGCTCAGGAAACAACTTCGATGTCTTAATTACTTGTGTTTTGTTGTTTCCGAGAAACCAGAGTTTATGAAAAACTTCACCCTGGCCAGAGGTTTTTCCAAAAAGCTTAATGTTTGAGGATAAAAAGTTATGTTTGAGTGTAGGCAAAAGGGCATGACGCATTGAAAAATGTCTTTCCAAAAATGTCTGGGTTCATGTGGACATAGCCTATTAGCGTACATGCTTGCTTGCTCATATTTGCCCAGTGATTGGCTCACTAGGGTGTACCTTGGCTTGGATAGGCCCATGACTCAACCATGACGCCAATGCACGGCCAATTAACTGGTGACCCGGGGGCCAAATCCCGCCTAGGAATAACACCTCTTCTCCCTACATCAGGGGTCGGCAAACCAAAACGTTGAAAGAGACAAAAATACGAAGCAAAAATCTTAAAAGCCTTATATAAGTGTTATAACGAAGGTAGAAACACATGATGTAAGTGTCTATATTAGCTATATTAGCTGAAGCAAATCTTTGTTGACAGAAATGTATTTTCATTTTTTATTCTACACATTTTTGCAACATTGGAAACAATTAGTAAAATGGAGGCTTCTCACAGGATAAGATAACGTCTGGAAATTACTGGTATAGATGTGCATGTCCAAGTTTAAGGAAACGGCAGGCTGTCTTCTTCTAATGGACTTATTCCAATCTTTGCAAGCTGGGTAACGTTTGCTGTGTTCTGGAACAACATGGCGCACAAACAACTATCAGAAACGCAGCCGATATTACAGACAGATAATGTGTCACGAGACATGCAAATATAAATTAAACACACATAGGACATAAGTAAAGGAAATTAAATGAGCTCAAATATACCTACGATTGCAATCGGACTATTCCGGACAAGGCGTGAAGGTAAGAACATATCTTCTCTCAAAAAGGTACAAAAAACGGGAAACAAGGCTGATCACACTTAGAGTTGAAGTAAACAGCTAGCATAAGCTATGGCATAGCAAGAAACAAACATGAAACTGTGGCATGAAAAGAGCAATGACGCCAGGACGACTAACTGGCAAAGACGGGCTTAAATAATAGTCTCTTGATTAGAGCAGGTGCGTGTCCCGAACACATGAGGCAGGTGAAACTAATCAGTCGCCATGGAAACTAAAACAAACAAGGATGTACAAAAACAGGAACTAATGGAGTCTTGAAACTAACAGAAAATAACACAAACACGATCCAGACCACAGATCATGACAATATGTACATACAGCTAGCCTAGATAGCATGTCGGCATCGATTAATTTGCAGTCATGCACTGACCAAATATGCCTGATCAGCACTCCACACAAGTCGATAACATCAACAAAGCGCACCTTTCTGCATCCACGCACAGCATAAAACGTTTGGTGGACAAAATGAGACAAAGCAGGAGTGGCATCAGAGAAAGTTGTACGATGGGTTCAAGGGTCGCTGAAATTTGTAGGACAAAACAGTGCTTGCCATATACTCTCATCAGTGAAGCATGTTTAATACAAACAGTGAGATTTCTAACATTTAGGAAGGTTTGTGTCATTTGCTCTTATTTCTTCATCTTTTTCCACTTTCACACATCTCTGAAAGAGGTCCAGGACCACCCCCCCTACATGTTTGCATCAATTTCCTGAAAACGCTAGAGTGCTCCTGTTGTAGAGAGGGAATATTGTAACTGAGGCCAGCCAGTGTGTGTGTGTGACAATCATTGGTACTTTAACTTTAAAAGGTTGACAAACACTGAACTAAACATTTTGCAGAAGGTCCCTAAAGAAATTGGGCTAACTCTGACAAAACAAACAGACCAAAACCAAATATTCTCCGTAGTATAAAAAAAATATGGTAACACTTTAATATGGGGAACATATGAACGATTAATTGGTTGCTTATTAGCATAGGGTTAGGGTTAGGGTTAGAGTTTGGGTTAGGGTTAGGGTTGGGTTGGAGAAGACTCTTAGTTAATGGCTTACTGGTTGTATAATAAGGCCATGCAGAATAAGGCAGTAATAAGTACTTAATAATGACTAATTAAGAGCCAATATAAACCCATACTAAAGTGTTACCAAAAATGTTCTCCGTAGTATAAAAAAAATATGGTAACACTTTAGTATGGGGAACATATGAACCATTAATTAGTTGCTTATTAGCATAGGGTTAGGGTTAGGGTTTGGGTTAGGGTTAGGGAAGACTCTTAGTTAATGGCTTACTGGTTGTATAATAAGGCCATGCAGAATAAGGTATTAATAAGTACTTAATAATGACTAATTAACAGCCAATATGTTACTGATTTGCATGTTAATAAGCAACCAATTTATGGTGCATATGTTCCCCATACTAAAGTGTTACTAAAAATGTTCTCCATAGTATAAAACAAATATGGTAACACTTTAGTATGGGGAACATATGAACCATTGATTAGTTGCTTATTAACATAGGGTTAGGGTTAGGGTTAGGGTAAAAGTTAGGGTTAGAGAAGACTCTTAGTTAATGGCTTACTGGTTGTATAATAAGGCCATGCAGAATAAAGCATTAATAAGTACTTAAGTACTTAATGACTAATTAAGAGCCAATATGTTACTAATTTGCATGTTAATAAGCAACTACTTAATGGTGAATATGTTCCCCATACTAAAGTGTTACCAAAAATGTTCTCCGTAGTATAAAAAAAATATGGTAACACTTTAGTATGGGGAACATATGAAGCATTAATTAGTTGCTTATTAGCATAGGGTTAGGGTTAGGGTTAGGGTAAAAGTTAGAGTTAGGGTTAGGGTTGGGGTTAGGTTGGAGAAGACTCTTAGTCAATGGCTTACTGGTTGTATAATAAGGCCATGCAGAATAAGGCATTAATAAGTACTTAATAATGACTAATTAAGAGCCAATATGTTACTGATTTGCATATTAATAAGCAACTAATTTATGGTGCATATGTTCCCCATACGAAAGTGTTACCAAAAATGTTCTCCGTAGTATAAAAAAAAATATGGTAACACTTTAGTTTGGGGAACATATGAACCATTAATTAGTTGCTTATTAACATAGGGTTAGGGTAAGAATTAGGGTTAGGGTTGGGGTTGGGTTGGAGAAGACTCTTAGTTAATGGCTTACTGGTTGTATAATAAGGCCATGCAGAATAAGGCATTAATAAGTACTTAATAATGACTAGTTAAGAGCCAATATGTTACTAATTTGCATGTTAATAAGCAACTAATTTATGGTGCATATGTTCCCCATACTAAAGTGTTACTAAAAATGTTGTCCATAGTATAAAACAAATATGGTAACACTTTAGTATGGGGAACATATGAACCATTAATTAGTTGCTTATTAGCATAGGGTTAGGGTTAGGGTTAGGGTTGGGGTTAGGGTTAGAGAAGACTCTTAGTACGTGGCTTACTGGTTGTATAATAAGGCCATGCAGAATAAGGCATTAATAAGTACTTAATAATGACTAATTAAGAGCCAATATGGTACTAATTTGCATGTTAATAAGCAACTAATTTATGGTGCATACGTTCCCCATACTAAACCCGTAGTATAAAAAAAATATGGTAACACTTTAGTATGGGGAACATATGAACCATTAATTAGTTGCGTATTAGCATAGGGTTAGGGTTAGGGTTAGAGTTAGGGTTAGGGTTGGGGTTAGGGTTAGCGAAGACTCTTAGTTAATGGCTTACTGGTTGTATAATAAGGCCATACAGAATAAGGCATCAATAAATACTTAAGTACTTAATAACGACTAATTAAGAGCCAATATGGTACTAATTTGCATGTTAATAAGCAACTAATTTATGGTGCATATGTTCCCCATACTAAACCCGTAGTATAAAAAAAATATGGTTACACTTTAGTATGGGGAACATATGAACCATTAATTAGTTGCTTATTAGGGTAGGGTTAGGGTTGGGGTTGGGGTTGGGGTTAGGGTTAGGGTTAGGTTTAGAGAAGACTCTTAGTTAATGGCTTACTAGTTGTATAACAAGGCCATGCAGAATAAGGAATTAATAAGTACTTAATAATGACTAATTAAGAGCCAATATGTTACTAATTTGCATGTTAATAAGCAACTAATTTATGGTGCATATGTTCCCCATACTAAAGTGTTACCAAAAATGTTCTCCGTAGTATAAAAAAAAATATGGTAACACTTTAGTTTGGGGAACATATGAACCATTAATTAGTTGCTTATTAGCATAGGGTTAGGGTTAGAGAAGACTCTTAGTTAATGGCTTACTGGTTGTATAATAAGGTCATGCAGAATAAGGCATTAATAAATACTTAATAATGACTAATTAAGAGCCAATATGGTACTAATTTGCATGTTAATAATCAACTAATTTATGGTGCATATGTTCCCCATACTAAACCCGTAGCATAAAAAAAAATATGGTAACACTTTAGTATGGGGAACATATGAACCATTAATTAGTTGCTTATTAGTAAAGGGTTAGGGTTAGGGTAAGAGTTAGAGTTAGGGTTAGGGTTAGAGAAGACTCTTAGTTAATGGCTTACTGGTTGTATAATAAAGCCATGCACAATAAGGCATTAATAAGTACTTAAATACTTAATAATGACTAATTAACAGCCAATATGTTACTAATTTGCATGTTAATAAGCAACTACACCCTGAAGGAAATAAGCGGTAAAAAATGGATGGATGGATGGATGTTCCCCATACCAAAAATGTTCTCCGTAGTATAAAAAAATATGGTAACACTTTAGTATGGGGAACATATGAACCATTAATTAGTTGCTTATTAACATAGGGTTAGGGTAAGAGTTAGGGTTATGGTTGGGGTTGGGGTTAGGGTTAGAGAAGACTCTTAGTTAATGGCACTGGTTGTATAATAAGGCTATGCAGAATAAGGAATTAATAAGTACTTAAGTACTTAATAATGACTAATTAAGAGCCAATATTAACCCATACTAAAGTGTTACCAAAAATGTTGTCCATAGTATAAAAAAAATATGGTAACACTTTAGTATAGGGAACATATGAACCATTAATTAGTTGCTTATTAGCATAGGGGTAGGGTTAGGGTTAGGTAAGAGTTAGGGTTAGGGTTAGGGTTAGGGTTAAGGTTAGGGTTAGAGAAGACTCATAGTTAATGGCTTACTGGTTGTATAATAAGGCCATGCAGAATAAATCATTAATAAGTACTTAATAATGACTAATTAAGAGCCAATATGTTACTAATTTGCATGTTAATAAGCAACTAATTTATGGTGTATATGTTCCCCATACTAATGTGTTACCAAAAATGTTCTCCGGAGTATAAAAAAAAATATGGAAACACTTTAGTATGGGGAACAAATGAACCATTAATTAGTTGCTTATTAGCATAGGGTTAGGGTTAGGGTAAGAGTTAGGGTTGGGGTTAGGGTTTGGGAAGACTCTTAGTTAATGGCTTACTGGTTGTATAATAAGGCCATGCAGAAAA
>NC_084569.2:36739958-36754958 GCF_033978685.3 Nerophis lumbriciformis | reverse complement strand
ATCCTGCAATGGCGCCCCATAATACACCTGCTGCGATCCTGTTTTTATGTTTTTATGTTTTTATTAATTCTATTTTAATTATTTATTTTTTATCGTGTTCTGTTTGTGTTGTGTTGTGTTTGCTCGGTACTCGTTTTATCTTTTAACCTGCTCATTGTACAGCACTTTGGCTACCCCTGTGGTAAATTTTAAATGTGCTCTATAAATAAAGTTGATTTGATTTGATTTGATTTATATATATATATATATATACACCGTATTTTCCGCACTATAAGCCGCCCCGGGTTATTAGCCGCACCTTCAATGAATGGCATATTTCAAAACTTTGTTCACCTATAAGCCGCCCCGGGTTATTAGCCGCGCCTACGCTGCGCTAAAAGGAATGTCAAAAAAAACAGTCAGATAGGTCAGTCAAACTTTAATAATATATTACAAACCAGCGTTCTAACAACTCTGTTCACCCCCAAAATGTAATGTGCAAATGTGCAATCACAAAAATAGTAACACTCAAATTAGTGCAGAGCAATAGCAACATCAATAACTCAACGTTGCTCGAACGTTAATGTCACACAACACACAAAATAAACATTTAAAGCTCACTTTCTGAAGTTATTCCTCATCCATAAATCCCTCGAATTCTTCTTCAGTGTCTGAATTAAAAAGTTGGGCGAAAACGGCATCCAAAATGGCCGGCTCCGTCTCGTCGAAGTCATCAGAGTCAGTGTCGCTGTTGTTTTTCCAGCAGTTCCGTGAATCCTGCCTTCCGGAAAGCTCGGACCACAGTTGAGACCGAAATATCCGCCCAGGCATTTACGATCCACTGGCAGATGTTGGCGTATGTCGTCCGGCGCTGTCTCCCTGTCTTAGTGGCGCAGGTCATCTTGTTGCTTCCAACCATTGATTCATTTATGTTCAATTCTCTCGCTGCTGCTCTATTTCCGTGTTCTACTGCGTGACTTATTGCCTTGAGTTTGAATTCTGCGTTGTACGCGTGTCTCTTAATAGGAGCCATTTTGTGGTCTTCACAGATGTAAACACACAAATGAAATGAAACGTAATATCCGCGCGCTTCTTCTTCTTCTACGGGGGCGGGTGGTTGCTTACAGTAGAAGAAGAAGCGCTTCCTCTTCTATGGGGGCGGGTGCTTACCTTGGCGGTTGCTTACCGTAGAAGAAGAAGCGCTTCCTCTTCTACGGGGAAAAAAGATGGCGGCTGTTTACCGTAGTTGCGAGACCTAAACTTTATGAAAATGAATATTAATATTAATCCATATATAAGGCGCACCGGGTTATAAGCCGCACTGCCAGCTTTTGAGAAAATTTGTGGTTTTTAGGTGCGGCTTATAGTGCAGAAAATACGGTACATATATACAGTATATATGTGTATATATATATATATATATATATATATATATATATATATATATATATATATATATATATATATATATATATATCATATTTTCAGCACATTGATTTTCGTTTCCATAGCGGTGTCAATCATATATATTTATACAGTATATAAAATATATGTGTGTGTAAATATATATATGTGTATATATATATATATATATATATATAGCAATCAATCAAAGTTTACTTATATAGCCCTAAATCACAAGTGTCTCAAAGGGCTGCACAAGCCACAACGACATGCTTCATAACAGTATGGAATATGTATAACATTTACTGTATTTTGGTCATTTTCATCATTAAACTGATACTTTCAGCGCATTGATTTCCGTTTCCATAGCGACGACGATCATATATATTTATACAGTATATAAAATATATGTGTGTGTAAATATATATTTATATATAAGTGTATGTATATATATATATATATATATATATATATATATATATATATATATATATATATATATATATATATATGTATATATATATATATATATATGTGCATATACACACACATATATATATATATATATATATATATATATTTATATACATACAGTATATATATGTATAAATATAATCAATCAATCAATCAATCCCCCCCCCCCGAAAGCCTGGCCAGTGCACTATTTAGAATAGAATAGAATAGAATAGAATAGAATAGAAAGTACTTTATTGATCCTTGAGGGAAATTCAGCACCAGAGTTTGCTCACAATAGACAAACATTTAGGTATTTTTACATGTGAATAATATAAATACAGTCTATTATACAGCATTATTCACATGTGAATAACATAAATACAGTCTATTATACAGCATTATTCACATGTGAATAACATAAATACAGTCTATTATACAGCATTATTTACATGTGAATAATATAAATACAGTCTATTATACAACATTATTCACATGTGAATAACATAAATACAGTCTTTTATACAGCATTATTCACATGTGAATAACATACAGTCTATTATACAGCATTATTCACATGTGAATAACATACAGTCTATTATACAGCATTATTCACATGTGAATAACATACAGTCTATTATACAGTATTATTCACATGTGAATAACATAAATACAGTCTGTTATACAGCATTATTCACATGTGAATAACATAAATACAGTCTATTATACAGCATTATTCACATGTGAATAGCATAAATACAGTCTATTATACAGCATTATTCACATGTGAATAACATACAGTCTATTATACAGCATTATTCACATGTGACTAACATAAATACAGTCTATTATACAGCATTATTCACATGTGAATAACATAAATACAGTCTATTATACAGCATTATTCACATGTGAATAACATACAGTCTAATATACAGCATTATTCACATATGAATAACATAAATACAGTCTATTATACAGCATTATTCACATGTGAATAACATAAATACAGTCTATTATACAGCATTATTTACATGTGAATAACATAAATACAGTCTATTATACAGCATGATTCACATGTGAGTAACATAAATACAGTCTTATATACAGCATTATTTACATGTGAATAATATAAATACAGTCTATTATACAGCATTATTCACATGTGAATAACATAAATACAGTCTATTATACAGCATTATTCACATGTGAATAACATAAATACAGTCTATTATACAGCATTATTCACATGTGAATAACATACAATCTATTATACAGCATTATTCACATGTGAATAACATAAATACAGTCTATTGTACAGCATTATTCACATGTGAATAATATAAATCCATGTAAGAGATGAATATATTTTTGCACCCACATTACATGAAACTAAATACGTCTAGAAGACCTCCTACTTAGACCACGTGTCAGGGAGAAAGAAGATGGAGAGAAAAAAAAAAACAGGGAATGCTGAGGACCCCCTGCTGGTACCACTGAGCAATCCATTAGCTGATGCAGACGTGATTGATGAAACTCCAAAAGCTTTTCCCCGAAACTTGTCAGTGAATTGTTTTCCCCGTTAAAAGCTCATTTTCACGACACGGTGAACAACACAGATATGCTAATAACTTCTGCCGAAACCAGCGTGCATCTCAGCGTTGTGCTATGGATGACAAAGTGGATTATTTGTGGTAGTAGTATCCAAATTTATACTTTCCTTATTTTCCCATTTTTTAATTTTTTTATCTTTGACTGTACGTTTGGAATGTGACTAATAGAAAAACAACTGTGTGCAACAAAAAGCTCTATGTCGCCCTGTCCCAGAAGGACTCCGCACAAATTCAAACATTGATTTGTGTTATTGTGTGAATGCTCCAAAGCATTCACACATATGCTTTTCTACACAAAAATGTATCTATTTATTCAACTTTTTCTTCTCCAGATTTTGGCGCACTATACCGTCCACATTTTTCACCCGATTCAAAACGTTCCAACTTCAAACCGGGTTAGGGGTTAGGATAACCTTAACCTAACCCTAACCCTAACCCATTTCAATGGGACATTCTTCAAAATTCCACAACTCCCACATTTTTCATCTGATTCAAACTGTTCCAACTTCAAAATATTCAGCCTATTCCAAGAAAATTCCCAGATTTCCCAGAATTCCAGGTTTTCCGGGACATTTTTCCCACTCAAAATGAATCGGCCGTTTTTCAAACTTCCACCATTTGCACATTTTTCAACCGATACAAACCATTCCACCGTCCTGGACATTTAAACTATTTTTTTTTTTTAAGTTAAAAAAAAATTCCAGGATTTTCCAGAATTCCTGGTTTTCCAAAGCCCTATTTCCACCCTTTTTTCTGACGACTACTCCTTCCACATTTTTCAACGCATTTCAATCGTTCCAGCGTCAAAAAATTCCTCTTAATCAGGACAAAAAACAAAGTTGTTTTTGCACAAGAAAAATTCCCAGTTTTACCGAAATTCAAGGAATTCCGTAAGACCATTTCTCAATTCAACATGTTACTACTTCAACATTTCTCAACCGATTTGAAAAATGCTATTACCAACCATTTCAATTCATTCATACCATTCATGTTTTTTTTTTACCATTTTTCCAAAAATTCCTGCTTTTACCGAAATTCCCAATTTTGGGGGAAATTCCCATTGAAATCAATGGGACATTCTTCAAAGTTTCACAACTCCCACATTTTTCATCTGATTCAAACTGTTCCAACTTCAAAATATTTAGCCTATTCCCAGAAAATTCCCAAATTTCCCAGAATTCCTGAACATTTTTCCCATTCAAAATGAATCGGCCGTTTTTCAAACTTCCACTATTTACACATTTTTCAACCGATACAAACCATTCCACCTTCAACACATTCCACCATCTTGGACATTTAAACTACTTTTTTTTCTAAGGTAAAAAAATTCCAGGATTTTCCAGAATTCCTGGTTTCCAAAGCCCTATTTCCACCCTTTTGTCTGACGACTACTCCTTCCACATTTTTCAACGCGTTTCAACCGTTCCACCGTCAAAAAAATTCCTCTTAATCAGGACAAAAAACAAAGTTGTTTTTACAAGAAAAATTCCCAGTTTTCCCTAAATTTCAGGAATTCCATAATACCATTTTTCAATACAACATGTTACTACTTCAACATTTCTTTGCCCGATTTAAAAAAATTATACCACCAACCATTTCAATTCATTCATATCATTCATGTTTTTTTTACCATTTTCCAAAAAATTCCCGCTTTTATCGAAATTCCCAATTTTGGGGGAAATTTCCATTGAAATCAATGGGACATTATTCAAAGTTCCACAACTCCCACATTTTTCATCTGATTCCAACTGTTCTAACTTCATTTATTCAGCCTATTCCCAGAAAATTCCCAATTTTCCCAGAATTCCAGAACATTATTCCCATTCAAAATGAATCGGCCGTTTTTCAAACTTCCACCATTTGCACATTTTTCAACCGATACAAACCATTCCACCTTCAACATATTCCACCATCCTGGAAATTTAAACTAACATTTTTTCTAAGTTAAAAAAAATTCCAAGATTTTCCAGAATTCCTGGTTTTCCAAAGCCCTATTTCCACCCTTTTGTCTGACGACTACTCCTTCTACATTTTTCAACGCGTTTCAACCGTTTCACCGTCCAAACAATTCCTCTTAATCAGGACAAAAAACTAGGTTTTTTTTGTACAAGAAAAAATCCCAGTTTTACCGAAATTCCAGGAATTCCGTAATACCATTTCTCAATTCAACATGTTACTACTTCAAAATTTCTCGACCGATTTGTTATTTTTCAAATTGATTCGGACATTTGGACAGTAAAATATTAGTATATTAGTAGTTTAAAAATGTCATTTTTTTCTAATTTTATTCCAATTTTTTGCTCTTTTTTTCTTACATTTGTACTGTTGTTTTTTTCCAATGTAAGAATATAATAATAATAATAATAAATATAATAATAATAATAAATATAATAATAATATTGCATAACCTATTGTGTCCAAACGTATGCCTGTACGAAAACATCAATTTTCAGTTACATATTTAAAACAGTGTTTATTATTATTGTTTTTATTTTTCAAATTAATTCGGACATTCGGAGAGTAAAATATTAGTATATTAGTAGTTTAAAAATGTCAACTTTTTCTCATTTTATTCCGATTTTTTGCTCTTTTTTCTTACATTTTTACTGTTGCTTTTTTTCCAATGTAAGAATAGAATAATAATAATAATAAAAATAACAATAGTATTGCATAACCTATTGTGTCCAAAAGTATGCCTGTACAAAAACATCAATTTTCAGTTACATATTTAAAACAGTGTTTATTATTATTGTTGTTATTTTTCAAATTGATTCGGACAGTAAAATATTAGTATATTAGTAGTTTAAAAATGTCAGCTTTTTCTCATTTTATTCCGATTTTTTGCTCTTTTTTCTTACATGTTTACTGTTGTTTTTTTTTCCAATGTAAGAATAAAATTATAATAATAATAATAAAAATAATAATAATATTGCATAACCTATTGTGTCCAAACGTATGCCTGTACGAAAACATCAATTTTCAGTTACGTATTTAAAACAGTGTTTATTATTATTGTTGTTATTTTTCAAATTGATCCGGACATTCTAACAGTAAAATATTAGTATATTAGTAGTTTAAAAATGTCAGCTTTTTCTCATTTTATTCCAATTGTTTTCTCTTTTTTCTTACATGTTTACTGTTGTTTTTTTCTCAATGTAAGAATAGAATAATAATAATAATAAAAAGAATAATAATATTGCATAACTTATTGTGTCCAAACGTATGCCTATACGAAAACATAAATTTTCAGTTACTTATTTAAAACAGTGTTTATTATTATTGCTGTTATTTTTCAAATTGATTCGGATATTCGGACAGTAAAATATTAGTATATTAGTAGTTTAAAAATGTCAGCTTTTTCTCATTTTATTCTGATTTTTTGCTCTTTTTTTCTTACATTTTTACAGTTGTTTTTTTTCCAATGTAAGAATAGAATAATAATAATAATAATAAAAATAATAATGTTGCATAACCTATTGTGTCCAAAAGTATGCCTGTACAAAAACATACATTTTCAGTTACATATTTAAAACAGTGTTTACTATTGTTGTTATTTTTCAAATTGATTACTTCATAAACCTCACCAGACACGGAAAATATGTAGTATTTAATTTTTTTTAAATTAACTAATTAACTAAACTTTGTTCATATTTTAAGTATATTTTATTTTTATGATGAGCGCTTCTAGTATTTTAGATCAGGGGTGTCGAAAACTTTTTTTTAATAATTTTTTTTTTTTATAAACAGATAATATATGTTATTATTAGCTTAAATATTTCAGTTTTTGCTCTCTTTTCTTACATTTTTACTGTTGTTTTTTCCAATGTAAGAATATAATAATAATAATAATAATAATAATATTGCATAACCTATTGTGTCCAAACGTATGCCTGTACGAAAACATAAATTTTCAGTTACATATTTAAAACATTGTTTATTATTGTTGTTGTTATTTTTCAAATTGATTACTTCATAAACCTCACCAGACACGGAAAATATGTAGTATTTAATTTTTATTTTTTTATTAACTAATTAACTAAACTTTGTTCATATTTTAAGTATATTTTATTTTTATGATGAGCGCTTCTATTATTTTAGATCAGGGGTGTCGAAAACTATTTTTTTTAATTTATTTTTTATTTTTTATATAAACAGATAATATATGTTATTATTAGCTTAAATAATTCAGTTTTTGCTCTTTTTTCTTAAATTTTTACTGTTGTTTTATTTCCAATGTATGAATATAATAATAATAATAAAAATAATAATAATATTGCATAACCTATTGTGTCCAAAAGTATGCCTGTACAAAAACATACATTTTCAGTTACGTATTTAAAACAGTGTTTATTATTGTTGTTATTTTTCAAATTGATTACTTCATAAACCTCACCAGACATGGAAAATATGTAGTATTTATTTATTTTTTTAATTAACTAATTAACTAAACTTTGTTCATATTTTAAGTATATTTTATTTTTATGATGAGCACTTTTAATATTTTAGATCAGGGGTGTCGAAAACTTTTTTTTTTATAAATCATTTTTTTTATAAACAGATAATACATGTTATTATTAGCTTAAATAATTCAGTTTTTGCAATTTTTTCTTACATTTTTACTGTTGTTTTTTCCAATGTAAGAATAGAATAATAGTAATAATACAAATAATAATAATATTGCATAACCTATTGTGTCCAAAAGTATGCCTGTACGAAAACATACATTTTCAGTTACGTTTTTAAAACAGTGTTTATTATTGTTGTTATTTTTCAAATTACTTCATAAACCTCACCAGACACAGAAAATATGTAGTATTTAATAATGTTTTTGGATGAACTAATTAACTAAACTTTGTTCATATTTTAAGTATATTTTATTTTTATGATGAGCGCTTCTAACATTTTAGATCAGGGGTGTCGAAAACTTTTTTTTTTATAATTTATTTTTATTTTTATAAACAGATAATATATGTTATTAGCTTAAATAATTCAGTTTTTGCTCTTTTTTCTTACATTTTTCCTGTTGTTTTTTATTTCCAATGTATGAATATAATGATAATAATAATAATATTGCATAACCTATTGTGTCCAAAATTATGCCTGTACGAAAACATACATTTTCAGTTACGTATTTAAAACAGTGTTTATTATTGTTGTTGTTATTTTTCAAATTGATTACTTCATAAACCTCACCAGACATGGAAAATATGTAGTATTTTTTTTTTTTTTTAATTAACTAATTAACTAAACTTTGTTCATATTTTAAGTACATTTTATTTTTATGATGAACGCTTCTAATGTTTTGGATCAGGGGTGTCGAAAACTTTTTTTTTTTTAAATAAATAAACATTTTATAAACAGATAATATATGTTTAAAGACAAAAGTTGTGTTATAGGTGATTAAGTATGTTATTATTAGCTTAAATAAATCAGTTTTTGCTCGTTTTTTTCTTACATTTTACTGTTTATGTTATTTCAAAACACACAACTTTTGAAATTTTAGCAGACACATTAGGTATATTTGCACAAAGTATCAGGTCAGTATTGCCGATTCCAGCCTGAATTTTACTCGGTATCGGATCAGAAAGAAAATCAGTGGTATCGCACATCACTAATGTTCAGTAATTTTAGCTTTTAGATATTAAAAAATATATATTCTGGTCCAGGTCATTCTAACCTGTGCTTCGATATTATATTTTAATGATAGAAGGTTACATATGTGTGGGTGACCCTGAGGAAACATTTCATAGTGTAATGCATGGAGGAATTCGAACCAGGAACCCTTCATTTACGGGACAACACACTCTGCTCATTGGTTCATTAGATATACTGGTCTTCATGCATGTCGCCACTTCAAGTGTTTCAGCCTTGAAAAGGTAATGCGCCTCCTAAAAAGGTCAGCGATAAATCACAAAGCAAAGGGAGAAGCACTAGCGTACACACACACACACACACACACACACACACACACACACACACACACACACACACACACACACACACACACACACACACACACACACACACACTTGTATTTCTTACCTTCTTGAGACCTCTGAAAAATGCCTACCTCTTTAGAACCACCCTTTCTAGATATATAAAGATTTGTATTTACATGATTAATGTATACATACTATGCAAATATAAAAAAGCTTGTTGTAAAAAATGAGTATGAATTTCACCAGAAAACGGTCTTAGAATTGTGTCAGTATTATAATAAAAGTCGTCATTTTACTCAACGCAAGTCAACATTTTACAAGAAAAACTGAACATGTGCGCAATATTATGATAAAAGTTGGAATTTTACTCAATTTTACGCAATTTTGCAAGGAAAGCTTAACATTTTTGGAATTTTATGAAAAGAGTCGTCATTTTACTCGACAAAAGTCACAATTTTATAAGAACACTTTAAAATGTTTACAACATTACAACAATAATTGGAATATTACTTGGCAAAATGATGACCAAAGTCATCATTTTACTCAAAAATGTCACTATTTTACAAGAACAACACAAACATTGGCAATATAGTGATACAAGTCAGAATTGTATGTGACAAATGTCACCATTTTGCATTAAAAAGTAATAATTTGACGTAAAAAAGTAATAATTTCACGAGAAAATATTGCAATATTACAGAAACAGAAAGAATATGAGAAATTGTTCCCAATTTTATGAGAAAAAAGTCGACACATTGTGAGAAAAAGACTGCTTTTAGTTCATTATTTTTTTTTAATCTTCATTATTTAATTCAAGTTATTACAATATGTCTCTATATGCATATATATATATATATGTATATATATATATATATATATATATATAGTTATTACAATAGTTATTACAATATGTCTCTATATGCATATATATATATATATATATATATATATATATATATATATATATATATATATATATATATATATATATATGCATATAGAGACATATTGTAATAACTTGAATGTATATATATATACATATATATATATATATATATATATATATATATATATATATACATATATATATATATATATATATATATATATTTTAATACATTTTGGCCAAAATGTGTGCATTTTAATTTCTTACACGCACTTCTTATTACATATGTTGGCCAGAGGGGGAGCACTTCAAATTTTTACACACACTTGTTATTTCATATGTTAACCAGAGGGAAAGCACTTTAATATTACAGAAACAGAAAGAATATGAGAAATTGTTCCCAATTTTATGAGAAAAAAGTCGACACATTGTGAGAAAAAGACTGCTTTTAGTTAATTTTTTTTTTTTATCTTCATTATTTAATTCAAGTTAATACAATATGTCTCTATATGCATAAATATATATATATATATATATATATATATATATATATATATATATATATATATATATATATATATATAAATATACATATATATATATATATATATATATATATATATATATATATATATATATATATATATATATATATATTTTTTTTTTTTTTAATACATTTTGGCCAAAATGGGTGCATTTTAATTTCCTACACGCACTTGTTATTACATATGTTGGCCAGAGGGGGAGCACTTCAAATTTTTACACACACTTGTTATTTCATATGTTGACCAGAGGGAAAGCACTTTTAAAACCGACACACAGTCAATGTGAAAAATCCCTCCTTCTTGGGACCACCCTAATTTTGATAGATTTCACCACCAGGGGGCGCAAATTAAACATTCTCTATGATGGTTGTCCGTATTGGGACCATGATTTATGTCCTAACTTGTTCACACCTCCTCATATGGAAGCTACTTTTCCTTGTTGATGAATGGTTCATGGGGACCAAATTTAAATAATTTTGCATAATTCACACAAATTTGTACGTGACTACTGAGGACCATTTAAAAAAAAGCAGCGAGTGCAGTACCAGCTACAGCCCGATGAGGGGGCTGCTGTGCAAATGTCTCACACTCAAACTAACCAGTAAACATGTTTTATGGGCCAGAGCTTAAAAGTCACTTAGGCATCTTCAGAATGGATCTGACTATCATTTTAAAAGGTTTCCCTTTAGGGGACCTGTTTTTTTGTCCCCATACCGTCAGAGGTCCCCTAAAGGTGACTGTGTAAACAGAACGATGACCCCATTAAGTCAGCATTGCCAGAACACACACACACACACGCACACACACACACACACACACACACACACACACACACACACACTTTTGTATTTCTTACCTTCTTGAGACCTCTGAAAAATGCCTACCTCTTTAGAACCACCCTTTCTAGATATATAAAGTAGATGTATTTACATGATTAATGTATACATACTATGCAAATATAAAAAAGCTTGTTGTAAAAAATGAGTATGAATTTCACCAGAAAAAGGTCTTAGAATTGTGGCAGTATTATAATAAAAGTCGTCATTTTACTCAACGCAAGTCAACATTTTACAAGAAAAACTGAACATGTGTGCAATATTATGATGAAAGTTGGAATTTTACTCAATGACAGTCGCAATTTTACAAGGAAATCTTAACATTTTGGCAATTTTATGAAAAGAGTCGTCATTTTACTCGACAAAAGTCACAGTTTTATAAGAACACTTTAAAATGTTTACAACATGATAACAATAATTGGAATATTACTTGGCAAAATGATGACCAAAGTCATCATTTTACTCAAAAATGTCACTATTTTACAAGAACAACACAAACATTGGCAATATAGTGATACAAGTCGGAATTATATGTGACAAATGTCACCATTTTGCATTAAAAAGTAATAATTTTACGTAAAAAAGTAATAATTTCACGAGAAAATATTGCAATATTACAGAAACAGAAAGAATATGAGAAATTGTTCCCAATTTTATGAGAAAAAAGTCGACACATTGTGAGAAAAAGACTGCTTTTAGTTAATTATTTTTTTTAATCTTCATTATTTAATTCAAGTTATTACAATATGTCTCTATATGCATATATATATATATATATATATATATATATATATATATATATATATATATATATATATATATATATATATATATATATATATATTAATACATTTTGCCCAAAATGGGTGCATTTTAATTTCTTACACGCACTTGTTATTACATATGTTGGCCAGAGGGGGAGCACTTCAAATTTTTACACACACTTGTTATTTCATATGTTGACCAGAGGGAAAGCACTTTAATATTACAGAAACAAAAAGAATATGAGAAATTGTTCCCAATTTTATGAGAAAAAAGTCGACACATTGTGAGAAAAAGACTGCTTTTAGTTAATTATAATTTTTTTGTAATCTTCATTATTTAATTCAAGTTATTACAATATGTCTCTATATGCATATATATATATATATATATATATATATATATATATATATATATATATATATATATATATATATATATATATATATTTATGCATATAGAGACATATTGTAATAACTTGAATATGTATATATATATATATATATATATATATATATATATATATATATATATATATTTTTTTTTTTAAATACATTTTGGCCAAAATGGGTGCATTTTAATTTCTTACACACACTTGTTATTACATATGTTGGCCAGAGGGGGAGCACTTCAAATTTTTACACACACTTGTTATTTCATATGTTGACCAGAGGGAAAGCACTTTTAAAACTGACACACAGTCAATGTGAAAAACCCTCCTTCTTGGGACCACCCTAATTTTGATAGATTTCACCACCAGGGGGTGCAAATTAAACATTCTCTATGACGGTTTTCCGTATCGGGACCATGATTTATGTCCTAACTTGTTCACACCTCCTCATATGGAAGCTACTTTTCCTTGTTGATGAATGGTTCATGGGGACCAAATTTAAATAATTTTGCATAATTCACACAAATTTGTACGTGACTACTGAGGACCATTTTTAAAAAAAAAGCAGCGAGTGCAGTACCAGCTACAACCCGAGGAGGGGGCTGCTGTGCAAATGTCTCACACTCAAACTAACCAGTAAACATGTTTTATGGGCCAGAACTTAGGCATCTTCAGAATGGATCGGACTATCATTTAAAAAGGTTTCTCTTTAGGGCAGTGGTCCCCAACCTTTTTGTAACTGCGGACCGGTCAACGCTTGAAAATTTGTCCCACTGACCGGGGGGGTATGTTTAAAAAAAAAAAAAAATTATAATTTTTTTTGGTCATAAAAAAATACAATCATGCGTGAATGAGTGTAAATGGGGGAGGGAGGTTTTTTGGGTCGTGCACTAATTGTAAGTGTATCTTGGGTTTTTTATGTTGATTTAACAAAAAAAATTATATTTTATTTATTTATTTTATTTTTTTTTAATTTCTTAAGCGGCCCGGTACCAATCGATCCACGGCTCGGTGGTTGGGGACCACTGCTTTAGAAGACCTGTTTTTTTGTCCCCATACCGTCAGAGGTCCCCTAAAGGTGACTGTGTAAACAGAGCGATGTCCCCATTATGTAAGCATTGCCAGAACACACACACACACACACACACACACACACACACACACACACACACACACACACACACACACACACACACACACACACACACACACACACACACACACACACACACACGCACGCACACAGACAGTGTATCATTCACAGATCAATGGTTCACTAATCTGGCATGGCCTTCTGACTGTCTGATGGCCCAGACACACAAATAAGGAGGGAGTGTTTGTTGAGAAAGTGGGTGGACGTGCTGCCACAGAGGCGGGCCCCGTCCCAGTGTGTGTGTGTTGGATGTCTGTTAGTATTGGTTTTGTAGCTGACAGATGTTTGGGGATTAGGTGAGGCAAGGCGTGACCGACCGCAGCTACAGAACCGACTGCAGATTGAATTAATTAAAACGCACAAACACAACGACGTCAATGAGAGGCTTCCCTCCCCTCATATCACACACACATGGGCCTGATCTATTAAAAGGGGGACGCATGATTGTAATCTACATTTAACACACGGTCACTCGCGACATAACCTGCTCACTGAACATTGGGAAAAACAGACAACATTCACACATTGTGAGGCACAGGCACGACATCACATGGACAAAGATGAGACCTTCTAGAGGAAAGTTCTGTGGTCAGATGAAACACAAATGTATCTGTTTGGCTACAATACCCAGCAATATGTTCGGAGGAGAAAAGGAGAGGCCTTTAATCCCAGGAACACCATTCCTACCGTCAAGCATGGTGGTGGTAGTATTATGCTATGGGCCTGTTTTGCTGCCAATGGAACTGGTGCTTTACAGAGAGTAAATGGGACAATGAAAAAAGGAGGATTACCTCCAAATTCTTCAGGACAAGCTAAAATCATCAGCCCGGAGGTTGGGTCTTGGGCGCAGTTGGGTGTTCCAACAGGACAATGACCCCAAAAGTGGTAAAGGAATGGCTAAATCAGGCTAGAATGAAGGTTTTAGAATGGCCTTCGCAAAGTCTTGACTTAAACGTGTGGACAATGCTGAAGAAACAAGTCCATGTAAGAAAACCAACAAAATTAGCTGAACTGCACCAATTTCGTCGAGAAGAGTGGT
>NC_084569.2:36602458-36737458 GCF_033978685.3 Nerophis lumbriciformis | reverse complement strand
TGTGTAAAAAGGAAACCAAGAAATGTCAATAACCATGCAACTTTTCCTACAACTGCAGTTATATAAATGTACTTGCTCTGTGGGAAAAGCAACAGATAAGTTTGTTCCTTGCCTCAAATTCTCAATCTCCTTTCCCCTTCCTGCCCGAGCTGAATCACTGGCAGTTTGACAAAGACTGGACTCTCAATGGATCACAGACACTGACTTAAGACTCTGCTTTGACTTGTTCAGAGATACCGGACGGATGGTCATGTCTCACTGAATTGACCTTGTAGCTGTGAGTCATGAACAACCATTGACAACTGAAGGACTGCCTCTCATGAGCTATAGATGCAAATCTGTGTTCGTTATAAAGGTGGCTGATAATGATATTTTAATGGTAGCTAATTAGTTCTTAACTCTGTGCAACAGCTATTTTGTTTTGACTACAGATTGACCATAAATTAAGGCTGTAATTTGGTCTCATCTTCAATTGTATATTCAATAAATTAACCTCCAAAGTGGGCATTGAATGCCGCAGTATGGGAAAACTGTTTGAAATATAAATAAACCTGGTACACAAGCCGCATGCCAGTCTGTGCATGCCATACTTGCCAACCTTGAGACCTCCGATTTCGGGAGGTGGGGGGTGGGGTGGCGGGGCCGGGGGCGTGGTTAAGAGGGGAGGAGTATATTTACAGCTAGAATTCCCCAAGTCAAGTATTTCATATATACAGGTAAAAGCCAGTAAATTAGAATATTTTGAAAAACTTGATTTATTTCAGTAATTGCATTCAAAAGGTGTAACTTGTACATTATATTTATTCATTGCACACAGACTGATGCATTCAAATGTTTATTTCATTTAATTTTGATGATTTGAAGTGGCAACAAATGAAAATCCAAAATTCCGTGTGTCACAAAATTAGAATATTACTTAAGGCTAATACAAAAAAGGGATTTTTAGAAATGTTGGCCAACTGAAAAGTATGAAAATGAAAAATATGAGCATGTACAATACTCAATACTTGGTTGGAGCTCCTTTTGCCTCAATTACTGCGTTAATGCGGGGTGGCATGGAGTCGATGAGTTTCTGGCACTGCTCAGGTGTTATGAGAGCCCAGGTTGCTCTGATAGTGGCCTTCAACTCTTCTGCGTTTTTGGGTCTGGCATTCTGCATCTTCCTTTTCACAATACCCCACAGATTTTCTATGGGGCTAAGGTCAGGGGAGTTGGCGGGCCAATTTAGAACAGAAATACCATGGTCCGTAAACCAGGCACGGGTAGATTTTGCGCTGTGTGCAGGCGCCAAGTCCTGTTGGAACTTGAAATCTCCATCTCCATAGAGCAGGTCAGCAGCAGGAAGCATGAAGTGCTCTAAAACTTGCTGGTAGACGGCTGCGTTGACCCTGGATCTCAGGAAACAGAGTGGACCGACACCAGCAGATGACATGGCACCCCAAACCATCACTGATGGTGGAAACTTTACACTAGACTTCAGGCAACGTGGATCCTGTGCCTCTCCTGTCTTCCTCCAGACTCTGGAACCTCGATTTCCAAAGGAAATGCAAAATTTGCATGGTTGGGTGATGGTTTGGGGTGCCATGTCATCTGCTGGTGTCGGTCCACTCTGTTTCCTGAGATCCAGGGTCAACGCAGCCGTCTACCAGCAAGTTTTAGAGCACTTCATGCTTCCTGCTGCTGACCTGCTCTATGGAGATGGAGATTTCAAGTTCCAACAGGACTTGGCGCCTGCACACAGCGCAAAATCTACCCGTGCCTGGTTTAGGGACCATGGTATTTCTGTTCTAAATTGGCCCGCCAACTCCCCTGACCATAGCCCCATAGAAAATCTGTGGGGTATTGTGAAAAGGAAGATGCAGAATGCCAGACCCAAAAACGCAGAAGAGTTGAAGGCCACTATCAGAGCAACCTGGGCTCTCATAACACCTGAGCAGTGCCAGAAACTCATCGACTCCATGCCACGCCGCATTAACGCAGTAATTGAGGCAAAAGGAGCTCCAACCAAGTATTGAGTATTGCACATGCTCATATTTTTCATTTTCATACTTTTCAGTTGGCCAACATTTCTAAAAATCCCTTTTTTGTATTAGCCTTAAGTAATATTCTAATTTTGTGACACACGGAATTTTGGATTTTCATTTGTTGCCACTTCAAATCATCAAAATTAAATGAAATAAACATTTGAATGCATCAGTCTGTGTGCAATGAATAAATATAATGTACAAGTTACACCTTTTGAATGCAATTACTGAAATAAATCAAGTTTTTCAAAATATTCTAATTTACTGGCTTTTACCTGTATATATATATATATATATATATATATATATATATATATATATATATATATATATATATATATATATATATATAAAAGAAATACTTGAATTTCAGTGTTCATTTATTTACACATATACACACACATAACACTCATCTACTCATTGTTGAGTTAAGGGTTGAATTGTCCATCCTTGTTCTATTCTCTGTCACTATTTTTCTAACCATGCTGAACACCCTCTCTGATGATGCATTCTGCTTCGTCTCCTTGTTGTGTGCGCAGTTGTGCACTGCACTCTCTAAAAGCCCTAGATGATAATGTCACATATGCATGTACAGTAGATGGCAGTATTGTCCTGTTTAAGAGTGTCACAACATTGCTGTTTACGGCAGACAAACTGCTTTACGGTAGACGAAAACGTGACTGCTGTCGTTGTGTGTTGTTGCCGTGCTGGGAGGACGTTAATGAAACTGCCTAACAATAAACCTGGAGGGGGCGTGGCCTCCAGCTCCGCCTGAATTTCGGGAGATTTTCGGGAGAAAATTTTTGTCCCGGGAGGTTTTCGGGAGAGGCGCTGAATTTCGGGAGTCTCCCGGAAAATCCGGGAGGGTTGGCAAGTATGGTGCATGCCCTCAGGTGAATCAAGTGAACTGACTACCCAATTCATGAATTGATTGATTCACTTCAGAGAGTGACTCAAATCAGTAAAAAGCGACATGTTTACCATCAGTAGAAAACATGTCTGGGTGACGTGGGCACAATGAGAAAGAAAGATTAGAAACGTAAACCAAAAGTTGGGCACAATGAGAAAGAAAGACTAGAAACGTAAACCAGAAGTTCAGGAGTCTTTGATCAGAGACATGCTATTTGCGCTCGACCCTGATGGATCAACCCTTCCAGGCCTGCAAAGACTTTGGGATTGTTATCAGTGTGAAGAGGACATACTGTACGCTCTGACAAGTTGTAGACGTACAGTACCGTCATCCATCACTTTTGATGACTATGAGCTGGAGGTTCTGAACCAGTATACAATGTTTGATTACACTTGTCTCCCAATTGACGCAGAGCTTGACAAGAGACTATGAAAGGCAGCGACAACAAACTCCATCGAGGCAAAGACTACGTTTACACTGCGGGCAAAAATGGACCGAGCCAATGTTCCCTCTAATTTTTCATGTGTGTGAGCAAAGGCAAAAACCCCCTGAGCATTCAGTGGAGCCCATGTGAGCAACATCAGACGTGCACACTGTGGCTACACCAGCAGCACACCTGTCCCTTTCGGGGTCGCGCAGGGTGCTGGAGCCTATCTCAGCTGCATTCGGGCGGAAGGCGGGGTACACCCTGGACAAGTCCCCACCTCATCGCAGGGCCAACACAGATAGACAGACAACATTCTCTTATTATTATAATCAAATGACAGCAGTCATTTCCATGAGGTTATTACTAATATAAGTGTTTAGGCCCACTTACAATGACTATAACAAAAAATATTGTTTTTCATGAACTGTGTACTTGTATTGTTTGTCTGGGTGGAGGTCCTGCTTTGGAAATAATTTGTACCCCTTTAGTTCCCATTAAAACATTCACATGTTGCACAATGAGATGTAAGCAGGGGATCATGTGTACATTCCTGCAACTTAATGTTTGTAAAAAATATATTTTTATTAGTATTTATTTAATATACTAACAGCATTTCATGATTAATATTTATAAATTAAGATTCCTAATTAATGACACTAGAATAAGCACACATTTGATTGGTAAATCATAGTGTAACGACCTGGAATGACACTTTACGTGTGGTGTTGGAGTTGTCCGACTTTTTGTGTGGCTGTAAACGCATCACTGGCTAAGTGCCATATGTGCAGGGCCGGCCCGTGGCATAGGCCGTATAGGCAAATGCTAAGGGCGCCGTCCATCAGGGGGCGCCACGCCAGTGCCACAAATGTTGGAGAGAAGAAAAAAAAGTTGGTACTATTATTTGTAAATACAAAAAATAATCCCACGTTAATTAAAATGCAAAGTAAAGCCTATTTAATAGAAATATTATTTGTTACAACATTACGCCCCCTCACCCCCTCCCTCTCCCCCGCACGGTGCGCCCCCTCCCTTCCCGTATCATGACTCTTTTTGGACGTCACCACATCAAAAAATCAACACAAGATGTCAAAACGGCCAAAACTGTCAGGTGCCCAGGGAAGAAAAAAGAGAAAAGAAGAGGAGGAGAAACGAGAAAAGACAGAGGTAGCAGGTAGGTGAGCCGAACATGAAATTATTTGTCTGTTACAGAATGTGATAGTAACCCGGCTTTTTAGCATTAAGCTAATGTCACATGATTCGGCAATTGCTAATCAATAAATAGCTAGTTCTGTTTTAACGTCGGGTTAATATTGTGGAGGGGGCTAAATTGTTATGGAAAATAATAATGTAACGTTAGGTAATTACAGTACTCCCACCTTACATTCCTCAGGGACATTTGTATTAGATCTTTTAAGCAGCTGTTTTTTGTTTACATTGTTATTGCCTTCTGGTTAGCTATATTTGCCCTGCAGGTAATAGTCACTTTTCCACCCCTTTATATATTTGGTATAGTTGTAAGTAAAAAAAAAAAGGTCAAAGACAAAGCTATTCGGTTTCTTGTGAGTATATACACTTCACTGCCGATGTGGGGGGGCGCCACCTAAAATCTTGCCTAGGGCGCCAGATTGGTTAGGGCCGGGCCTGCATATGTGCATGTGTTGGCGCAAGTGAGAAAGAGCGAGCGGCTGCTGTTGATATAACAAAGTTGCTTTTGGTCTGGTTTGTACTGCAGAAAATGACCACTTATGCTCGATATCATTTTTCTTACTAATGTTTTGGTGATGTGTTTATGGCCGACAATAAAGAGTTTTGCTCAGTAAAGTGATTGATGGAATTCATGTCCTCAAAGCGTCTCGACAGACGTTACAATATTTGAACAATGATGACGGAAACTGTTTTCTCTGTCGTGTCGAAAATTGTTATGCGCTTATTTTTTTATTTGATTTTGTGCGTGGCATCGATTTGCCGTGCGCAGAGGATGCTTGAGCAGTGCGCAATTGCACAGGCGCGCACCTTAGAGGGAACATTGGACCAAGCCTTATTTTCTTTCAAAATCAGAATTTTTCCAGCTGACTGTTTAGTTTACAAGTAAAATGTGATCTTTATCAGACTCCAGTATAAACACGGACAGCCCAACCCACCTGCAGTCCTGAGAGGGGCAATCGCGGTCGAAAATGGATGGATGGATGTATTTTAAATATTTTACATATCACCGACATATCAGAAAGGATACAGAATACCTTGACTCTTGTTTGATTACTCAATTAATTAATATAACCCAGGAGAGCTTCTTGCTCGTGGCATCCTTCTTGGTCTGCGGTGCCGTGACCACCCATCCGAGCGTACAGCAATAGGTGGCGAAAAAAAGATCAACTAGACAAATGTATATCAGAATCAAAATCAGAATCAGAAATACCTTATTAATCATCGAAGGGAAATTAAGATTTTCTGCACAATCCCATTCAAGAGCAGACCATAATTACAGGGAGACAGAACAGGATCACCCACGGGTCTGCCAATTTCCGGAAGCCCCTTACAAAATAGGTCATACTTGCCAACCCTCCCGGATTTTCCGGGAGACTCCCGAAATTCAGCGCCTCTCCCGAAAACCTCCCGGGACAAATTTTCTCCCGAAAATCTCCCGAAATTCAGGCGGAGCTGGAGGCCATGCCCCCTCCAGCTCCATGCGGACCTGAGTGACGTGTTTTCCCCTACCGTAAAGCAGTTCGTCTGCCGTAAACAGCAATGTTGTGACACTCTCAAACAGGACAATACTGCCATCTAGTGCATTTCACACAGCAATGCATCATCGGAGAGGGTGTTCAGCATGGTTCGAAAAATAGTGACAGAGAATAGAACAAGGATGGACAATTCAACCCTTAACTCAACAATGAGTAGATGAGTGTTATGTGTGTGTATATGTGTAAGTAAACGAACACTGAAATTCAAGTATTTCTCTTATTTTTATATATATAATAAAATAAATATATATTTATAGCTAGAATTCACTGAAAGTCAAGTATTTCTTATATATATATATATATATATATATATATATATATATATATATATATATATATATATATATATATATAAATATACATAAAATAATTGACTTGGTGAATTCTAGCTGTAAATATACTCCTCCCCTCTTAACCACGCCCCACCCCCCGAAATTGGAGGTCTCAAGGTTGGCAAGTATGAAATAGGTGAGAGTCTAAGCCTGGGCCCCTAGAGAGGGGGTCTTGACTGCGGCCAAGAAAAAAAAACCTCATAGCCATTGCACACATGTGCATGTGTGTAAGAGGGAAACATCAAAGAACAGAGCTGATGCAACCAGCCATTTCTACATACAGTACAGCTACAAAAGTAAAACAACAACAACAAAACATATTGACTGTGGTGGCCTCTGCGGTGTTCCATGCCATCGTCTGCTGGGGTGGGGGGGGAGAATGGCCAGAGACAGGAGCAGACCCAACAAAGCAACCAAGAGAGCCGACTCCACCCTTGGCCGCCCACTAACTCTCGGCCAGTGTCCAGTCTGCATGGATGATCGAGGATGCGTCTAAGGAGACCGAGGTGTCCGATACCTGCTCATTCAGCCAAGACACTGTGAAGCTTGTCCGTCCCGGCGCTCAGCGCTAGCTCTGCAGCCCTGTCTCTTCATCCGCATCCCTTCCAGTCTCTCCAAACTGACTCTGGTGTGGCAGAGACCCAGCAGCTGGTCTCCGTGGCCAAAAGGCTCCCAGGAAGCAGATCCAGAAGTTCACAAAAAAAGCACCGCAGAAGTCACGAAAGTGCCACCCCTTGTCGCGCAGTCCCAAAGGGTCTGTATATATACATATATACATATGTATATATATATATATACAGTATAAATACATATACAGTATGTCCTCACGAATAAGAAGATGAAGGATAACAAGTGAATGTTGTGTCCTTGCCTCGAGGGGGAGGCAGGGTAATTGTTCATACTCCCGACTCTGGCTGTCCAGAGTCGGGACCCGGGGTGGACCGCTCGCCTGTGCATCGGTTGGGGACATCTCTGCGCTGCTGACCCATCTCCGCTCGGGATGGTCTCCTGCTGGCCCCACTATGGACTGAACTCTCACTATTATGTTAGATTCACTATGAACTGGACTTTCACAATATACAATACTCCCAGAGATGAGTGCCATGTACACAACTCGCTGCCTAAAGCGAGTACACAACATCCTGAAGGACAGATACCACCCAGCACATGGCCTCTTCAACCTGCTACCCTCTGGAAGGAGGTATAGATCGTTTCGCGCCAGGACCAATAGAATGTCTCACAGTCTGTATCCCCAGGCTGTGAGACTGCTAAATGAACAGCCTGCCCCGGACCATCTTTTTACCTCACTCTTCACCACCTCAATAATTGTGCTCTGGACATTGCATTGCTGCAACATCAACGTAACACCCATCAGACATCTGACTGTTCCCACCCCCACGCCCCTCTATTCGCCATCTTCTTGACAATACTAAACTGTAAACTATGGTCAACCTGCACTTCAGTGCAGTTTCTATGCCGCTAGACAAAGCTCAAACAAAATCTCGTTGACATGTATGACTTAAGTGTTATTATGACAATGACAATAAATTAATTGATTGATTGATTGAATATTATGCTAGACCCACTCGATGTCCATTGCATCCGGTCTCCCCTAGGGGGGAGGGGGTCACCCACATCTGCGGTCCTCTCCAAGGTTTCTCATAGTCATTCACATTGACATCCCACTGGGTTGTGAGTTTGTCCTTGCCCTTTTGTGGGCTCTGAACCGAGGATGTCGTCGTGGCTTGTGCAGCCCTTTGAGACACTTGTGATTTAGGGCTATATACAAACCCCGTTTCCATATGAGTTGGGAAATTGTGTTAGATGTAAATATAAACGGAATACAATGATTTGCAAATCATTTTCAACCCATATTCAGTTGAATATGCTACAAAGACAACATATTTGATGTTCAAACTGATACACTTTTTTTTTTTTGCAAATAATCATTAACTTTAGAATTTGATGCCAGCAACATGTGGCAAAGAAATTGGGAAAGGTGGAAATAAATACTGATAAAGTTGAGGAATGCTCATCAAACACTTATTTGGAACATCCCACAGGTGAACAGGCAAATTGGGAACAGGTGGGTGCCATGATTGGGTATAAAAGTAGATTCCATGAAATGCTCAGTCATTCACAAACAAGGATGGGGCGAGGGTCACCACTTTGTCAACAAATGCGTGAGCAAATTGTTGAACAGTTTAAGAAAAACCTTTCTCAACCAGCTATTGCAAGGAATTTAGGGATTTCACCATCTACGGTCCGTAATATCATCAAATGGTTCAGAGAATCTGGATAAATCACTGCGCGTAAGCAGCTAAGCCCGTGACCTTCGATCCCTCAGGCTGTACTGCATCAACAAGTGACATCAGTGTGTAAAGGATATCACCACATGGGCTCAGGAACACTTCAGAAACCCACTGTCAGTAACTGCAGTTGGTCGCTACATCTGTAAGTGCAAGTTAAAACTCTCCTATGCAAGGCGAAAACCGTTTATCAACAACACCCAGAAACGCCGTCGGCTTCGCTGGGCCCGAGCTCATCTAAGATGGACTGATACAAAGCGGGAAACGTGTTCTGTGGTCTGACGAGTCCACATTTCAAATTGTTTTTGGAAACTGTGGACGTCGTGTGCTCACCCACATATGCGGTCCTCTCCAAGGTTTCTCATAGTCATTCACATTGACATCCCACAGGGTTGTGAGTTTTTCCTTGCCCTTATGTGGGCTCTGAACCGAGGATGTCGTTGTGGCTTGGGCAGCCCTTTGAGACACATGTGATTTAGGGCTATATAAATAAACATTGATTGATTGGTATGTCTCTGAGAGGCACATCAATCAGTCTGAGGAGTGAACTGTTACCCAGCATCACCCCTGTGTGTCGCTAAAGTATCCACAGACTGTAAAAATGCACATACGGGCAGCTATTGAGTTGACGTGGCATTGACATTTCCATGTCTTGATACATTTCAACTTTGCCATGAAAAAGGGCGCACGGCCTCTGGAAAGGCACTCTGGCCATGCAAACCAAGACAGTGAAAGACCGACTAAAGAGAGCAGCAGAAAAGAGCGCTCCCGCGGAAACGGACTATGCACAAGACCAACTTGTGTGACGGCCACTCGGGCATTGGTCAGTGCTGTTTGTGAGTCAGTGAGAGAGCTGGAAGGAGCGAGAGGCATATACTCCTATGTGCATCCATTTCCATCCATTCATGATTACACCTGGTGCACGCGCCTAAAGCACCGTTTTGCAACCTTTTTTCAGCCAAGGCACATTTTTTTCATTGAAAAAAACCAGAGGCACAACACTAGCAGAAATCATTAAAATAATGAAACTCAGTAGTGGATATTGACAATAAAAAGTAAACCAGAGATGTCCGATAATGGCTTTTTTGCCAATATCCGATATTCCGATATTGTCCAACTCTTAATTGCCGATTCCGATATCAACCGATACCGATATATACATATATACAGTAAATATTCAATGAATAAATAGAACAAAATTAAATCTTGTATAACTAATAAAAAATAACATGGAATATATGATTGGCTTCATAAAAAAAAAAAAAAAAAAATATATATATATATATATATATAAACATATATATATATATATATATATGTTTGGCAATATAGTGTATATCGACAATCAAATCTGGGGCATAAAAGCAAAAATTCCCCCAACAGAGAAAAGTAGTGTTATATTTTTGTTTGCATTAATTGTTTGTACTCCCTATAGTGGCCACTAATATGAACATTTGCTGCAACGATGCATGTTAATGATAATCCAACGCATCACATTGGGCTCAGCTTCAACGTGTCCAGTTTTTAATGGCTTCAAGCTAGAGTGCATGGGAGTTTGCTCAACCAGTCTACATGTGCTTTGTGGACTTGGAGAAGGCATTCGACCGTGTACCCCGGGAAGTCCTGTGGGGAGTGCTCAGAGAGTACGGGGTAACGGATTGTCTTATTGTGGCGGTTCGCTCCCTGTATGATCAGTGTCAGAGCTTGGTCCGCATTGCCGGCAGTAAGTCGGACCTGTTTCCAGTGAGGGTTGGACTCCGCCAGGGCTGCCCTTTGTCACCGATTATGTTCATAACCTTTATGGACAGAATTTCTAGGCGCAGTCAAGGCGTTGAGGGGATCTGGTTTGGTGGCTGCAGGATTAGGTCTCTGCTTTTTGCAGATGATGTGGTCCTGATGGCTTCATCTGGCCAGGATCTTCAGCTCTCACTGGATCGGTTCGCAGCCGAGTGTGAAGCGACTGGGATGGGAATCAGCACCTCCAAATCCGAGTCCATGGTTCTCGCCCGGAAAAGGGTGGAGTGCCATCTCCGGGTTGGAGAGGAGATCTTGCCCCAAGTGGAGGAGTTCAAGTACCTCGGAGTCTTGTCCACGAGTGAGGGAAGAGTGGATCGTGAGATCGACAGGCGGATCGGTGCGGCGTCTTCAGTAATGCGGACGCTGTATCGATCCGTTGTGGTGAAGAAGGAGCTGAGCCAGAAGGCAAAGGTCTCGATTTACCGGTCGATCTACGTTCCCATCCTCACCTATGGTCATGAGCTTTGGGTCAGGACCGAAAGGACAAGATCAAGGGTACAAGCGGCCGAAATGAGTTTCCTCCGCCGGGTGGCGGGTCTCTCCCTTAGAGATAGGGTGAGAAGCTCTGTCATCCGGGGGGAGCTCAAAGTAAAGCCGCTGCTCCTCCACATGGAGAGGAACCAGATGAGGTGGTTCGGGCATCAGGTCAGGATGCCACCCGAACGCCTCCCTCGGGAGGTGTTTCGGGCACGTCCGACCGGTAGGAGGCCACGGGGAAGACCCAGGACACGTTGGGAAGACTATGTCTCCCGGCTGGCCTGGGAACGCCTCGGGATCCCCCGGGAGGAGCTGGACGAAGTGGCTGGGGAGAGGGAAGTCTGGGCTTCCCTGCTTAGGCTGCTGCCCCCGCGACCCGACCTCGGATAAGCGGAAGAAGATGAATGGATGGACGAAAAACCAGGACTCTAATCAACAACAACATAGTTGTTGAAAACACACATGACACAATTGTTTGGCTTTAAAATAGCTGAATAGTACCGTATTTATTATTCTTACAGCATTCAATCGATCGCCAATGGCAAGCAAGTTTCCGCTCTTGTAGTAAAAAGAAAAAAAAAGGAATGGAATAGAATTTCCGCTTGTTCGCATTTAGGCAGGGGACGGGTCCTGCTGTTTGTACTGTACACAAATGACTGTCAGAGCACACTTCAGTCAAGGTACATCATTAAGTTTGTCATGGTCAGCCTCCTGCAGGACAAAGAGTCAGACCACGGTCCTGTTCTGGAGAACTTCATCAAATGGTGCGATGATTCGTACCTGGAGCTTAATGGCGATAAAACGAACAAGATGTTAATTAACTTTCGCCGTGATTTCCCTGCCAAAGTACCCATTCTCATTAATGGCTCTGCTGTTGAGATAGTCTGTGATTACAAGTATCTAGGCACAATTTTAGACAATACATTGACCTTTGATGCCAACACTGACCGTATTTGCAAGAAGGCCAATCAGAGGCTGTTTTTCTTAAGGAGACTGTATCGAGTCTATTTTAAAGGGGAACATTATCACAATTTCAGAATGGTTAAAACCATTAAAAATCAGTTCCCAGTGGCTTATTTTATTTTTCAAAGTTTTTTTCAAAATTTTACCCATCACGCAATATCCCTAAAAAAAGCTTCAAAGTGCCTGATTTTAACCATCGTTATATACACCCGTCCATTTTCCTGTGACGTCACATAGTGATGCCAACACAAACAAACATGGCGGAAAGAACAGCAAGCTATAGCGACATTAAATCGGATTCAGACTCGGATTTCAGCGGTTTAAGCGATTCAACAGATTACACCATACTTGCCAACCCTCCCGAATTTTCCGGGAGACTCCCGAAATTCAGCGCCTCTCCCGAAAACCTCCCGGGACAAATATTCTCCCGAAAATCTCCCGATTTTCAGCCAGAGCTGGAGGCCACGCCCCCCCCCAAGCTCCATGCGGACCTGAGTGAGGACAGCCTTTTTTCACGACGGGAGGACAACAGGGTGACAAAAACTAAATCATCCAGACTAGAGATAAATTGTATTATTATGTTTATCTTACCTAAAAATAAATATATTTATTAATTAATTAAAAAATAAATAAATAAATAAATGTTTACTATATTTTGCTAAAAACATCAAAATAAATTATATTTTTATTTGTATTTTTTCTGACTCCTTATTACATACAGCCATATAATTATACATTAAAATAAACATATTTGAAATAATTAATTTTAAATGATCATAATAATTCATTTAAAATGACCATATTTAATTATTAAAATAATTCCTTGTTTATCAACAACTTTAGCATTTTATTCATTACATTTTGAAGCTCTCAGAAGCCAAGTTATGTTATATTCCTTAATATTTATTTATGCAAGTTTGAAGTATCAATTATCTAAACACAGTTTTGTTTGCATATTTTCAGGATGTATATATATATATATATATATGTATGAATTACTTGACTTGGTGAATTCTAGCTTTCAATATACTCCTCCCCTCTTAACCACGCCCCCAACCACGCCCCACCCCACCCCCGACCACGCCTTCACCCCCCACCCCCCACCTTCCGAAATCGGAGGTCTCAAGGTTGGCAAGTATGGATTACGCATGTATTGAAATGGATGGTTGTAGTGTGGAGGCAGGTAGCGAAAACGAAATTGAAGAAGAAACTGAAGCTATTGAGCCATATCGGTTTGAACCGTATGCAAGCGAAACCGACGAAAACGACACGACAGCCAGCGACACGGGAGAAAGCGAGGACGAATTCGGCGATCGCCTTCTAACCAACGATTGGTATGTGTTTGTTTGGCATTAAAGGAAACTAACAACTATGAACTAGGTTTACAGCATATGAAATACATTTGGCAACAACATGCACTTTGAGAGTGCAGACAGCCCAGTTTTCATCAATTAATATATTCTGTAGACATACCCTCATCCGCTCTCTTTTCCTGAAAGCTGATCTGTCTAGTTTTGGAGTTGATGTCAGCAGGCCAGGGAAGCTAGGGTCGATATTCTTCTCTTGATCATCTTCGGTGGCATAAGGGACGGTGTGAGCCAAGACATCCAGGGGGTTTAGCTCGCTCGTCTGCGGGAACAAACTGCCGCCATTGCTTGCCGTGCTACCGAGGTCCTTTGTCTCTGAATTGCTCACACACTCCGGCAGATTCAATGGGGGTCTGGCGGCAGATTTCTTTGATTTATCGTTGGAAATGCATCTGCTTTGAGTGTCGCAGGATATCCACACATTCTTGCCATCTCTGTCGTAGCATAGCTTTCGTCGGTAAAGCGTGCGGAACAAACGACTGACCATTTCACACACAAGACTACCCGAATGTACTCGAATGATTGAAAAAAATTAATGTTTTTAAGCTAAATTATTGGTAAACAGAGTTTATGTATAATAATTTACGTAAAACCGCGAGTAATGAATAAAGTTTTCATCAATTAATATATTCTGTAGACATACCCTCATCCGCTCTCTTTTCCTGAAAGCTGATCTGTCCAGTTTTGGAGTTGATGTCAGCAGGCCAGGGAAGCTAGGGTCGATATTCTTCTCTTGATCATCTTCGGTGGCATAAGGGACGGTGTGAGCCAAGACATCCAGGGGGTTTAGCTCGCTCGTCTGCGGGAACAAATTGCTTGCCGTGCTAGCGAGGTCCTTTGTCCCTGAATTGCTCACACACTCCGGCAGATTCAATGGGGGTCTGGCGGCAGATTTCTTTGACTTTATCGTTGGAAATGCATCTGCTTTGAGTGTCGCAGGATATCCACACATTCTTGCCATCTCTGTCGTAGCATAGCTTTCGTCGGTAAAGTGTGCGGAACAAACGACTGACCATTTCGTCGGCTTTCCCCACACCCTCGTATTTTGAACAAATTTCGTCCAATTTCTTGCCACTTTGGCATCTTTGGGCCACTGGTGCAACTTGAATCCATCCCTGTTCGTGTTGTTACACCCTCCGACAACACACCGACGAAAGTGAGAAAATGGCGCATTGCTTCCCGATGTGACGTCACAATAATAGAAAGGCGTTTAATTCGCCAAAATTCACCCATTTAGAGTTCGGAAATCCGTTAAAAAAATATATGGTCTTTTTTCTGCTGCATCAAGGTATTTATTGACGCTTACATAGGTCTGGTGATAATGTTCCCCTTTAACTTTGTTGGATCGGAATCTGGGTTTAACGTGGTTAGTGGAGCTCCCCCTGGTGTTGTGGTTATGGCGGTCATTTACGTTAAGGAAGTAGTTTGACATGTACTTCGGTATCAGGGAGGTGTAGCGTATTTTATAGACGAGGCTCAGTGCAAGTTGTTTTACTCTGTCCTCCACCCTGAGCCAGCCCACTTTGAAAAAGTGGGTAGGAGTGAGGTGTGATCTGGGGTGGAGGTCTGGAAGTATCTGACTAGCTTGTTCTGGGATGTTTGGAGTTTAGATTTGAGGGTTTTGGAGGTTTTGGAGTGTGAAGCGACTGGGATGAGAATCAGCACCTCCAAGTCCGAGTCCATGGTTCCCGCCCGGAAAAGGGTGGAATGCCATCTTCGGGTTGGGGAGGAGATCTTGCCCCAAGTGGAGGAGTTCAAGTACCTTGGAGTCTTGTTCACGAGTGAGAGAAGAGTGGATCGTGAGATCGACAGGCGGCTCGGTGCGGCATCTTCAGTAATGCGGACGCTGTATCGATCCGTTGTGGTGAAGAAGGAGCTGAGCCGGAAGGCAAAGCTCTCAATTTACCGGTCGATCTACGTTCCCATCCTCACCTATGGTCATGAGCTTTGGGTTATGACCGAAAGGACAAGATCACGGGTACAAGCGGCCGAAATGAGTTTCCTCCGCCGGGTGGCGGGCCTCTCCCTTAGAGATAGGGTGAGAAGCTCTGTCATCCGGGGGGAGCTCAAAGTAAAGCCGCTGCTCCTCCACATGGAGAGGAGCCAGATGAGGTGGTTCGGGCATCTGGTCAGGATGACACCCGATCGCCTCCCTCGGGAGGTGTTTAGGGCACGTCCGACGGTTAGGAGGCCACGGGGAAGACCCAGGACACGTTGGGAAGACTATGTCTCCCGGCTGGCCTGGGAACGCCTCGGGATCCTCCGGGAGGAGCTGGACGAAGTGGCTGGGGAGAGGGAAGTCTGGGCTTCCCTGCTTAGGCTGCTGCCCCCGCGACCCGACCTCGGATAAGCGGAAGAAGATGGATGGATGGATGGATGGGTTTTGGAGGTGCTAGGATACCAGGAGGTGCATGCGTAATCGGTAATAAAGTGCAGAGCTGATGGTTTCTGACTTCCGTAGCGTTTGTAGGTACTCAATGATTCTCCTCTCGTACCCACTGGTTGGGTCCCTTCTAAGTATTTCAAAAGTGTTAGTGTCTTCGAGAAGTGTAAGCAAACCTGTTCTGGAAGTCATTTGTTTTGAGAATTACTGTGCATCTTCCCTTGTCCGCTGGCAGGATTGTGATATTTTCATCCTTGCTCAACGATGTTACTGTTTTTTTTTCCTCCTCAAAGAAGAGGTTTGGGGTGTGGGCTTGGCATTAAAAGGGAGCTGCCGCCATTTTCAGCTTTCAATTTGTTCCCCCTCCGGTTTCTCTTATGTTTCTTTTCCTGCTGGTTGATTCTGTCGCTGTGTTTACATCGACTGTAGGAACCTGTTGTGAAGCCGTGGCAAAGTTCAAGCCTGTGGCGGCTGCTGGTCTGTCAAGCAGAGGAAGCTCATTTTCAGCTACTCTCGAGTAGCGTTGTCCCCATACCAATAATGTCGATACTTTTCAGTACTTTTCGATACTTTTCTAAATAAAGGGGACCACAAAAAAATTGCATTATTGGCTTTATTTTTTACAAAAATACATTAAACATATGTTTGTTATTGCAAGTTTGTCCTTAAATAAAATAGTGAACATACAAGACAACTTGTCTTTTATTAGTAAGTAAGCAAACAAAGACTCCTAATTAGTCTGCTGACGTATGCAGTAACATATTGTGTCATTTATACACCTATTATTTTGTCAACATTATTAAGGACAAGTGGTAGAAAATTAATTATTCATCTACTACAGAACGGCCCCAGCCTGTGAACATTACATCATCACACCCAAGACAATGGGCACATACACTCCCCCACCCCACACCTTCACCACCGCTTGTTTCCTCTCGGGGTGATGGACGGCTGGCAGCGATTCATAGCAGCAGTAGACCTCCAGGGGTCCCAACTCCCCGCCCCTCTGTTGCGAGTTGTCGTGAATACATGTAACGTGTTTATATGTGTTTTTTTCCCACCTCAGACTAGGCCCCCTTAGGAGCCCAGTCTAGATTGTATTTTTTTTTACTCATCTTCTTCCCCAGCGTTTTACCTTTTTCTTATCTTTTTTCTTATCAGCGTTCTGTTGTTTGGGTGCTTTACATTAGTTTTGGACGATACCACAAATTTGGGTATCAATCCGATACCAAGTAGTTACAGGATCATACATTGGTCATATTCAAAGTCGTCATGTGTACAGGGACATATTTCTTGAGTTTATAAACATAATATAAATTAAAACGAAAGAAGATTTTGTGATGCTAAAAAATGATGATTGTTTGAAGCATGTTTAGCTACTGTTCGTCCTGCAGGGATGATACTTGTAAGAAACTCACTTTATTAGGCGAGGATTAGTGATTTAGAAGAAACTACAACACTGCAGACTGCAAAGGGACTTTAGCCGCTAGCTAGCTAGCCATGTTTTAAAGCACCTCTTCCTGAGGGTGTTTCAGTGTTATCACTTCACCTTTATTATTAGTTTTTAAGCCAAAATGCGTCTGTTTTCCCTTTTCTGTCTACACACCGTGTCTGCTTGTAAGTACTCCGTGATTGTGCGCTGCCGAACATGCTCCTCTGCTCGTAAACCAGCAATGACAGGACGTCACGACGACGGGGGGCGGTGTGGGACCGGTACTTTATAGAAGGGGTATAGTACCGAATATGATTTATTAGTAGAGATGTCCGATAATGGCCGATATCCGATATTGTCCAACTCTTAATTACCGATACCATCCGATACCGATATATACAGTCGTGGAATTAACACATTATTATGCCTAATTTTGTTGTGATGCCTTGCTGGATGCATTAAACAATGTAACAAGGTTTTCCAAAATAAATCAACTCAAGTTATGGAAAAAAAAGTGCCGACATGCTCTCCCTGAGAGAGCATGAGGAGGTTGAGGTGGGCGGGGTTAGGGTGGGTGGCGGGGTGTGTATATTTTAGCGTCCCGGAAGAGTTAGTGCTGCAAGGGATTCTGGGTATTTGTTCTGTTGTGTTTATGTTGTGTTACGGTGTGGATGTTCTCCCGAAATGTGTTTGTCATTCTTGTTTGGTGTGGGTTCACAGTGTGGCGCATATTTGTAACAGTGTTAAAGTTGTTTATACGGAATTAACACATTATTATGCCTAATTTTGTTGTGATGCCCCGCTGGATGCATTAAACAATGTAACAAGGTTTTCCAAAATAAATCAACTCAAGTTATGGAAAAAAAAGTGCCAACATGGCACTGCCATATTTATTATTGAAGTCACAAAGTGCATTATTTTTTTTCCACATGCCTCAAAACAGCAGCTTGGAATTTGGGACATGCTCTCCCTGAGAGAGCATGAGGAGGTTGAGCTGGGTGGGGTTAGTGGGGGGAGGGGCGGGGTGTGTATATTGTAGCGTCCCGGAAGAGTTAGTGCTGCAAGGGATTCTGGGTATTTGTTCTGTTGTGTTTATGTTGTGTTACGGTGCGGATGTTCTCCCGGAATGTGTTTGTCATTCTTGTTTGGTGTGGGTTCACAGTGTGGCGCATATTTGTAACAGTGTTAAAGTTGTTAATACGGCCACCTTAGTGTGACCTGTATGGCTGTTGATCAAGTATGCTTGCATTCACTTGTGAGTGTGTCTAAAGCCGTAGATATTATGTGACTGGGACGGCACGTAAAGGCAGTGCCTTCAAGGTTAATTGGCGCTCTGTACTTCTCCCTACGTCCGAGTACACAGTGGCGTTTTTAAAAGTCATGAATGTTATTTTTTGAAACCGATACCGAGCATTTTGAAACAGATACCGATAATTTCCGATATTACATTTTAAAGCATTTATTGGCCGATTTTATCGGACATCCCTATTTATTAGTATCGCGGTACTATACTAATACCGGTATACCGTACAACCCCACTCTCTAGACAGAAATAGTCTCCAATAATAGATAAAAGATGTAAAAATGCTAAAGTTTACAAAGAAAACATCACTTGCAGGATTGTAAAATTCCCAATATCAACGCGAAAAAACCGAATGAAACTTGGAAAAATGCTCGGGCAGTGGTTTATATTTCAAGATCTGATTCACTGAGTTGATTTGTTAATTCTGCTGACAAATCAAAAAGGGAGCCAAGGCAGAGCCCCCAAATACAAGATATTTAATGTTCGAACTGGAAAACTGTTATTTTTTGCAAATATTAGCTCATTTGGAATTAAATGCCTGCAACATGTTTCAAAAAAGCTGGCACGAGTGGCAAAAAAGACTGAGGAAAGTTGAGGAATGCTCATCAAACACTTATTAGGTGAACAGACTAATTGGGAACAGGTGGGTGCCATGATTGGGTATAAAAGCAGCTTCCATGAAATGCTCAGTCATTCACAAATAAGGACGGGGCGAGGGTCACCGCTTTGTGAGCAAATTGTCGAACAGTTTAAGAACAACATTTCTCAACAAGCTAATTGCAAGGAATTTAGGGATTTCACCATCTATGGTCCGTAATAGCATCAACATGCTCAGAGAATCTTGAGAAATCCCGATATTACGGACCTTGGATCCCTCAGGCGGTACTGCATAAAAAAAAAACGACATCTGTGCGTAAAGGATATCACCACATGGGTTCAGGAACACTTCAGAAACCCACTGTCAGTAACGACAGTTTCGTCGCCGCATCTGTAAGTGCAAGTTAAAACTCTACTATGCAAAGCGAAAGCCATTTATCAACAACACCCAGAAACGCTGCCGGCTTCGCTGGGTCCGAGCTCATCCAAGATGGACCGATGCAAAGTGGAAAAGTGTTCTGTGGTCTGACGAGTCCACATTTCAAATTGTTTTTTGGGAACAGGTGGGTGCCATGATTGGGTATAAAAGCAGCTTCCATGAAATGCTCAGTCATTCACAAATAAGGACGGGGCGAGGGTCACCGCTTTGTGAGCAAATTGTCGAACAGTTTAAGAACAACATTTCTCAACAAGCTAATTGCAAGGAATTTAGGGATTTCACCATCTATGGTCCGTAATATCATCAACATGCTCAGAGAATCTTGAGAAATCCCGATATTACGGACCTTGGATCCCTCAGGCGGTACTGCATAAAAAAAAAACGACATCTGTGCGTAAAGGATATCACCACATGGGTTCAGGAACACTTCAGAAACCCACTGCCAGTAACGACAGTTTCGTCGCCCCATCTGTAAGTGCAAGTTAAAACTCTACTATGCAAAGCGAAAGCCATTTATCAACAACACCCAGAAACGCTGCCGGCTTCGCTGGGTCCGAGCTCATCCAAGATGGACCGATGCAAAGTGGAAAAGTGTTCTGTGGTCTGACGAGTCCACATTTCAAATTGTTTTTTTTTTGGAAACTGTGGACGTCGTGTCCTCCGGACCAAAGAGGAAAAGAACCATCCGGATTGTTATAGGCGCAAAGTTAAAAAGCCAGCATGTGTGATGGTATGGGGGTGTATTAGTGCCCAAGACATGGGTAACTTACACATCTGTGAAGGCACCATTAATGCTGAAAGGTACATACAGGTTTTGGAGCAACGTATGTTGCCATTCAAGCAACGTTACCATGGACGCCCCTGCTTATTTCAGCAAGCCATGTGTTACAACAGCGTGACTTCATAGTAAAAGAGTGTATAGTCCAGACATGTCTCCCATTGAAAATGTGTGGCGCATTATGAAGCCTAAAATAGCACAACGGAGACCCCCGGACTGTTGAACAACTTAAGCTGTACATCAAGCAAGAATGGGAAAAAATTCCACCTGAGAAGCTTAAAAAATGTGTCTCCTGAGTTCCCAAACGTTTACTGAGTGTTGTTAAAAGGAAAGGCCGTGTAACACAGTGGTAAAAATGCTTTTTTTGCAATGTGTTAATGATTATTTGCAAAAAAAAATAAACAAGTTTTTCAGTTTGAACATTAAATATCTTGTCTTTGCAGTCTATTCAATTGAATATAAGTTGAAAAGGATTAGCAAATCATTGTATTCTGTTTCTATTTTCCATTTACACAAGGTGCCAACTTCACTGGTTTTGGGTTTAGTAGATAATATTTTGAGTGAACAAGAAACTGGAAAGGAAAACTCAGCCCTCTCGGATCACATTCGTCATTTTTACTGCATATCCTTGGCTTGCAAATTGTCTAGCATCTGGCGTACTAATTCACTTGAAAAAAAACAAAAAAACTTGTCCCCGCTGCCACAAAAGCAACAAAAGTAATTTTCAGTGAAATAAAAATATATTTGACAGAAGCCCTGATGAATGGAAAGAGAACTTGGGAGTAATTGAAATGGTAGCTGGAATTTGGAAGTCTAATGATCGCTACCCAATGTTGGATAAAGGATACAAGGGAAGAGAAAGTAGCTAAAAATGTGTTAATTGAAAGGAAAATGAAGAGAAGTAGCAGATTATATCACAAATGGTGTGCAGAATGGGTGAGTTGGAGCCAGGGAGGTCAAGATAGAAGGACTGAATGATGAAATTGGAACTGGTGGAAAAACTTCTTGCTATCAAGCAAATCAAGGAGGTGGAAGTAGACCACTGATAGAGCCACAAACACAATACTTGTCATCTTTAAAGGGGAACATTATCACCAGACCTATGTAAGCGTCAATATCGTATTTTCCGCACCATAAGGCGCCCTGGGTTATAAGCCGCGCCTTCAATGAACGGCATATTTCAAAACTTTGTCCACCTATAAGCCGCCCCGTGTTGTAAGCCGCATCTAACTGCGCTAAAGGAATGTCAAAAAAACAGTCAGATAGGTCAGTCAAACTTTAATAATATATTAAAAACCAGCGTTCTAACAACTCTGTTCACTCCCAAAATGTACGCAAATGTGCAATCACAAACATACGTATATCAACATGGACAGAGCTGCGTGAAAAAAGCCACCCGGCCTCTTCGCGTAAACTTAAACTTACCTTAACCACTCGCTCATCTTTTCTTCATCCATCCCTTCGAGTTAGCTTTTATGATGACGCCGGCTGGAAAGGTCTCTTTTGGCAAGGTCTTCCTTTTGAATATCACCATGGGTGGAAGTTTCTGGCCATTAGCATGGCAAGCTAGAACCACAGTGAAGGATGACTTCTCATTCCCTGGGGTGCGAATATTCACCGTACGTGCTCCCGTTGTATCCACAGTGCGGTTCACAGGAATATCAGTTGCTGTGAAATAGTAATCCGTGTGCGGATGGAGAGATTGCGTCTTTTCATGAACCGGATACCTGTCGCTTAGTAGGAGCCATTTTGTGGTCTTTACAGATGTAAACACACAAAGGAAATGAAACGTACGGTGATATCCGCGCGCTTTTTCTTCTTCTACGCGGACGGGTGGTTGCTTACAGTAGAAGAAGAAGCGCTTCCTGTTCTATGGGGGCGGGTGCTTACCTTGGCGGTTGCTTGCGTAGAAGAAGAAGCGCTTCCTGTTCTACCGGGAAAAAAGATGGCGGCTGTTTACCGAAGTTGCGAGACCGAAACTTTATGAAAATGAATCTTAATATTAATCCATATATAAAGCGCACCGGGTAATAAGGCGCACTGTCAGCTTTTGAGAAAATTTGTGGTTTTTAGGTGCGCCTTATAGTGCGGAAAATACGGTACCTTGATGTTGCAGAAAAAAGACCATATATTTTTTTAACCGATTTCCGAACTCTAAATGGGTGAATTTTGGCGAATTAAACGCCTTTCTAATATTCGCTCTCGGAGCGATGACGTCACGGCGGTTTTGTTGTTTAATGATTTCTGCTGGTGGTGTGCCTTCGCATTTTTTCAAAGCAAAAAAATGTGCTTTGGCTCAAAAAATGTTGAAAAACACAATTCAGCTTTTTCAAATTTTTTACTCTTTTTTTTCTTACATTTTTACCGTTTTTCTTTTTAGTAATTATTGGAAAATACACAACTTATACTCAAGTTAATTGGCACAAAGTATCTGTGTTAGATCGGCATCGCAGATACCAAGCTGACTTCTACTTGGCATCGGATCGGAATGAAAATCAGTGGTGTATCGCACATCACTACCTCAAACTAGACGCCAAGACAAAAAGAGCGTGTTTATTCTAAATGGATTGAGGCTCCTGATAGTTCCTACCACACATTGCAAAAAGCCGCTGCCTGACCAGGGCTCAGAAAATCTGTAGAGACTCCTCCCACCCCCACCAAGGACTGTTTTCACTGCCGGACTCTAGATAGAGGTTCAGAACCTCCACACTGCGAAAAGTCAGTGTTCAAAAACAAGAACAAAAAAATTAAAAAAATTAGGGGTATTTTACCTGAACTAAGCAAAATTATCTGTCAATAGAACAAGACAATTTGGCTTGTCAAGACTTTCCAAAACAAGTAAAATTAGCTAACCTCAATGAACCCCAAAATACCTTAAAATAAGTATATTCTCACTAATAACAAGTGCACTACTATATGAGTACGTATTTTCTATTGTTTCATTGAATATAAAACAGCAAAGTCCATTTGGCTGTCATCTGTTTTAATTATGAGACACAATTGTGTCAAAGTCATGATTTTTTTTATTTCATGCTTGAAATAAGAAATTATTACTTAAAAAAAGTAGTTTTATACTTGTGAGTGTTGATGACACAGCTTTGCAACAGTTGATATTCTAGTTTCAAGCATGTTTTACTCAATATAGGTCATCAAATCTCAGCAACAAGCTGTAATATCTTACTGAGATCATTTAGGACCAAAACACTTAAAACAAGTAAAACACTCTAACATCAAATCTTATGTATGGTTGTGCAAGTCCCGGGATTCCCAAAATGTCCATAACACACCCAGCCGAGTCCCACGGGGAGGGGGGATAAAAGTTGGAAAAGTCGGCAAAAGTCCCAAAAATGTTCAAAATACCTACCCAGGTTCCAGTTCCGCAAGTCCCGCCGCCGGCCGCGCATGTCCCGGGATGCCCAAAATTTCGAAAACGCGCCCAGCAAAGTCCCACGGGAAGGCGGGGAGAAAAGTGAGAAAAGTCGGTAAAATGTTCAAAAATCACACCCGGGTTCGCGTGCCACAAGTCTTAAAGGGGAAGATTATCACCAGACCTATGTAAGCGTCAATATATACCTTGATGTTGCAGAAAAAAGACCATATATTTTTTTAACCGCTTTCCGAACTCTAAATGGGTGAATTTCGGCGAATTAAACGCCTTTCTATTATTCGCTCTCGGAGCGATGACATCACATCGGGAAGCAATCCGCCATTTTCTCACTTTCGTCGGTGTGTTGTCGGAGGGTGTAACAACACGAACAGGGACGGATTCAAGTTGCACCAGTGGCCCAAAGATGCGAAAGTGGCAAGAAATTGGACGTTTGTTCCGCACACTTTACCGACGAAAGCTATGCTACGACAGAGATGGCAAGAATGTGTGGATATCCTGCGACACTCAAAGCAGATGCATTTCCAACGATAAAGTCAAAGAAATCTGCCGCCAGACCCCCATTGAATCTGCCGTAGTGTGTGAGCAATTCAGGGACAAAGGTCCTCGGTAGCACGGCAAGCAATGGCGGCAGTTTGTTCCCGCAGACGAGCGAGCTAAACCCCCTGGATATCTTGGCTCACACCGTCCCGAAGATGATCAAGAGAAGAATATCCTGCTGACATCAACTCCAACTCCAAAACTGGACAGATCAGCTTTCAGGAAAAGAGAGCGGATGAGGGTATGTCTACAGAATATATTAATTGATGAAAATTGGGCTGTCTGCACTCTCAAAGTGCATGTTGTTGCCAAATGTATTTCATATGCTGTAAACCTAGTTCATAGTTGTTAGTTTCCTTTAATGCCAAACAAACACATACCAATCGTTGGTTAGAAGGCGATCGCCAAATTCGTCCTCGCTTTCTCCTCGTTTTCGTCGGTTTCGCTTGCATACGGTTCAAACCGATATGGCTCAATAGCTTCAGTTTCTTCTTCAATTTCTTTTTCGCTACCTGCCTCCACACTACAACCATCCGTTTCAATACATGCGTAATCTGTTGAATCGCTTAAGCCGCTGAAATCCGAGTCTGAATCCGAGCTAATGTCGCTATAGCTTGCTGTTCTTTCCGCCATGTTTGTTTGTGTTGGCTTCACTATGTGACGTCACAGGAAAATGGACGGGTGTATATAACGATGGTTAAAATCAGGCACTTTGAAGCTTTTTTTTAGGGATATTGCGTGATGGGTAAAATTTTGAAAAAAACTTTGAAAAATAAAATAAGCCACTGGGAACTGATTTTTAATGGTTTTAACCCTTCGGAAATTGTGATAATGTTCCCCTTTAAGTTCACCAACAAGAAATGCAAAACAAAGAAGGGAAAAAAAGCAGAGGGGATCAGGCGCCTATTCGTGTCTTCAGGCCAGGATCTTCTAAAGCAATGTCAAGATAATGGCACTAGCATTTATTTAATTTTAGAATATTTTTCAACATATTGAGCAAAAAGATCTCTTTTTTTTCTACCAAGAAAAGTGCACTTGTTATTAGTGAGAATATACTTATTTTAAGGTATTTTTGGGTTCATTGAGGTTAGCTGATTTGACTTGTTTTGGAAAGTTTTGACAAGCCGAATTTTCTTGTTCTATTGGCAGATAATTTTGCTTAGTTCAAATAAAATACCCCTCATTTTTGTATTTTTTTTCCCCCTTGTTTTTGAACACTGACTTTTTGCAGTGCGGAAAGAAGGGCTGGACAAGTCACAACCTCGAAAACCGTCACACGGAAAATATATTTGAAGCCAGCGAAGCGAAACATTAGTTTGTGAGGTATTTACATTACTAAAAAGTTAAATTGTTGGTTTACTTTTCTGAAACTCAACATTTTCCAGGCTGATATATATATATATAAAAAAAGACCACTGTAGAGGGCGCTGTTTCCCATAATGTAAAAGTTGAAAGACACTAAAGTGAACATAAATGTTTTACATTGCTACTTTAAATCATACTTGCCAACCCTCCCGAATTTTCCGGGAGACTCCCGAAATTCAACGCCTCTCCCGAAAACCTCCCGAGACAAATATTCTCCCGAAAATCTCCCGATTTTCAGCCGGAGCTGGAGGCCACGCCCCCTCCAGCTCCATGCGGACCTGAGTGAGGACAGCCTTTTTTCATGACGGGAGAACAACAGGGTGACAAGAACTAAATCATCCAGACTAGAGATAAATTGTATTATTATGTTTATCTTACCTAAAAATAAATATATGTATTAATTAAAAAAAAAACAAAAAAAAACATTTTTACTATATTTTGCTAAAAACATCAAAATTAATTGTATTTTTATTTGTATTTTTTCTGACTCTTTATTACATCCAGCCATAGGTTTAAAATAAACATATTTGAAATAATTAATTTTAAATTATCATAATAATTAATTTAAAATGACCATATTTAATTATTAAAATAATTGCTTGTTTATCAACAACTTTAGCATTTTATTCATTACATTTTGAAGCTCCCCTCTTAACCACGCCCCAACCACGCCCCCCTACCCCCGACCACGCCCCCCACCCCCCACCTCCCAAAATCGGAGGTCTCAAGGTTGGCAAGTATGCTTTAAATACATGAACTGTAAATTATTATTTTAAATATTTGCTTGATATAGATGTTCCTGGAAAATTACCTGAACTTGGACACACTTGTTTGTAGTAAAACAAATATAATTAGAACATGTTAGCTATAGATTTGTGTTCAATTACAGTAGGCTTATTTATCCTAAACATTCAACCCACTTCATTTGACACAATATGGCATTTTTACCAAGTTGTTTTATTTTTTGGACATATACCGCAATAATATCATTCCGTGGCCTAAATACCGTAATAATATAGTACCGTGAGATTTGGTACCGTTACATCCCTAGTACTTTGACCATGCCAGTCTTCTCTGCATCTTGGGGTCGCCTACTGAAACCCACTACTACCGACCACGCAGTCTGATAGTTTATATATCAATGATGAAATCTTAACATTGCAACACGTGCCAATACGGCCGGGTTAGCTTACTAAAGTGCAATTTTAAATTCAGCGCGAAATATCCTGCTGAAAACATCTCGGTATGATGACGTCAGCGCGTGACGTCACGGATTGTAGAGGACATTTTGGGACAGCATGGTGGCCAGCTATAAAGTCGTCTGTTTTCGTCGCAAAATTCCACAGTATTCTGGACATCTGTGTTGGTGAATCTTTTGCAATTTGTTCAATGAACAATGGAGACAGCAAAGAAGAAAGCTGTAGGTGGGAAGCGGTGTATTGCGGCCGACTGCAGCGACACAAACACAGCCGGTGTTTCATTGTTTACATTCCCGAAAGATGACAGTCAAGCTTTACCATTGGCCTGTGGAGAACTGAGACAACAGAGACTCTTACCAGGAGGACTTCGAGTTGGATACGCAGACACGGTACCGTGAGTACGCATGCAGCTGCGGCTTCCAAACATTTGATCGCTTGCCCGTACGTGCGTGCCGTTATGTGCATGTCACGTACGTAACTTTGGGGACTTTGGGGAAATATATGTGCTGTATGAACTTTGGGGAGGTGAACGCTACTTTGGGCTGTGGGATTGAGTGTGTTGTGCAGTTGTATTGGTGGGTTATATGGACGAGGTGGGGAGGTGTTTGTTATGCGGGATTAATTTGTGGCATATTAAATACAAGCCTGGTTGTGTTGTGGCTAATAGAGTATATATATGTCTTGTGTTTTTTTACTGTTTTAGTCATTCCCAGCTGAATATCAGGTCCCACCCGCCTCTCACAGCATCTTCCCTATCTGAATCGCTCCCACTGCCCTCTAGTCCTTCACTCTCACTTTCCTCATCCACGAACCTTTCATCCTCCCTCCAATTAATGGGGAAATCGTCGCTTTCTCGGTCCGAATCGCTCTCGCTGCTGGTGGCCATGATTGTAAACAATGTGCGGATGTGAGGAGCTCCACAACCTGTGACGTCACGCTACTCGTCTGCTACTTCCGGTACAGGCAAGGCTTTTTTATCAGCGACCAAAAGTTGCAAACTTTATCGTCGATGTTCTCTACTAAATCCTTTCAGCAAAAATATGGCAATATCGCGAAATGATCAAGTATGACACATAGAATGGGCCTGCTATCCCCGTTTCGATAAGAAAATCGCATTTCAGTAGGCCTTTAAATTGCAAAATAGTTGTATTTGTAAATTGAGACAACGTTGATGTGCAATGATGGATCCATGTTGTCTTGCGATATTGATCCATCCATCCATCCATCCATCTTCTTCCGCTTATCCGAGGTCGGGTCGCGGGGGCAGCAGCCTAAGCAGGGAAGCCCAGACTTCCCTCTCCCCAGCCACTTCGTCCAGCTCTTCCTGTGGGACCCCGAGGCGTTCCCAGGCCAGCCGGGAGACATAGTCTTCCCAACGTGTCCTGGGTCTTCCCCGCGGCCTCTTACCGGTCGGACATGCCCTAAACACCTCCCTAGGGAGGCGTTCGGGTGGCATCCTGACCAGATGCCCGAACCACCTCATCTGGCTCCTCTCCATGTGGAGGAGCAGCAGCTTTACTTTGAGCTCCTCCCGGATGGCAGAGCTTCTCACCCTATCTCTAAGGGAGAGCCCCGCCACCCGGCGGAGGAAACTCATTTCGGCCGCTTGTACCCGTGATCTTGTCCTTTCGGTCATAACCCAAAGCTCATGACCATAGGTGAGGATGGGAACGTAGATCGACCGGTAAATTGAGAGCTTTGCCTTCCGGCTCAGCTCCTTCTTCACCACAACGGATCGATACAGCGTCCGCATTACTGAAGACGCCGCACCGATCCGCCTGTCGATCTCACGATCCACTCTTCCATCACTCGTGAACAAGACTCTGAGGTACTTGAACTCCTCCACTTGGGGCAAGATCTCCTCCCCAACCCGGAGATGGCACTCCACCCTTTTCCGGGCGAGAACCATGGACTCGGACTTGGAGGTGCTGATTCTCATCCCAGTCGCTTCACACTCAGCTGCGAACCGATCCAGTGAGAGCTGAAGATCCTGGCCAGATGAAGCCATCAGGACCACATCATCTGCAAAAAGCAGAGACCTAATCCTGCAGCCACCAAACCAGATCCCCTCAACGCCTTGACTGCGCCTAAAAATTCTGTCCATAAAAGTTATGAACAGAATCGGTGACAAAGGGCAGCCTTGGCGGAGTCCAACCCTCACTGGAAACGTGTCCGACTTACTACCGGCAATGCGGACCAAGCTCTGGCACTGATCATACAGGGGGCGGACTGCCACAATCAGACAGTCCGATACCCTGTACTCTCTGAGCACTCCCCACAAGACTTCCCGAGGGACACGGTCGAATGCCTTCTCCAAGTCCACTAAACACATGTAGACTTGTTGGGCAAACTCCCATGCACCCTCAAGGACCCTGCCGAGAGTATAGAGCTGGTCCACAGTTCCACGACCAGGACGAAAACCACACTGTTCCTCCTGAATCCGAGGTTCGACTATCCGGCGTAGCCTCCTCTCCAGTACACCTGAATAGACTTTACCGGGAAGGCTGAGGAGTGTGATCCCACGATAGTTAGAACACACCCTCCGGTTCCCCTTCTTAAAGAGAGGAGCCACCACCCCGGTCTGCCAATCCAGTGGTACCGCCCCCGATGTCCACGCGATGCTGCAGAGTCTTGTCAACCAAGACAGCCCCACAGCATCCAGAGCCTTAAGGAACTCCGGGCGGATCTCATCTACCCCCGGGGCCTTGCCACCGAGGAGCTTTTTAACTACCTCAGCAACCTCAACCCCAGAAATAGGAGAGCCCACCACAGACTCCCCAGGCACTGCTTCCTCATAGGAAGACGTGTTGGTGGGATTGAGGAGGTCTTCAAAGTATTCCCTCCACCGATCCACAACATCCGCAGTCGAGGTCAACAGAACACCATCCTCACCATACACGGTGTTGATAGTGCACTGCTTCCCCTTCCTGAGGCGGCGGATGGTGGTCCAGAATTGCTTCGAAGCCATCCGGAAGTCGTTTTCCATGGCCTCACCGAACTCCTCCCATGTCCGAGTTTTTGCCTCTGCGACCGCTGAAGCCGCACACCGCTTGGCCTGTCGGTACCTGTCCGCTGCCTCAGGAGTCCTATGAGCCAAAAGAACCCGATAGGACTCCTTCTTCAGCTTGACGGCATCCCTCACCGCCGGTGAGGGATGCCGTCAAAAAAAACCCTAAATGTCCCCACATTGATATAGCTTTTTTAAAACTGTTGTATTTCTAAATCAAAACAATGTTGAGGTCTAACGTTGATGCCACATTGTCCTGCGACGTTGAATAAAACCTTCATGTCCCAGTGTCAAAAACATGGCATAATATAGTTGTATTTGTAAACTGAGACAATGTTGATGTGCAACGTTGGATCCACGTTGTCCTGTAATGTTGAATAAATCTACATTTCCCAACATTGCAAAGTAGTTCCAACAACCCATTGATTTTTTATACCGCTTACCCCGGGGGTCAGCAACCCGCGGCTCTTTTGTCACGTTTCATGTGTCAGGTTAACTGCGACGAATGCAGCCATATGAATCCCCGTCCTACTGTACACCATTCACCAGTCTTCTTGCCCCTATTGACAACTACGTTAATACCTACACAAATAACCGTGCAACTGGGGATGGATATTGTTGGTTTTTTCACTTGGCATTTTGGCACGAGTATCTAATATCCATTAGGGTAAATGAGTGTTATGCACACGAGAACAGGTTACCGCCGCTTCCAGCTACAGTGTATTAGCAGAGTCAGACATCAAGAGGATTTCTGAGCCAGCAGCTTTTTGCTCAGCGCGGCCACAGCCCCAAAAATCACATGGGAGTTTGAAACGTTATGCAACAGAGCTGAAATGCACTCACTGCACACTTAACACCCACAGAAAATAGCAGGGTTCCCGAGCATTACAGGCAGGCTGTAAATAATGCAAGGCAGGAAGGAGAAAGAGACGGTCCTTGTTTTTTGGGTTTTTTTTAAGTGATCTTGGCAACCGGATCATTTACAGAGCTAACATTTTTCAAATGTACGATCTAGCAGTTACATATTGCAGAATGGGTCATATTCAGTGTTGGGTTGATTACTGAAAACCAGTAACTAGTTACAGTTACTAGTTACTTTATTTAAAAAGTAACTCAGTTACTAACTCAGTTACTTACACCAAAAAGTAATGCGTTACTGTGAAAAGTAACTATTTAGTTACTTATATACATATATATATATATATATTAGGGACGCATTTATCGGCCGATAAATGCGTTAAAATGTAATATCGGAAATTATCGGTATCGTTTTTTTTTTTATTACCGGTATCGTTTTTTTTTTGTTTTTTTTTGTTTTTTTTTAAATTAAATCAACATAAAAAACACAAGATACACTTACAATTAGTGCACCAACCCAAAAAAACTCCCTCCCCCATTTACACTCATTCACACAAAAGGGTTGTTTCTTTCTGTTATTAATATTCTGGTTCCTACATTATTAAAGTTAAAGTTAAAGTTAAAGTACCAATGATTGTCACACACACACTAGGTGTGGCGAAATTATTCTCTGCATTTAACCCATCACCCTTGATCACCCCCTGGGAGGTGAGGGGAGCAGTGGGCAGCAGCGGTGGCCGCGCCCGGGAATCATTTTTTGGTGATTTAACCCCCAATTCCAACCCTTGATACTGAGTGCCAAGCAGGGAGGTAATTGGTCCCATTTTTATAGTCTTTGGTATGACTCGGCCGGGGTTTGAACCCACAACCTACCGATCTCAGGGCGGACACTCTAACCACTAGGCCACTGAGTAGGTCGATATATATCAATACAGTCTGCAAGAGATACAGTCCGTAAGCACACATGATTGTGCGTGCTGCTGGTCCACTAATAGTATCAATCATCAATCAATCAATCAATGTTTATTTATATAGCCCTAAATCACAAGTGTCTCAAAGGGCTGCACAAGCCACAACGACATCCTCGGTACAGAGCCCACATAAGAGCAAGGAAAAACTCACCCCAGTGGGACGTCGATGTGAATGACTATGAGGAACCTTGGAGAGGACCGCATACGTGGGTAACCCCCCTCCCCCTCTAGGGGAGACCGAATGCAATGGATGTCGAGTGGGTCTGACATAATATTGTGAGAGTCCAGTCCATAGTGGATCTAACATAATAGTAAGAGTCCAGTCCATAGTGGATCTAACATAATAGTAAGAGTCCAGTCCATAGTGGATCTAACATAATAGTGAGAGTCCAGTCCATAGTGGATCTAACATAATAGTAAGAGTCCAGTCCATAGTGGGGTCAGCAGGAGACCATCCCGAGCGGAGACGGGTCAGCCGCGCAGAGATGTTCCCAACCGATGCACAGGCGAGCGGTCCACCCCGGGTCTTGACTCTGGAAAGCCAGCACTTCATTCAATAGTACTAACCTTTAACAGTTAATTTTACTCATTTTCATTAATTACTAGTTTCTATGTAACTGTTTTTATATTGTTTTACTTTCTTTTTTATTCAAGAAAATGTCTTTAATTTATTTATCTTATTTTATTAATTTTTTTGGAAAAAGTACCTTATGTTCAACATACCTGGTTGTCCAAATTAGGCATAATAATGTGTTAATTCCACGACTGCATATATCGGTTGATATCAGTATCGGTTGATATCGGTATCGGTAATTAAAGAGTTGGACAATATCGTAATATCGGATATCGGCAAAAAGCCATTATCGAACATCCTTAATATATATATATATATATATATATATATATATATATATATATATATATATATATCTTTTTATTTTTTTTTTTATTTTTTTTTTAAGGCCCCCTTTAATGCCCTTTTTGCCTTAATTTCAGTACTGTTATTGCACTGGAGAATAATACAATGTGTTGATCAACTTGACATGCATTTGCATCACTGAACTCTGCTAAGCAATGTGGTCTACATACAACACACAAAGACAAAGATATGTTTCAAAGGGCCAATTTGCTTCAGGCCAGAACAAATTGACAAAACTATTTTAAATAGCTCCAACATAACCTACATAAGTAACAAACAGCATGATAACAACATAGCTGTAAACCAAGGAAGGCACACACTACATACACAAAGCCTAACCAGGCGTTTTTCTCTCTCAAGGAATTCTGAAATAAAATCATGTCTGAAGCCCAGAACACTCTACACATTTCCCCAGTTTTAGTTTAGAGATAAGGAAAGATTGGCCTGGCCCTCTAGCATCCCTCTTTATGTTTGTGAACCTTATAGTCTATATATTTAGAGTGATGTGATAATCAAACACTCTAGAAGTCTAGAATTCAAGAGTATACAAGAGAATTGACAGAGTGTGTGTACCTTCAGTGCTGAATGATGAGCAAAGGCAGAGTTTAGAGTGTTTTCTTTAGCGCGCTTTCCATTTTTATGTACTCACTGTCCAGGTGGCATTTGACGCCCGGTATCATGCTAATTAGCTACCTGAAAGCGGGTGACTCCACTGTAGAAATAGCCTGCATGTCTTCTAGCACACACGCTGCAATGTCTCTATCAATGTTGTCCTGGCTAACAGTGCCTCGTTAAAATCCAGCCGCTGTTGCTTAGGAGGTGAAGTGTGTCTCTCTTTACTAGCTTTGTCGAAGCATGTTGCTTTTGTAGCTGTTTCAGCAGATTTGAATTGCTAGGATAGGATCTTTGATCCAAGACAAAACTTACATTTAACTAAAATGTTCTTTTCTTTGTGGTCGACAAAAGAAAAGTAGTGAGAATATCTCCATGTTAAGAAACTTGGCTTGCTAGTAAAAACAGACACGCCCCCTCCCACACACACACATACACCCACACAGAGCACGGGCGCGCCTCTTCCTTGTGACACAGGAACATTCAGAAGGACGACACCGCAGCAATAAAACACTCTCAGATCTTCTCAGTGTCTAGCCGATACGACATGTAAAATAACGCAGTAACGCATCATGTAGTAATGGTAACTGAGTTACTGAATACAAAAAATAACGCGTTAGATTACTATTTACCGCCGAAAGTAACGCGTTAGTCCCAACACTGGTCATATTCAGCATTGCAAGTAAGACATGCGGGTCATAATGTTTTATGTCGAACAATTAACGTGTGAGTCTGTTAGACTATGTACAGTAGGGAAGGGATTCATATGGCCCCCATTCCTGGGCAGATCTCGCGTGAGAGGAGCAGGGATGGGTTAATCGTTTTTTGGAAATCAGGCGGAGGGATATGCCACTCTGCATAGCAAATGGTGCTGTGGTCAAAGTTGGAATTGCCACAAAACACATGTGTGGAGGGGGGCTTGGCCTGCAGACCTGGCGGGGTGTGCCAGGACCGACTTCGAGATCAGCGACAGGTGCGTAGATAGCCCACCAGGGCCTGGTTATTGTGGAGAATACATATATGTTTAAGAGTTATTTTTTTTACGTAGCCATGTTTAGAGTAGATAGTACTTTTCCTTTGTATATTCTACTAGTTTCTCTTGTGTTCAGAGGTCTGTTTAGTGTCTTAAACCATCGGAATGTGAAATACAACCCCCACTCTTTTCTTATCAGTGTTGCAAGGGGGAGAGATGGGGGCTTTCTTTGTGTGCAAGGAGTTGGCTTTTCCGTTTGAATGTCAGATCAACTAGAGTAGCCGATATGGATGTATTGGTCTAGGTCAAGGGTCGGCAACCCAAAATGTTGAAAGAGCCTTATTGGACCAAAAATACAAAAACAAATCTGTCTGGAGCCGCAAAAAATTAAAAGCCATATTACATACAGATAGTGTGTCATGAGATATAAATTGAATTAATATGACTTAAAGGAAACTAAATGAGCGCAAATATAGCTACAAATGAGGCATAATTATGCAATATGTACATATAGCTAGCCTAAATAGCATGTTAGCATCGATTAGCTCGCAGTCATGCAGTGACCAAATATGTCTGATTAGCACTCCACACAAGTCAATAACATCAACAAAACTCACCTTTGTGGATTCATGCACAACGTTAAAAGTTTGGTGGACAACATGAGACAGAAAAAGAAGTGGCATAAAACACGTCCTAGAAAGTCGCAGAAAGATATACATGTAAACAAACTAAGGTGAGTTCAAGGACTGCCAAAATTAGTAGGACAAAACGGCGCTCGCCAAATACTCGAATCAGTGAAGCATGTTTAATATAAACAGTGTGATTTATAACAATTAGGGAGGTTTGTGTCATGTTAGTCCTCCTACAGAAACCATATTAAAACAAAAAATATATTTTTTCCCCTCAACTTTTTCCATTTTTCATACATTTTTGAAAAAGCTCCAGAGAGCCACTAGGGCAGCGCTAAAGAGAGCCGCGGGTTGCCGACCCCTGGTCTAGGTAGTTCTCCTAAAGTTTTAGTAAAACTTGATAATATTCCTATTCTGTCTTGGTGGTCCTTCTTACTCAGCATATATGTCATCGAAAGAACTTGGGATTGACCAGTAACTTAGATTCCCTGGGAGGAAGAGCTGGTCTGGCGCAACAATATCTAATCACCTGTCGCTGATCTCGAAACCGGTCCTGGCACACCCCGCTTCGCTGCAGGTCCGCAGGCCACACCCCCCTCCACAACATGTTAAAATATTTAACACTTTACTGTCAGCTAATTTGTCACGTTTCATGTTTTAGGTAAACCACGACGAACGGGGCCAAATGAGTCCACTTCCTACTCTTATGTTTTAGCGATGGAAAAAAAATACAAAATAAGTACAAAATAAAGGATTAATTACCGTATTTTCTGGACTATAGGGCGCACCGGATTATAAGATGCACTGCAGATGAGCGGGTCTATTCAGGCCTTTTTTCATACAAAAGGCCCACCTGATTTTAAAGCGTATTAAAGGGGTCATATTATGATTTTTTTTCTAAATGTAAAACACTTCCTTGTGGTCTACATAACATGTAATGGTAGTTCTTTGGTCAAAATCTTGCATAGATCATCTTCAAGTTGCTTTCTGACAGTCGCTTCAGGATGCGCCGTTTTGTGGGCAGTCTTATTTACGTGGCTCACCTTCGGCATCGTCTTCTCCCCGTCATCTTTGTTGCACCGGTAGTATTTAGCGCCTCCATAGCGAGTCTACTGACAGCTATAAGTTAGAACTGTACACTACTCTGTATTAGAAATGGCAACAGCCACAACAAGAGGATAGAGAAATAGAAGGAGCTTATTGACTTGTGCACATTGTCATGACTTATGCAGATCCCAAATACTCATCAGCAGGTACCAATAGGTAAGAAAGGTTGTTTTTTGCATGATTTTGCGAAACAAAACGCCAGTTAATGTCTCTTAATAGGTGCCATTTGGGGTCATTTTACACACACCATAATAATACCCGCACGTTGAAGCGCAGTACGTCTGACTACTGTAGCCGTAATGCACCGCATTAATGAAACATCAGTGTTTTGGTGTTGCTTGCCTACCAGTACTTGCTAGCGTTTATTGAACAGACATCATCCTGCAGTCCACACCTCTCTCTTATGTGTGACTGCCATGTACTGGCCAACCTTATTATCACAAAATAAAATTGCTTCGAGGTCGTTAGGCACAACCAGAATTATTCCGTAGATTAGGCGCACAGAGTTATAAGGCGCAGTGTCGATTTATGAGAAAATTATAGGATTTTAAATGCGCTTTATCGTCCGAAAAATACGATATCACATTTTTTACATAAACAGCATGTATTATAAATCTTTAAATAAATATATGGTCATAATCAGTCACTTGATGCTTATTTACTGTCCGATGTTTGTTTCCATCCACAGCTTTAAAGTGTATTAAAGTAATCCTCAAAATAGGCAACTAATTAACAGTGTTTGCCCCATACGTTGAAGCACAGTACGTCTGACTACTGTAGCCGTAATCATCAAATCAAGCGACGCGGCTTCGCAGCTTACCAAAGTTGTACTAAAACATTCTGACAGCTTTTTTGAGCGTTGTTTGTAATGTTCTATATTCTCAACGAAACATCAGTGTTTTGGTGTTGCTTGCCTACCAGTACTTGCTGCAGTCCACACCTCTCTCTTATGTGTGACTGCCATGTACTGGCCAACCTTATCATCACAAAATAAAATTGCTTCGAGGTAGTTAAGCACAACCAGAATTATTCCGTAGATTAGGCGCACCGTCGATTTATGAGAAAATGAAAGGATTTTAAGTGCGCCTTATAGTCCGAAAAATATGATATCACATTGTTTACATAAACAGCATGTATTATACATTTTTAAATAAAAATTTGGTCATAATTAGTCACTTGATGCTTATTTACTGCCCGATGTTTGTTTCCATCCACAGCTTTAAAGTGTATTAAAGTAATCCTGAAAATAGGCAACTAATTAACAGTGTTTGCCCCATACGTTGAAGCACAGTACGTCTGACTACCGTAGCCGTAATGCGCCGCATTACATCAAGCGACGCGGCTTCGCAGCTTACCAAAGTCGTACTAAAACATTCTAACAGATTTTTTGAGCGTTGTTTGTAATGTTCTATATTCTCAATGAAACATCAGTGTTTTGGTGTTGCTTGCCTACCAGTACTTGCTGCAGTCCACACCTCTCTCTTATGTGTGACTGCCATGTACTGGCCAACCTTATCATCACAAAATAAAATTGCTTCGAGGTCGTTAAGCACAACCAGAATTATTCCGTAGATTAGGCGCACCGAGTTATAAGCCGCACTGTCGATTTATGAGAACATGAAAGGATTTTAAGTGCGCCTTATAGTCCGAAAAATACGTTATCACATTGTTTACATAAACAGCATGTATTATACATTTTTAAATAAAGATATGGTCATAATCAGTCACTTGATGCTTATTTACTGTCCGATGTTTGTTTCCATCCACAGCTTTAAAGTGTATTAAAGTAATCCTCAAAATAGGCAACTAATTAACAGTGTTTGCCCCGTACGTTGAAGCACAGTACGTCTGACTACTGTAGCCGTAATCATCAAATCAAGCGACGCGGCTTCGCAGCTTACCAAAGTTGTACTAAAACATTCTGACGGCTTTTTTGAGCGTTGATTGTAACGTTCTATATTCTCAATGAAACATCAGTGTTTTGGTGTTGCTTGCCTACTAGTACTTGCTAGCGTTTACTGAACGGGCATCATCCTGCAGTCCACACCTCTCTCTTATGTGTGACTGGTCATTTTTAAATAAAGATATGGTCATAACCAGTCACTTGATGCTTATTTACTGTCCGATGTTTGTTTCTATCCACAGCTTTAAAGTGTATTCAAGTAATCCTGAAAATAGGCAACTAATTAACAGTGTTTGCCCCATACGTTGAAGCACAGTACGTCTGACTACTGTAGCCGTAATGCGCCACATTACATCAAGCGATGCGGCTTCTCAGCATACCAAAGTCGTACTAAAACATTCTGACAGATTTTTTGAGCGTTGTTTGTAATATTCTATATTCTCAACGAAACATCAGTGTTTTGGTGTTGCTTGCCTACCAGTACTTGCTAGCGTTTACTGAACAGGCATCATTCTGCAGTCCACACCTCTCTCTTATGTGTGACTGCCATCTACTGGTCACACTTATTAACACAAAATAAAATTGCTTCAAGGTCGTTAAGCACAACCAGAATTATTACGTGGATTAGGCGCACCAAGTTATAAGGCGATTTATGAGAAAATTAAAGGATTTTAAGTGCGCCTTATAGTCCGAAAAATACGTTATCACATTGTTTACATAAACAGCATGTATTATACATTTTTAAATAAAAATTTGGTCATAATCAGTCACTTGATGCTTATTTACTGCCCGATGTTTGTTTCCATCCACAGCTTTAAAGTGTATTAAAGTAATCCTGAAAATAGGCAACTAATTAACAGTGTTTGCCCCATACGTTGAAGCACAGTACGTCTCACTACTGTAGCCGTAATGCGCCGCATTACATCAAGCGATGCGGCTTGGCAGCTTACCAAAGTCGTACTAAAACATTCTAACAGATTTTTTGAGCGTTGTTTGTAATGTTCTATATTCTCAACGAAACATCAGTGTTTTGGTGTTGCTTGCCTACCAGTACTTGCTGCAGTCCACACCTCTCTCTTATGTGTGACTGCCATGTACTGGTCAAACTTATCATCACAAAATAAAATTGCTTCGAGGTCGTTAGGCACAACCAGAATTATTCCGTAGATTAGGCGCACCGAGTTATAAGGCGCACTGTCGATTTATGAGAACATGAAAGGATTTTAAGTGCGCCTTATAGTCCGAAAAATACGTTATCACATTGTTTACATAAACAGCATGTATTATACATTTTTAAATAAAAATATGGTCATAATCAGTCACTTGATGCTTATTTACTGTCCGATGTTTGTTTCCATCCACAGCTTTAAAGTGTATTAAAGTAATCCTGCAAATAGGCAACTAATTAACAGTGTTTGCCCCATACGTTGAAGCACAGTACGTCTGACTACTGTAGCCGGAATGCGCCGCATTACATCAAGCGACGCGGCTTCGCAGCTTACCAAAGTCGTACTAAAACATTGACAGATTTTTTGAGCGTTGTTTGTAATATTCTATATTCTCAATGAAACATCAGTGTTTTGGTGTTGCTTGCCTACCAGTACTTGCTAGCGTTTACTGAACAGGCATCATCCTGCAGTCCACACCACTCTCTTATGTATGACTGCCATCTACTGGTCACACTTGTTATCACAAAATAAAATTGCTTCGTTAAGCACAACCAGAAATATTCCGTGGATAAATTATAAGGCGATTTATGAGAAAATGAAAGAATTTTAAGTGCGCCTTATAGTCCGAAAAATAAGTTATCACATTGTTTACATAAACAGCATGTATTATACATTTTTAAATAAAAATTTGGTCATAATCAGTCACTTGATGCTTATTTACTGTCCGATGTTTGTTTCCATCGACAGCTTTAAAGTGTATTAAAGTAATCCTGAAAATAGGCAACTAATTAACAGTGTTTGCCCCATACGTTGAAGCACAGTACGTCTGACTACTGTAGCCATAATGCGCCGCATTACATCAAGCGACGCGGCTTCGCAGCTTACCAAAATCGTACTAAAACATTCTGACAGATTTTTTGAGCGTTGTTTGTAATATTCTATATTCTCAATGAAACATCAGGGATTTGGTGTTGCTTGCCTACCAGTACTTGCTGCAGTCCACACCTCTCTCTTATGTGTGACTGCCATCTACTGGTCACACTTATTAACACAAAATAAAATTGCTTCAAGGTCGTTAAGCACAACCAAAATTATTCCGTGGATTAGGCGCACCAAGTTATAAGGCGATTTATGAGAAAATTAAAGGATTTTAAGTACGCCTTATAGTCCGAAAAATACGTTATCACATTGTTTACATAAACAGCATGTATTATACATTTTTAAATAAAAATATGGTCATAATCAGTCACTTGATGCTTATTTACTGTCCGATGTTTGTTTCCATCCACAGCTTTAAAGTGTATGAAAGTAATCCTGAAAATAGGCAACTAATTAACAGTGTTTGCCCCATACGTTGAAGCACAGTACGTCTGACTACTGTAGCCGTAATCATCAAATCAAGCGACGCGGCTTCGCAGCTTACCAAAGTCGTACTAAAACATTCTGAAAGATTTTTTGAGCGTTGTTTGTAATGTTCTATATTCTCAACGAAACATCAGTGTTTTGGTGTTGCTTGCCTACCAGTACTTGCTAGCGTTTACTGAACAGGCATCATCCTGCAGTCCACACCTCTCTCTTATGTGTGACTGCCATCTACTGGTCACACTTGTTATCACAAAATAAAATTTCTTCGAGGTCGTTAAGCACAACCAGAAATATTCCGTGGATAAATCGCACCAAGTTATAAGGCGATTTATGAGAAAATGAAAGAATTTTAAGTGCGCCTTATAGTCCGAAAAATACGATATCACAATGTTTACATAAACAGCATGTATTATACATTTTTAAATAAAGATATGGTCATAATCAGTCACTTGATGCTTATTTACTGTCCGATGTTTGTTTCCATCCACAGCTTTAAAGTGTATTAAAGTAATCCTCAAAATAGGCAACTAATTAACAGTGTTTGCCCCGTACGTTGAAGCACAGTACGTCTGACTACTGTAGCCGTAATCATCAAATCAAGCGACGCGACTTCGCAGCTTACCAAAGTTGTACTAAAACATTCTGACGGCTTTTTTGAGCGTTGATTGTAACGTTCTATATTCTCAATGAAACATCAGTGTTTTGGTGTTGCTTGCCTACTAGTACTTGCTAGCGTTTACTGAACGGGCATCATCCTGCAGTCCACACCTCTCTCTTATGTGTGACTGGTCATTTTTAAATAAAGATATGGTCATAATCAGTCACTTGATGCTTATTTACTGTCCGATGTTTGTTTCCATCCACAGCTTTAAAGTGTATTCAAGTAATCCTGAAAATAGGCAACTAATTAACAGTGTTTGCCCCATACGTTGAAGCACAGTACGTCTGACTACTGTAGCCGTAATCATCAAATCAAGCGACGCGGCTTCGCAGCTTACCAAAGTCGTACTAAAACATTCTGACAGCTTTTTTGAGCGTTGATTGAAATGTTCTATATTCTCAATGAAACATCAGTGTTTTGGTGTTGCTTGCCTACTAGTACTTGCTAGGGTTTACTGAACAGGCATCATCTTGCAGTCCACACCTCTCTCTTATGTGTGACTGGTCATTTTTAAATAAAGATATGGTCATAATCAGTCACTTGATGCTTATTTACTGTCCGATGTTTGTTTCCATCCACAGCTGTAAAGTGTATTCAAGTAATCCTGAAAATAGGCAACTAATTAACAGTGTTTGTCCCACATCATTTGAAAGTCTAATTACACCAGCATGGTAAATAACACGGCTGCATATTAGCAGAACTGTACAAATTACCGCCTGGATTTCTGTCGGCGCCGTTGTTTTCCCGAAGAAGCACATTTACAATGCAAATGTTATTATCGCCTTGTCATCAACGTAAACAAGCAGCCACACTTGGCCGAAAGACAGCAGCGAAAAGGACTCGGCGGCTGGTCCAATTAGCCGTCATTAAGTCCGCACACACTAATGAAAACAAGCAAAACATGATTACAGCTGCAAATATGTATGGTTGGAATTCAATCAGGCAGAGTTTTTTTAGTAGCCTCAGGCATTCTCAGCCTCAGTTAACCTTCTGACCTACACCAAGTATTTGGCCACCCATCCAAATGATCAGAATCAGGTGTCCTAATCACTTGTCCCAGGCCACAGGTGTATAAAATCAAGCACTTAGGCATGGAGACTGTTTCTACAAACATTTGTGAAAGAATGGAACTGTCACAGGATGATAACTGTGCAACAAATCCAGTCGTGAAATGTCCTCGCTCCGAAATATTCCAAAGTCAACTGCTCGGCTTTATTATAAGAACATGGAAGAGTTTGGGAACAACAGCAACCCAGCCCTTTCTAAGTTCAAAAAAATTCCAGGATTTTCCAGAATTCCTGCTTTTCCACAGCCCTATTTCCACCTTTTTTTCTGACTACTCCTTCCACATATTTCATTGCATTTCAACCGTTCCACCGTCAACAAATTCCTCTTAATCAGGAAAAAAAAAACAATTTTTTTTTTTGTACAAGAAAAATTCCCAGTTTTCCCAAAATTCCAGGAATTCCGTAATACCATTTCTCAATTCAACATGTTACTACTTCAAAATTTCTCGACCGATTTGAAAAATTCCATCACCAACCATTTCAATTGATTCATACCATTCATGTGTTTTACCGTTTTCCAAAAAATTCCGGTTTTTACCGAAATTTCCAATTTTGGAGGAAATTTCCATTGAAATCAATGGGACATTCTTCAAAGTTCCACAACTCCCACATTTTTCATCTGATTCAAACTGTTCCGACTTTAAAATATTCAGCCTATTCCCAGAAAATTCCCAGATTTCCCAGAATTCCAGGTTTTCTGGGACATTTTTCCCATTCAAAATGAATCGCCCGATTTTTCAAACTTCCACCATTTCCACATTTTTTCAACCGATACAAACCATTCCACCTTCAACACATTCCACCATCCTGGACATTTAAACTACCTTTTTTGTAAATTCTAAGCTCTCAGTAATTTCCAGCATGGAACTGTCATGGGATGCCACCTGTGCAACAAATCCAGTTGTGAAATGTCCTCGCTCTGAAATATTCCAAAGTCAACTGCTCGGCTTTATTATAAGAACATGGAAGAGTTTGGGAACAACAGCAACCCAGCCACCAAGTGGTAGGCCACGTAAACTGACAGAGAGGGGTCAGCGGATGCCCAAGCGCATAGTGCAAAGACTTTCTGCACGGTCAGTTGCTACAGAGCTCCAAAAGTCATGTGACCTTCCAAATAGCCCACGTACAGCACGCAGAGAGCTTCATGGAATGGGTTTCCATGGCCGAGCAGCTGCATCCAAGCCATACATCACCAAGTCCAAAACAAAGCGTCGGATGGAGTGGTGTAAAGCACGTCGTCACTGGACTCTAGAGCAGTGGTTCTTAACCTGGGTTCGATCAAACCCTAGGGCAGGGGTCGGCAACCCGCGGCTCCGGAGCCGCATGCGGCTCTTTGATCACTCTGATGCGGCTCAGCAGCTTACTTGCTGAACCCCCCAATTTTCCCGTGAGACTTCCGGATTTCAGTGCCTCTCACAGAAAACTCCCGGGATTAATATTCACCGATTTTCACCCTTACAGCTATAATAAGGGCGTGCCATGATGGTACGACATTTGGCGCTTTCTACAATCTGCATTAACAGCGTGCCAGCCCAACACTTGTTGTACAATATACATCTTCTGCTTGCACACGTACGTTACAGCAAGGCATACTTGGTCAACAGCCACACAGGTTACACTGACGGTGACCATATAAAACAACTTTAACACTCTTACTAATAATGCGCCACACTTTGAACCAAAACCAAACAAGAATGACAAACACATTTCGGGAGAACATCTGCACCTTAACACAACATAAACACAACAGAACAAACACCCAGAATCCCATGCAGCCCTGACTCTTCCGGGCTACATTATACACCCCTGCTACCACCAAACCCCGCCCCCACCCCAACCCTGCTCCCTCACACATCAACCCCCCCCCCCAGGTAGGCGGGGGTTAGGTAGCGGGGGTGTATAATGTATCCCGGAAGAGTTAGGGCTGCATGGGATTCTGGGTATTTGTCCTGTTGTGTTTATGTTGTGTTACTGTGCAGATGTTCTCCCGAAATGTGTTTGTCATTCTTGTTTGGTGTGGGTTCACAGTGTGGCGCATTATTAGTAAGAGTGTTAAAGTTTTTTTTATACCGCCACCGTCAGTGTAACCTGTGTGGTTGTTGACCAAGTATGCCTTGCTGTCACCTACGTGAGCAAGCGGAAACACCATACAACGTGTGCTGTACCATCACGTGCCATTCATTTAAAACCCGCGTGCTGCGCCAGCTTTCAAATTTCATATAAAGGTGTGAGCGTGTCTGAGACTTCTGGTTTATACATAGCACAAAGCAAAAAGAAAACTTTGTATGCAGTGTTATTTCATTTAAAATTTAAAAACATTTTGCGGCTCCCATTGTTTTCTATAATTTGCGAAACTGGTCAAAATGGCTCTTTGACTGGTAAAGGTTGCCGACCCCTGCCCTAGGGGTTCGGTGAGTCGGAGTTCGGCGGAGGTCAAGACACACCCGACTCATCGTGTAAATAAAAACTTCTCCTTATCGGCGTATTACGGATACCACCAAACAGTGTTCCGTCTAATTTTCCATCTGATTTGCAGGTGTGTCATTTGTTGTGAGTTTATGCACTGTGTTGGTTTTGTTCTTTGAACGGTTCATTTTGTGCACCAGTTAAAAAAAACATAACTGTCTTGAATTTGAAAATATATTTTTTTAAGTTTTTCAATAAAGAAGGGTTCGGTGAGTGCGCATATGAAACTGGTGGGGTTCGGTACCTCCAACAAGGTTAAGAACCACTGCTCTAGATCAATGAAGACTCCTTCTCTGGAGTGATGAATCACGTTTTCCCATATCTGGCAATCTGATGGACGAGTCGGGGTTTGGAGGTTGCCAGGAGAACGGTACATTTCCGACTGCATTGTGTCGAGTGTGAAATTTGGTAGAGGAGGAATTATGGTGTGGGATTGTTTTTTTCAGGAGTTGGGCGTTGGCCCCTTAGTTCCAGTAAGAGGAACTTGGAATGCTTTAGCATACCAAAACATCCATGCTCCCAACCTTGTGGGAACAGTTTGGGAGCGGGGCCCCTTCCTCTTCCAACATGACTGTGCACCAGTGCACACAACAGACAGGGTTGTGTACTTGCACCTGTACTATTCAACATCTTCCTCATGACTGTCACCTGGCTACTGCACAAAGAAGTTGAGGGAAGCAGTGGTGTGCTGGTGGATTACAGGTTGGATGGAAGCTTATTTAACATCAGAAGGCTGCAGGCGGCTACCAAGGTCAAAACTAAGGCTGAAACGACGCGTCGACGTAGTCGACGTCATCGGTTACGTAAATACGTCGACACCGTTTTTGTGCGTCGGCGCGTCGCATATTTACGTCACACTACTGTCATGGCGGAGCGCAAAGCAGACGATGCGAGCGAGGGGAAAAAAGCACGCCAAAAGTCGTCAAAAGTGTGGGAGTATTTCAATAAACGGCCTAATAATGTTGTTATATGCACACTGTGTCGAGCGGAAATGGCCTATCATAGCAGCACAACGGCTATGAACGAACATTTGAAAAGAAAACCCCCGACAGCGTTCTTGCCATTACCATCAATAAGTCAATCGTCCGCGTGCGTATACGTTGTCATTATTACACAAAAACATGAATGTGTCATTTGTATCTGCGTTGTAAATTCATAAACTAAAGCACCGTTTCGCTCTGAGAGGCGCGTTTGGCGTGCCTGTTCAGTGTTTACAAAGACGCGCTCCTCTTTAACGCTGTGGAGAGGCGGCGGCGGCGAGCGAGCGGCGAGGCGGGGCGCGCCGGGAGCGACGCCGCAATCGTGCCCAGGTGCGCGATCCGCGCAGTTGGAAGAGAAAAGACTTTGTGTAAAATTAAAAGATTGTAAACCTGGCAAAGCCGTCTGGCGTTCAGTCTGTCGGTCCTGAAAGAACCCCACGGCACAAGACGTGTCACAAACGCTAACGTTAATTAGTTGTGCAAATACCTTTTACAACATTAACAGTTACATATACTATGTACAAACCAACAATTAACTTTCACTTTAATCATACTATCATTGTTGTGTTATTAAGCAAAATAAGCAATACTTTTACTTTTGTTGAAATGTTTACACTGTACACTTTTTTGTATTGGATGTTTAGCTTTATTTTTGCACATTTTAGCAAATAAGCAATACTTTTACTTTTGTTGAAATGTTTACACTTGTTACAGAATATTTCCGTTTTGCACTTTTTTGTATTGGATGTTTATCTTTATTTTTGCACATTTTAAAGCAAAATAAGCAATACTTTTACTTTTGAAATGCTTATACTATTCCGGAATATTAAGATTTGCACTGGATGTTTACTTTTATATTTGCACATTAAAAAGCAAATAAGCTACTTTTAATTTTGCTAAATGTTAAAAGTTTTAAATGTTTACATTGTTACAGAATATTTTGTCATGTTGTTGTCAATGTTGACTGAGTGGCCATACTTTTTTTTTTGTAAATAAAAGCCATGCCTTTTGAAAAAACTGGCCTACATTTATTTTTTCCTCTTCATTTTAAATTAAAAAAAAAAATCGGTAAAAGGAAAAATAATCTATAGATTAATCGAAAAAAAATAATCTATAGATTAACCGGTTAATCGAAAAAATAATCTATAGATTAATCGATAGAAAAATAATCGTTAGCTGCAGCCCTAGTCAAAACTGTGAACATTGTGGAATTACAGTATGCTGTAGACTGGGTATCACTGTGAACACTGTAAAGACGGAGGTACTGTGCCAGTGGAACTCCCCTCTGCCAACTCGACCACCATCACCTGTCTTTAACATCGATGACAAGACCCTAGCCATAGTCCCAGACTTCAAATATCTTGGGAGCATCCTCTCCGAAAACTGCAGCATGGACAATGATGTTCAAAATCGAATAAGATCCGCCTCAGCCTCCTTTGGTAGACTGCGTAAGAGGGTGTATGTGAACAAAGACCTCAGCATACGTACCGAGGTGGCAGTCTACCAAGCCATCTGTGTCTGCACACTATTATATGGCTGTGAAGCTTGGACCCTGTATCGCCGCCACATCCAACAGCTGGAGAACTTTCACATCAAGTGTCTCCAGCGGATCCTTGGGCTGACATGGCCACACACGGAAGTCCTGAGTAAAACTGGTACCAAGAGCACGGAGGCCACTTTTCTCCAGTACCAACTGCGATGGGCCGGCCACACCGTCAGAATGCCAGTTGATAGACTTCCCCGACAACTGCTATATGGTCAACTTCATCATGGCCAGAGATCTGCAGGACGCCAAAAGCGGAGGTATAAGGACCAACTGAAAAGAACTCTCAAGAGGTGTGGAATACAGCACACACAGCTGGAAAGCTCTGCCTCAGATCGCCCTCTCTGGAGGCAACTCTGCCATGCAGGCCTTCAACATTTTGAAGAGGAGAGAAGCGCAGCAAGGGAAGGGAAACGCCAGAGGAGGGAAGATGGGCCCTGCAGCCAAGACCACAACAAACACTAACTTCATATGCCCCCCATTGCAATAGACCATGTGGCTCTCATATTGGACTTTTTAGTCACCTCAAAACTCACCGATAGAAGAAGTGGAAGTCATCATCGGATACGATGGACTACCATAAGCAAGCAAGCACCAGTGCACACAGCAAGGTCCATAAAGACATGGATGTGGATGAACTTGACTGGCCTGCACAGAGTCCTGACCTGAACCCAATAGAACACCTTTGGGATGAATTAGAACGGAGACTGAGAGCCAGTTCTTCTCCACCAACATCAGTGTGTGACCTCACCAATGCGCTTTTGGAAGAATGGCGGAAAAAATTCCTATAAACACAGTCCGCAACCTTGTGGACAGCCTTCCCAGAAGAGTTGAAGCTGTAATAGCTGCAAAAGGTGGACCCACATCATATTTAACTTTATGGGTTAGGAATGGGATGGCACTTCAAGTTCATATGTGAGTCAAGGCAGGTGGCCAAATACTTTTGGCAATATAGTGTATGTGACCTATGAATTCCCTCTGCCCTTTTATGCAGTTTCTAAAAACCAAGCATAAAGGTACAAAACCAGATGAGAAGTTGAGGTTTTTGAAGCTACCTCAGAATACGCATCTTAGATCCTTTTCGAGTTTCATCATTGAAAAGAAACACACTGATTAGTAAAAAAAACACTGCATATATCTGAGGTCACGAAAAAAAACTTTATGTTTTTTTTAAAAAGGAGTTTTCTGAAAATAATTTGATCCTATATGCTTTGAATCTGTCTCTTTAAAAGGGAAAGGCCTTTTTTCCAGCACAGTATATCGAGCATTGTTTATTGAGCGTTTCATGCCAGGTTTATTGCTTCGGGGGTTTGAACGTGCTCAGAGCTCAGTGACTCTTATGATGTCGAACACTAACAGGACTGAACTTTGGACCTTTTTTCATACACAATTGAATGGATGCATGAACCAAGTTAAAGCCCCACATCTAAAGTTTGATCATATTAGGCCTACCTATACTGGCTCACCTGCACTGGATTCCTGTGCACTTAAGATGTGACTTTAAGGTTTTACTACTTACGTATAAAATACTACATCCTTACACTCATGCACATATTCTTTTTTATTGCAGCATTTAATAATGCTTACCTTAGCTAAAGCTAAATATCACTCAAATCTCATCCGCCTCAACAAAAACGACCCTAAATTTTTGCTTAGTACAGTAGCATCGCTAACCCAACAAGGGACTCCTCCCAATAGCTCCACCCACTCGGCAGATGACTTTATGAATTTCTTTAATAAGAAAATTGAACTCATTAGAAAGGAGATTAAAGATAACGCATCCCAGCTACAACTGGGTTCTATTAACACAGATACGACTGTATCTACGACGGATACTGCAATACAAAATAGTCTCTCTCTTTTTGATGAAATAACATTAGAGGAACTATTACGGCGTGTAAGTGGGATAAAACAAACAACATGTTTACTTGACCCACTTCCTGGGAAACTTATCAAGGAGCTTTTTGTATTATTAGGTCCATCAGTGCTAAATATTATAAACTTATCACTTTCCTCTGGCACTGTTCCCCTAGCATTCAAGAAAGCGGTTATTCATCCTCTGCTCAAAAGACCTAACCTCGATCCTGACCTCATGGTAAACTACCGACCGGTGTCCCACCTTCCCTTTATTTCGAAAATCCTCGAAAAAATTGTCGCACAGCAGCTAAATGAACACTTAGTGTCTAACAATCTCTGTGAACCTTTTCAATCCGGTTTCAGGGCAAATCACTCTACGGAGACAGCCCTCGCAAAAATGACTAATGATCTACTGCTAACGATGGATTCTGATGCGTCATCTACGTTGCTGCTTCTTGATCTTAGCGCTGCTTTTGATACCGTCGATCATAATATTTTATTAGAGCGTATCAAAACACGTATTGGTATGTCAGACTTAGCCTTGTCGTGGTTTAACTCTTATCTTACTGACAGGATGCAGTGCGTCCCCCATAATAATGTGACCTCGGACTATGTTAAGGTAACGTGCGGAGTCCCTCAGGGTTCGGTTCTTGGCCCTGCACTCTTAAGTATGTACATGCTGCAGCTAGGTGACATCATACGCAAATACGGTGTTAGCTTTCATTGTTATGCTGATGACACCCAACTCTACATGCCCCTAAAGCTGACCAACACGCCGGATTGTAGTCAGCTGGAGGCGTGTCTTAATGAAATTAAACAATAGATGTCCGCTAACTTCTTGCAACTCAACGCCAAGAAAACGGAAATGCTGATTATCGGTCCTGCTAAACACCGACATTTATTTAATAATACCACCTTAACATTTGACAACCAAACAATTACACAAGGCGAATCAGTAAAGAATCTGGGTATTATCTTCGACCCAACTCTCTCCTTTGAGTCACACATTAAGAGTGTTACTAAAACGGCCTTCTTTCATCTCCGTAATATCGCTAAAATTTGTTCCATTTTGTCCACTAGCGACGCTGAGATCATTATTCATGCGTTCGTTACGTCTCGTCTCGATTACTGTAACGTATTATTTTCGGGGCTCCCTATGTCTAGCATTAAAAGATTACAGTTGGTACAAAATGCGGCTGCTAGACTTTTGACAAGAACAAGAAAGTTTGATCATATTAGGCCTATACTGGCTCACCTGCACTGGCTTCCTGTGCACTTAAGATGTGACTTTAAGGTTTTACTACTTACGTATAAAATACTACACGGTCTAGCTCCATCTTATCTTGTCGATTGTATTGTACCATATGTCCCGGCAAGAAATCTGCATTCAAAGAACTCCGGCTTATTAGTGATTCCCAGGGCCCAAAAAAAGTCTGCGGGCTATAGAGCGTTTTCTATTGGGGCTCCAGTACTATGGAATGCCCTCCCGGTAACAGTTAGAGATGCTACCTCAGTAGAAGCATTTAAGTCCCATCTTAAAACTCATTTGTATACTCTAGCCTTTGAATCAGGGGTGCTCATTACGTCGATCGCGAGCTACCGGTTGATCTCGGAGGGTGTGTCAGTCGATCACCAGCCAGGCATTAAAAAAAATAGTCCTAAAAATGAGCGATCATAAATCTTCACTATGACGTCACTCTCGTCACTTGATTGACATTCACGGCACCCGAGGGTCTTCTGAGATGACGCTGGCTGCTGCCAGCTCATTAAAATTACCGACTGGAAGGCGAGAAACACTTTATTTCAACAGACTCTGGCGCCGTACCTGTCGTCAAAACTCCAAAGACCGACTGCACAGTTGCACAATAAAAGCGCTGCTTCATCCTGCCTGCGCTACCAAAATAAGAGTCTCAGAAAGCTGGCGTGCACAAGCTAGAAAGCTACGGAGTTTGCCAACAATGTATTTCTGGTAAAGTGTATACAAAGGAGTACGGAAGCTGGATAAATAAGATGCCAAAAACCAACCACTTTCATGTAATATTGGACAGAAAGGAGGACTTTTTTTCTCCTCCATTCGAAAATGCGGACCTTATCATCACCACTGTCTGATTCCAATCAATGCAAGTCATCAGAATCAGGTAATACACCAACTTATATTCTTGTCTTCATGAAAGAAAGGAATCTATATGTGTTAAACATGCTTGTATTATCTTTAAACACCTTTAACTTGTTAACAATATTAATTATGTGTTAAACATTCTTGTAATCACCTCTTATTCCTGAATTGCGTCCGGCAACAATAGAAGCTCTGCTGGAAATAAACGGAGGGCTTGGGACTCGTGCGTGTCCACCGGTGGTCGAAACTGACACGTTAACGGGAATGGAAAGAAATTGGATTCGTTGCTGTGCCAAAGCTGTTAAGGCAGCTAATAAAAAAATTGGGGTAAGACCTCTCAGACAGGACTGCTTCAAAATGCAAATATGGGGAGAGGTACAGTACGAAAAATGTCTGCGGCTTTGAAGGGCTCAATGTCTCAACATTGCGATTGCGTGTAAGCGCCCGTGGATTTTTTTTATTTTTTTTTTTAAAGGGTGACCACAGGGCGTGTTTCAAGCACATGTGGATCACACGCCGCCACCTCTTTACATTCCAGAGTGGTAGACAGAAGTGTAGAATTGTCAAATGTTCAACTACAGGAGGACTTAGAACACTGGACCAGCTATACACACTTGCAAAGGTACTACAGCCTGGTTGGTTGAAGTTGAATTTCCATATGACACATACCGCATTTTTCGGACTACAAGTCGCAGTTTTTTTCATAATAAGTAGCCATGGTAACAAACTGAGGATGTGCACAGACAGGAACTGAAGGAGTCCAAAACAAACAGAAAACACGATCCGGACCACGGATCATGACACCACCTGTAGTTTGTGGACTTGATAGAGACATTTAACCGGTTCCTTTGTCCTGTGTGTGCTGCTCTGAGAGTATGGGATTTGTGGCACACTAATATGTTCCATTGTTTCCTTCTACAACCAGAGCAGAAGCGTGGTTCATATTGCTAGCAGAGCCAAATCTGTTCTCTGTGAAACCTGGCCTCTGCCAAGGCTGCCCTTAGTTAATGGTTCTGTTTATACTTTTTTTTGGACAGAATTCTTAGGCACAGCCAAGGTGTTGTGGGTGTCCAGTTTGGGGGCCGAAGGATCTTATCTCTGCTATTGCCTATAATGTGGGCCTGATGGCCTCACCAAGCTGTGACCTTCAGCGTTTACTGGGGCAGTTTGCAGCTGAGTGTGAAGCTTCTGGGATAAAACTCGGCATCTGGGACCACGGTTCTCAACCAGAAAAGGTGTTTTGCACCCTCTGGACTGGGAGCCAGGTCTTACCCAAGTTAGAGGAGTTAAAGTATGCCAACATTTTCTTAAAAAGTGAGGGTAAAGGCAGGGATGCGAGGTCAACAGGGGAATTAACAGACCGCCATGGTGAAGAGAGAACTGAGCTCAGGAGGCAAAGTTTCCCATTGACTGGTCGATCTACGTTCTGACTCTCGCCCATGGCAAAAAGTGTCGGGTCCCAAGAGCAAAACCACTGTTTCCTACGTAGGGTGACTCACCCTAAGAGAGAGAGGATAAGAAGCTCGGTCATTCGAGAAGAACCCCAAATAGAAACACTTCTCCTTCACATCCAAAAGAGCCGGTGGACTTGGACCCTCCTTGACGCCACCCTGGTGGATCTACGACGCCTGATGGCCTCACCAAGCTGTGACCTTCAGCGTTTACTGGGGCAGTTTGCAGCTGAGTGTGAAGCTTCTGGGATAAAACTCGGCATCTGGGACCATGGTTCTCAACCAGAAAAGGTGTTTTGCACCCTCTGGACTGGGAGCCAGGTCTTACCCAAGTTAGAGGAGTTAAAGTATGCCAACATTTTCTTAAAAAGTGAGGGTAAAGGCAGGGATGCGAGGTCAACAGGGGAATTAACAGACCGCCATGGTGAAGAGAGAGCTGAGCTCAGGAGGCAAAGTTTCCCATTGACCGGTCGATCTATGTTCCGACACTCGCCCATGGCAAAAAAGAGTCGGGTCCCAAGAGCAAAACCACTGTTTCCTACGTAGGGTGACTCACCCTAAGAGAGAGGGTAAGAAGCTCGGTCATTCGAGAAGAACCCCAAATAGAAACACTTCTCCTTCACATCCAAAAGAGCCGGTGGACGTGGACCCTCCTTGACGCCACCCTGGTGGACCTACGACGCCTGATGGCCTCACCAAGCTGTGACCTTCAGCGTTTACTGGGGCAGTTTGCAGCTGAGTGTGAAGCTTCTGGGATAAAACTCGGCATCTGGGACCACGGTTCTCAACCAGAAAAGGTGTTTTGCACCCTCTGGACTGGGAGCCAGGTCTTACCCAAGTTAGAGGAGTTAAAGTATGCCAACATTTTCTTAAAACGTGAGGGTAAAGGCAGGGATGCGAGGTCAACAGGGGAATTAACAGACCGCCATGGTGAAGAGAGAGCTGAGCTCAGGAGGCAAAGTTTCCCATTGACCGGTCGATCTACGTTCTGACTCTCGCCCATGGCAAAAAGAGTCAGGTCCCAAGAGCAAAACCACTGTTTCCTACGTAGGGTGACTCACCCTAAGAGAGAGAGGGTAAGAAGCTCGGTCATTCGAGAAGAACCCCAAATAGAAACACTTCTCCTTCACATCCAAAAGAGCCGGTGGACGTGGACCCTCCTTGACGCCAACCTGGTGGACCTACGACGCCTGATGGCCTCACCAAGCTGTGACCTTCAGCATTTACTGGGGCAGTTTGCAGCTGAGTATGAAGCTTCTGGGATAAGACTCGGCATCTGGTACCACGGTTCTCAACCAGAAAAGGTGTTTTGCACCCTCTGGACTGGGAGCCAGGTCTTAACCAAGTTAGAGGAGTTAAAGTATGCCAACATTTTCTTAAAACGTGAGTGTAAAGGCAGGGATGCGAGGTCAACAGGGGAATTAATAGACCGCCATGGTGAAGAGAGAGCTGAGCTCAGGAGGCAAAGTTTCCCATTGACAGGTCGATCTACGTTCTGACTCTCGCCCATGGCAAAAAGAGTCGGGTCCCAAGAGCAAAACCACTGTTTCCTACGTAGGGTGACTCACCCTAAGAGAGAGGGTAAGAAGCTCGGTCATTCGAGAAGAACCCCAAATAGAAACACTTCTCCTTCACATCCAAAAGAGCCGGTGGACGTGGACCCTCCTTGACGCCACCCTGGCGGACCTACGACGCCTGATGGCCTCACCAAGCTGTGACCTTCAGCGTTTACTGGGGCAGTTTGCAGCTGAGTGTGAAGCTTCTGGGATAAGACTCGGCATCTGGGACCACGGTTCTCAACCAGAAAAGGTGTTTTGCACCCTCTGGACTGGGAGCCAGGTCTTAGCCCAGTTATAAGAGTTTAAGTATGCCAACATTTTCTTAAAACGTGAGGGTAAAGGCAGGGATGCGAGGTCAACAGGGGAATTAACAGACCGCCATGGTGAAGAGAGAGCTGAGCTCAGGAGGCTAAGTTTCCCATTCACTGGTCGATCTACGTTCTGACTCTCGCCCATGGCAAAAAGAGTCAGGTCCCAAGAGCAAAACCACTGTTTCCTACGTAGGGTGACTCACCCTAAGAGAGAGGGTAAAAAGCTCGGTCATTCGAGAAGAACCCCAAATAGAAACACTTCTCCTTCACATCCAAAAGAGCCGGTGGACGTGGACCCTCCTTGACGCCACCCTGGTGGACCTACGACGCCTGACGGCCTCACCAAGCTGTGACCTTCAGCGTTTACTGGGGCAGTTTGCAGCTGAGTGTGAAGCTTCTGGGATAAAACTCGGCATCTGGGACCACGGTTCTCAACCAGAAAAGGTGTTTTGCACCCTCTGGACTGGGAGCCAGGTCTTACCCAAGTTAGAGGAGTTAAAGTATGCCAACATTTTCTTAAAAAGTGAGGGTAAAGGCAGGGATGCGAGGTCAACAGGGGAATTAACAGACCGCCATGGTGAAGAGAGAGCTGAGCTCAGGAGGCAAAGTTTCCCATTGACTGGTGGATCTACGTTCTGACTCTCGCCCATGGCAAAAAGAGTCAGGTCCCAAGAGCAAAACCACTGTTTCCTACGTAGGGTGACTCACCCTAAGAGAGAGGGTAAGAAGCTCGGTCATTCGAGAAGAACCCCAAATAGAAACACTTCTCCTTCACATCCAAAAGAGCCGGTGGACGTGGACCCTCCTTGACGCCACCCTGGTGGACCTACGACGCCTGATGGCCTCACCAAGCTGTGACCTTCAGTGTTTACTGGGGCAGTTTGCAGCTGAGTGTGAAGCTTCTGGGATAAAACTCGGCATCTGGGACCATGGTTCTCAACCAGAAAAGGTGTTTTGCACCCTCTGGACTGGGAGCCAGGTCTTACCCAAGTTGGAGGAGTTAAAGTATGCCAACATTTTCTTAAAAAGTGAGGGTAAAGGCAGGGATGCGAGGTCAACAGGGGAATTGACAGACCGCCATGGTGAAGAGAGAGCTGAGCTCAGGAGGCACAGTTTCCCATTGACTGGTCGATCTACGTTCTGACTCTCGCCCATGGCAAAAAGAGTCAGGTCCCAAGAGCAAAACCACTGTTTCCTACGTAGGGTGACTCACCCTAAGAGAGAGGGTAAGAAGCTCGGTCATTCGAGAAGAACCCCAAATAGAAACACTTCTCCTTCACATCCAAAAGAGCCGGTGGACGTGGACCCTCCTTGACGCCACCCTGGTGGACCTACGACACCTGATGGTCTCACCAAGCTGTGACCTTCAGCGTTTACTGGGGCAGTTTGCAGCTGAGTGTGAAGCTTCTGGGATAAAACTCGGCATCTGGGATCACGGTTCTCAACCAGAAAAGGTGTTTTGCACCCTCTGGACTGGGAGCCAGGTCTTACCCAAGTTAGAGGAGTTAAAGTATGCCAACATTTTCTTAAAAAGTGAGGGTAAAGGCAGGGATGCGAGGTCAACAGGGGAATTAACAGACCGCCATGGTGAAGAGAGAGCTGAGCTCAGGAGGCAAAGTTTCCCATTGACTGGTCGATCTACGTTTTGACTCTCGCCCATGGCAAAAAGAGTCGGGTATTGACCCAAGACCAAAACCACTGTTTCCTACGTAGGGTGACTCACCCTAAGAGAGAGGGTAAGAAGCTCGGTCATTCGAGAAGAACCCCAAATAGAAACACTTCTCCTTCACATCCAAAAGAGCCGGTGGACGTGGACCCTCCTTGACGCCACCCTGGTGGACCTACGACAACGCCTGAGGGATCATGTCTTGGGACCACCCGATCCCGGATGGCATTATGGGGTATAAAAAACATATTCTATTGCGTATTAAAGCTGCCACATTAAACAATGTGGAGCTTTGTGAATAATTTCCAGTTGCAATAAACTAAAGAATTAGGTTTCATGTATGAGTTATAATATTTTGAAGGAACTGAGGAAACTAGCAGTTCAATTAGTCTCAAAAGTTTTTTGAGGTCTGCAAAATAACATGTCAGCTATGACTAAGATATGCTCCGGGCCCGCTTTGACTCTGCACACGCCGCACTGGATTGATATAGATCAGAGGTATTCAACAGGGGGTCTGCAGACCTACTCTAGGGGGTCATGACATTTTTTGGTTGATACATATTTTTTCATATTCCCACAGCATTTTTTCCCACAAATTGAGATGTCTTTAGATACACATTAATATGTATCCAACACACTGCAGTGAATAGGTAGATGGAGGCAGAGACGTAGTTTAGTCGGCAATGCACGCATCCACGACACACAGGAGCTCTTTCAAGCGAAGCAAAGGTTAATTTGCTTGTCTCTCCAACGAGGAGGACCTGCCCCTATCGCTGCCGTGTCAATCACCAGGGTCTGTCAGGTTCACCATGATTGGCCGAGAGCCTATTCTCAGTTAGCAGCTAGGTTTCTGTTTTAGGTGTATGGATTGGATAAATTGATTTGTTACTAAAACGGCCTTTTTTCATCTCCGTAATATCGCTAAAATATATATGTATATTCTGCCGACAAAACCCACTAAAAAATCATCTAAAATCCACCAACAATACTCTATTTACATTTCATGACCTGAATATTGGCTAGGAATCTTTGGGTATTCCATTCTTGGGGTTAATAATTCAATTTACAATCGATTCTTGATTCAAAGTCAATACTTTACAATAACATTGGGTGCCAGTTCTATAATTAACTACATCCCTCCATAAAATACATAAACCGCTCTGATCAATTTCTATATTACGTAAAAGAAAACTGGTTTTGTTGAATAAAAATATACCCAAACATTTAACAAAGTCAAATTCAAAGAAGGCAACAAGAGAAGTATCACACACTTCTCGTTTCTAAAGTAAATCTGTACAGTAGATATGATCATCTACATCAGGGGTGTCAAACTCAAACACAGAGTGGGCCAAAATTTAAAACTGAACAAAGCCGCGGGCCAAGGTTGAACAAATTAACCTTTTAATAGGGACCCAAACAAGTTTTGCATTAAATATTGAACAAGCAAGGCTTATATAACTTTATAGTGACATGCAAAATCGAGTTTGAAATAATAATAATAATAATTAAAAAATATCAATCGCATAACAAATACAATTTAAATAAAAATTGAATGCCTCTTTTCTATTTGCAGCCTTCTGAGGTAAATATCAACATTAACCTTTTCCACAGGCTAATACATTTTAAAATAAAATAATGAGTAAACCAACCATTCAGGACTTTAAACTGCTCAGTTTGCAACACACTGATCTAGCCAGATACCTGCCATATTTTCTTGGATGCTAGTTCATTAATGTCGGGGCTCAGGCTTTGAGCTGAGGCAACCTTCATTATCGAACGAAGGTGTTCATCAGTCATTATATCCCGTATTCCACAGTCTTGGGGCGTACCTTACAGGCACTACCTTTAACGTCCTCTACGAGCTGACGTCACGTCCGCTTTTCATCCATTCTAACATCGTGCCCGCCCAGTCACAAGATATGAGCGGCTCCTGTACGCACACACACGTAAATGCAAAGCATACTTCATCAACAGAGATACAGTTTACACTGAGGGTGCCCGTATAAGCAACTTTAACATTGTTAGAAATATACACCACACTGTGAACCCACACCAAACAAGAATGACAAGCACATTTTGGGAGAACATCCACACCGTAACACAACATAAACACAACAGAACAAATACCCAGAACCCTTTGCAGCACTAACTCTTCCGGGACGCTACAATATACACCACCGCTACCTCCAAACCCCCCCCCCCCCCCCACACACACACACATACATACACACACCTTGTAGCATTCCGGAACATGTTTATGTTGTGTTACTGTGCGGATGTTCTCCCGAAATGTGTTTGTCATTCTTGTTTGGTGCGGATTCACAGTGTGGCGTATATTTCTAACAATGTTAAAGGTTTTTATACAGCCACCCTCAGTGTAAACTGTATCGCTGTTGATCAAGTATGCTGGAAATAATATGTATCAATAAAGTACTATAACTTTTCTAACTAAATGTATTCTTTTTTTTTCCTATTTTGGTGACATTTTTTGAGTAAAGTCATGACTTTGGTCATAATTTTGCTGAGTAGAATTCTGATTATTATTATTTTTCTGCCAAAATGTTAAAAATGTCTAATAAAATTATGACTTTTGCCATAATTTTGCCAAGTAAAATTCCGATTATTATTATAATATTGCCAACATTTTTAAAGTTTTCTTCTAAAATGATGACATTTGTCATAATTTTGCCAAGTAAAATTCCGATTCTTATAATATTGCCAACATTTTTTAACTTTTCTTCTATAATGATGACTTTTGTCATAATTTTGCCACGTAAAATTCCGATTATTATTATAATATTGCCAACATTTTTAAAGTTTTCTTCTAAAATGATGACATTTGTCATAATTTTGCCAAGTAAAATTCCGATTCTTATAATATTGCCAACATTTTTTAACTTTTCTTCTAAAATGATGACTTTTGTCATAATTTTGCCAAGTAAAATTCCGATTCTTATAATATTGCCAACATTTTTTAAGTTTTCTTCTATAATGATGACTTTAGTCATAATTTTGCCAAGTAAAATTCCGATTATTATTATAATATTGCCAACATTTTTTAAGTTTTCTTCTAAAATGATGACTTTTGTCATCATTTTGCCAAGTAAAATTCCGATTATTATTATGACATTGCCCGAATTTTAAAGTTTTCTTATAAAATTGGGACTTTTGTCGAGTAAAGTTACGACTCTTTTCATAAAATGTGCCCAACATTTTAAGCTCTTCTGGTAAAATTGTGACTCTTATTGATTAAAATTCCAACTTTTATCATAATATTGCACATAATGTTCCGTTTTTCTTGTAAAATTTTGACTTGCGTCGAGTAAAATGACGACTTTTATTATAATACTGCCAACATTCTAAGTTGTTCCTGTGAAATTCCAACTCATATTTCCACAAAAAGCTTGTTTTATATTTACATAGTATATACAGTATATATTGGTGGTGACTTGTCCAGGGTGTACCCCGTCTTCCTCCCGAATGCAGCTGAGATAGGCTCCAGCACCCCCCGCCACCCCAAAAGGGACAAGCGGTAGAAAATGGATGGATGGATGTATATATTATTAATGTTGTAAATACAAATCTTTATATATCTAGAAAGGGTGGTCCTCAAAAGGTACGCATTTTTCGGAGGTCTCTAAAAGGTAAAAAATACAAGAGTGTGGTGTGTGTGTGTGTGTGTGTGTGTGTGTGTGTGTGTGTGTGTGTGTGTGTGTGTGTGGTACAGTAGATATGATCATCTACATCATAGGTGGCCAGATGTGGCCCGTCACGTCATTTTATTTGGCCCTTGAAAGCCTGGAAATAATATGCATCAATAAAGTACTGTAACTTTTCTTACTAAATGTATTCTTTTTTCCCTATTTTGGGTGAAAATATATGTACTCCATGTAAATTATCGCAAATTATGTTAACTTAAATACTGTCTAAGTATGCAAAAATATATTATCTAACATTCCAACCATTTTTTAAATAGAAATAAATACTAATAATAATGATTTCGAAGCAAGTTATCCATCAAATTGTGCAATGTAAAAGTAGCAATAGATTTCATGGCAAAATTGTGAAATTTACTGTGGTTTTTACAGCATTTTTCTCTAAATGAAAAAAAAAAACAGTACTTTTTTTACTGTAATAAACTGTGGTGCCGTTTTGGCATTTACAGTAATACACCGACAAATTTACAGTTGTTGATTTGCGGTTAAAAAAACAAACAGACAAACTGTCAGGTCAGGTGCCAACATTTTACTGTAAAATTGCATTTTTTTTAATTTACAGTAAAAAAACTAATTTTACAGTAACATTTTGGTAACTGAGCTGCCTTTTTTTTTTTTACCATTTAAACAGCAGTACTATTTTTCCATTTATAATAATATACACTCATTTTTTAGGTGAAATTATTGCAACTTTATTTTTACATTTTAGTTTAAAAAAAAATCTACTAATGAAATGCATACAAAAATGGTGTAATAATAGTATTCATTGTTAGAAGCGGCCCTCTGGGGCCAAACATAACTGCGATGTGGCCCTCAGTGAAAACGACTTGGACACCTCTGAGCTACATCAACAATATGATTTGCTTGAGTAGCTGGAAGGAACAGATTAAAACAATATATATATATATATATATATATATATATATATATATATATATATATATATATATATATATATATATATATATATATTTGTAATATTATTATTATAATTTTTTTTTTAACCGATTAAGAATCTTTACAAATAAGAATCGTACATTATTTGTATTTTTTTACACCCCTACTAGTTATGCTTGCTCATTGTCTCTTGTAAAAAAAAAAATTGCAGTTTCTTAATGATTATGAATTAAAAGTATGTCAAATAAAACCAGATTTATGATCAATAATGTTCAAAAAAACAAATAAAGCCAAAGCAAACATGCGATGGACTCATTGTGGAGACTCCAAACAGGAAATCTGAAAGATAATATTCTATTGTATTTATTTCAATGCTGACTTATTTGGATAGTCTTTTTTTTAGGGCCCAGAGTTTAAGTAGTTAAATTGTTTATTAATTGGCTAAAATATTGCTTGAAATCACTGAAATTGATATGCACACATCACACCAACTCTCAAATCCCTTCACTGGCTTCCTGTTCCACTCAGGATTGAATTCAAAGTCTCCCTACTAACCCACCAGTGCCTCCATGGAAATACCCCCCTCTACCTCAAAGAACGACTCACCCCTAAATCCTCCACACGACATCTCCGACCCGGACAGGCTAACCTCCTCCAACCTCCGAGGACGAAGCTACGAGCAATGGGAGACCGGGCTTTCTGCTCCGCCGCTCCCAGTCTGTGGAACGCTCTCCCTGACCACCTGAGGGCACCACAGACTGTGGATGCTTTTAAAAAAGGCTTAAAAACCGTTCTTTTTTTAAAAAAGCCTTTTTTTTTTTAGATATATGCATACTAGCTATTTGGCTGTTCTAGTTTTTATTTTTTTTTATTATTTTTTTTATTATATTTTTTCTATACTTATTTTTTTAATACACTGTAGCACTTTGAGGTTGTTTACTCAATGTAAAGTGCTTTTTACAAATAAAATATATTATTATCATTATTATTAAATTGGTGTGCATGCTCAATACTTATTTTTAATAAGGGGATAGTTCATGTGTCCTAAAAAAAAAAAAGGTCAACATGTATATTAAGGCATCAAACCACATAACAGTCATGTGGTGCAGAGAATATTGGCGCTAATCTATTTAAAACCGCTCTTCTGTATTTTTGAGGGAGAGAAGAGCTACTAATATTATGTTTGCATACACGCGCACAGTCCCATGAGGCAGTCAGAAATTCCGCTTCAGGAAAATTATCTGTGTGTAGGCGTGTGTGTATGTGTGTGTATGTGTATGGTGTGTGTGTGTGTGTGTGTAGCTCCATTGCAAAAGTGCTTGCATCGGCAGGTTCACCCTGAGAGCCTCTCAAATCAAATGACCAAGAATAATGTGCAGAAAAAATGCTGAGGTTGGCAAGACTACACACACACACACACACACACACACACACACACACACACACACACACACACACACACACACACACACACACACACACACACACACACACACACACACACACATACTTGCACACACACATCTTTTCTGTTGGTTTTCCTTTCCGTTTATTTATTTTCTCATCTGTCCTTAATCTTTTCCCATCTATTAGTTTTTTCCTCTTCTGTTCTTCTTTCCAGTGGTTACAATATCATCTCCAGCCTTTTGTGAGACACCAGTTAACCCAACCATGAAATATATCACTTCCTTCGGGTGTTTGTTTCGGGAAAAAAAAAAACACAATATTTGGGCAAAGGCGGACATTTCCAAAGACTATAACGATGTTTATGTATGAATAAGACAAGGGTGAAAGCAAATTGAGTTTATTTAACTAAAATCCTAAAGAAGAAATCATTTAAATATGAGGAAAATCCATCAGGGTACAATAGCATGAATCAGTGTGTGTGTGTGTGTGTGTGTGTTTTTTTATGTGTGTGCGTGTTCTTGTATTGCTACCCTTCTTGGGACAACAAGGAAAAGTACCGTCCATATGAGGACCGGTGAACAGGTTAGGACCGAAATCATAGAGAGCCAAATACTAGAGTCAGTGAACATTGCTCCAAAGTCAGGATTTTTTTTGTTGATTTAATGTGCATACCAAAGTAAACATTGACAGGTGCAAAGGAAGCCAAATATGACAAAAACAAGACAGCAGCTAAAGAAGGACTTCTCTATTCATCCCCGGAAAAAACCCCGCCAGGTGAACAGGTTAGGACCGAAATCATAGAGAGACAAATACTAGTGTCCGTGAACATTGCTCCAAAGTCAGGATTTTTGTTGTTGATTTAATGTGCATACCAAAGTAAACATCGACAGGTACAAAGGCAGCAAAATATGACAAAACAAGACGGCAGCTAAATAAGGACTTCCCTGTTCATCCCCGGAAAAAACCCTGCCAGGTGAACAAGTTAGGACCGAAATATTGGAGAGCCAAATACTAGAGTCCGTGAACATTGCTCCAAAGTCAAGATTTTTTTCATTGATTCAATGTGCATACAAAAGTAAACATTGACAGGTGCAAAGGAAGCCAAATATGACAAAAACAAGACAGCAGCTAAAGAAGGACTTCCCTATTCATCCCCGGAAAAAACCCCGCCAGTTGAACAGGTTAGGACCGAAATCATAGACAGACAAATACTTGAATCCGTGAACATTGCTCCAAAGTCAGGATTTTTTTCATTGATTCAATGTGCATACAAAAGTAAACATTGACTGGTGCAAAGGCAGCAATATATGACAAAACAAGACGGCAGCTAAAGAAGAACTTCCTTATTCATCCCCGGAAAAAACCCCGCCAGGTGAACAGGTTAGGACCGAAATCATAGAGAGACAAATACTAGAGTCCGTGAACATTGCTCCAAAGTCAGGATTTTTTTGTTGTTGATTTAATGTGCATACCAAAATAAACATCGACAGGTGCAAAGGCAGCAAAATATGACAAAAACAAGATGGCAGCTAAAGAAGGACTTCCCTATTCATCCCCGGAAAACCCCCCGCCAGGTGAACAGGTTAGGACAGAAATCATAGAGAGATAAATACTAGAGTCCGTGAACATTGCTCCAAAGTCAGGATTTTCTTTGTTGATTTAATGTGCATACCAAAGTAAACATCGACAGGTGCAAAGGCAGCAAAATATGACAAAAACAAGACAGCAGCTAAAGAAGGACTTCCCTATTCATCCCCGGAAAAAACCGCACCAGGTGAACAGGTTAGGACCGAAATCATAGACAGACAAATACTTGAGTCCGTGAACATTGCTCCAAAGTCAGGATTTTTTTTGTTGATTCAATGTGCATACCAAAGTAAACATGGACAGGTGCAAAGGCAGCAATATATGACAAAAACAAGACAGCAGCTAAAGAAGGACTTCCCTATTCATCACCGGAAAAAACCCCGCCAGGTGAACAGGTTTGGACCGAAATTATAGACAGACAAATACTTGAATCCGTGAACATTGCTCCAAAGTCAGGATTTTCTTTGTTGATTTAATGTGCATACCAAAGTAAACATTGACAGGTGCAAAGGCAGCAATATATAACAAAAACAAGACAGCAACTAAAGAAGGACTTCCCTATTCATCCCCGGAAAAACCCCACCAGGGGAACAGGTTAGGACCGAAATCATAGAGAGCCAAACACTAGAGTCGGTGAACATTGCTCCAAAGTCAGGATTTTTTTTGTTGATTTAATGCGCATACCAAAGTAAACATCGACAGGTGCAAAGGCAGCAAAATATGACAAAAACAAGACAGCAGCTAAAGAAGGACTTCCCTATTCATCCCCGGAAAAACTCCGCCAGGTGAACAGGTTAGGACCGAAATCATAGAGAGACAAATACTTGAATCCGTGAACATTGATCCAAAGTCAGGATTGTTTTTGTTGATTTAATGCGCATACCAAAGTAAACAATGACAGGTGCAAAGGCAGCAATATATGACAAAACAAGACGGCAGCTAAAGAAGGACTTCCCTATTCATCCCTGGAAAACCCCCCGCCAGATGAACAGGTTAGGACCGAAATCATAGCGACAAATACTAGAATCCGTGAACATTGCTCCAAAGTCAGGATTTTCTTGTTGATTTAATGTGCATACCAAAGTAAACATCGACAGGTGCAAAGGCAGCAATATATGACAAAAACAAGACGACAGCTAAAGACGGACTTCCCTATTCATCCCCGGAAAAAACCCCGCCAGGTGAACAGGTTAGGATCGAAATCATAGAGAGCCAAATACTAGAGTCCCTGAACATTGCTCCAAAGTCAGAATTTTTTTTGTTGATTCAATGTGCATACCAAAGTAAACATCGACAGGTGCAAAGGCAGCAAACTATGACAAAAACAAGACGGCAGCTAAAGAAGGACTTCCCTATTCATCCCCGGAAAAAACCCCACCAGGTGAACAGGTTAGGACCGAAATCATAGACAGACAAATACTTGAATCCGTGAACATTGCTCCAAAGTCAGGATTTTTTTTTTGTTGATTTAATGCGCATACCAATGTAAACATCGACAGGTGCAAAAGCAGCAATATATGACAAAAACAAGGCAGCAGCTAAAGAAGGACTTCCCTATTCATCCCCGGAAAAAACCCCGCCAGGTGAACAGGTTAGGACCGAAATCATAGAGAGCCAAATACTAGAGTCCGTGAACATTGCTCCAAAGTCAAGATTTTTGTTGTTGATTCAATGTGCATACCAAAGTAAACATCCACAGGTGTAAAGGCAGCAATCTATGACAAAACAAGACGGCAGCTAAATAAGGACTTCCTTATTCATCCCCGGAAAACCCCCGCCAGTTGAACAAGTTAGGACCGAAATATTGGAGAGCCAAATACTAGAGTCCGTGAACATTGCTCCAAAGTCAGGATTTTTTTGTTGTTGATTTAATGCGCATACCAAAGTAAACATCGACAGGTGCAAAGGCAGCAATATATGACAAAAACAAGACAGCAGCTAAAGAAGGACTTCCCTATTCATCCCCGGAAAACCCCCCGCCAGGTGAACAGGTTAGGACCGAAATCATAGAGAGACAAATACTAGAGTCCGTGAACATTGCTCCAAAGTCAGAATTTTTTTTGTTGATTCAATGTGCATACCAAAGTAAACATCGACAGGTGCAAAGGCAGCAATATATGACAAAAACAAGACAGCAGCTAAAGAAGGACTTCCCTCTTCATCCCTGGAAAAACCCGCGCCAGGTGAACAAGTTAGGACCGAAATATTGGAGAGCCAAACACTAGAGTCCGTGAACATTGCTCCAAAGTCAAGATTTTTTTCATTGATTCAATGTGCATACAAAAGTAAACATTGACAGGTGCAAAGGAAGCCAAATATGACAAAAACAAGACAGCAGCTAAAGAAGGACTTCCTTATTCATCCCTGGAAAAAACCCCACCAGGTGAACAGGTTAGGACCGAAATCATAGAGAGACAAATACTAGAGTCCGTGAGCATTGCTCCAAAGTCAGGATTTTTTTGTTGATTTAATGCGCATACCAAAGTAAACATTGACAGGTGAAAAGGCAGCAATATATGACAAAACAAGACGGCAGCTAAATAAGGACTTCCCTATTCATCCCCGCAAAAATCCCCCCAGGTGAACAGGTTAGTACCGAAATCATAGAGCGCCAAGAACTAGAGTCTGTGAACATTGCTCCAAAGTCAGGATTTTTTTCATTGATTCGATGTGCATACAAAAGTAAACATCGACAGGTGCAAAGGCAGCAAAATATGACAAAAACAAGACTGCAGCTAAAGAAGGACTTCCCTATTCATCCCCGGAAAAAACCCCACCAGGTGAACAGGTTAGGACCAAAATCATAGAGAGACAAATACTAGAGTCCATGAACATTGCTCCAAAGTCAGGATTTTTTTTGTTGATTTAATGTGCATACCAAAGTAAACATCGACAGGTGCAAAAGCAGCAAAATATGACAAAAACAAGACAGCAGCTAAAGAAGGACTTCCCTATTCATCCCCGGAAAAACCCCCGCCAGGTGAACAGGTTAGGACCGAAATCATAGACAGACAAATACTTGAATCCGTGAACATTGCTCCAAAGTCAGGATTTTTTTTGTTGATTTAATGTGCATACCAAAGTAAACATCGACAGGTGCAAAGGCAGCAATATATAACAAAAACAAGACAGCAACTAAAGAAGGACTTCCCTATTCATCCCCGGAAAAAACTCCGCCAGGTGAACAGGTTAGGACCGAAATCATAGAGAGCCAAATACTAGAGTCGGTGAACATTGCTCCAAAGTCAGGATTTCTTTTGTTGATTCAATGTGCGTACCAAGTAAACATTGTCAGGTGCAAAGGCAGCAAAATATGACAAAGCAAGACGGCAGCTAAAGAAGGACTTCCCTATTCATCCCTGCAAAAAACCCCGCCAGGTGAACAGGTTAGGACCGAAATCATAGAGAGCCAAATACTAGAGTCCGTGAACATTGCTCCAAAGTCAGGATTTCTTTGGTTGATTTAATGCGCATACAAAAGTAAACATTGACAGGTGCAAAGGCAGCAATATATGACAAAACAAGACGGCAGCTAAATAAGGACTTCCTTATTCATCCCCGGAAAAAACCCCGCCAGGTGAACAGGTTAGGACCGAAATCAAAGAGAGACAAATACTAGAGTCCGTGAACATTGCTCCAAAGTCAGGATGTTTTTTGTTGATTTAATGTGCATACCAAAGTAAACATCGACAGGTGCAAAGGCAGCAACATATGACAAAAACAAGACAGCAGCTAAAGAAGGACTTCCCTATTCATCCCCGGAAAAAACCCCGCCAGGTGAACAGGTTAGGACCGAAATCATAGAGAGACAAATACTAGAGTCCGTGAACATTGCTCCAAAGTCAGGATTTTTGTTGTTGATTCAATGTGCATACCAAAGTAAACATCGACAGGTGTAAAGGCAGCAATATATGACAAAAACAAGACGGCAGCTAAATAAGGACTTCCCTGTTCATCCACGGAAAATACCCTGCCAGGTGAACAGGTTAGGACCGAAATCATAGAGAGCCAAATACTAGAATCGGTGAACATTGCTCCAAAGTCAGGATTTTTGTTGTTGATTTAATGTGCATACCAAAGTAAACATTGACAGGTGCAAAGGCAGCAATATATGACAAAACAAGACGGCAGCTAAATAAGGACTTCCTTATTCATCCCTGGAAAAAACCCCGCCAGGTGAACAGGTTAGGACCGAAATCAAAGAGAGACAAATACTAGAGTCCGTGAACATTGCTCCAAAGTCAGAATTGTTTTTGTTGATTTGATGTGCGTACCAAAGTAAACATTTACAGGTGCAAAGGCAGCAAAATATGACAAAGCAAGACGGCAGCTAAAGAAGGACTTCCCTATTCATCCCCGGAAAAAACCCTGCCAGGTGAACAGGTTAGGACCGAAATCATAGAGAGATAAATACTAGAGTCCGTGAACATTGCTCCAAAGTCAGGATTTTCTTTGTTGATTTAATGTGCATACCAAAGTAAACATCGACAGGTGCAAAAGCAGCAATATATGACAAAACAAGACGGCAGCTAAAGAAGGACTTCCCTATTCATCCCCGAAAACCCCCCCGCCAGGTGAACAGGTTAGGACCGAAATCATAGAGAGCCAAATACTAGAGTCCGTGAACATTGCTCCAAAGTCAGGATTTTTTTGTTGATTTAATGCGCATAAGAAAGTAAACATCGACAGGTGCAAAGGCAGCAAAATATGACAAAAACAAGACGGCAGCTAAAGAAGGACTTCCCTATTCATCCCCGGAAAGAACCCCGCCAGGGGAACAGGTTAGGACCGAAATCATAGAGAGACAAATACTAGAGTCCGTGAACATTGCTCCAAAGTCAGGATTTTTTTGTTGATTTAATGTGCATACCAAAGTAAACATCGACAGGTGCAAAGGCAGCAATATATGACAAAAACAAGACGGCAGCTAAATAAGGACTTCCCTGTTCATCCCCGCAAAAAACCCCGCCAGGTGAACAGGTTAGGACCGATATCATAGAGAGACAAATACTAGAGTCTGTGAACATTGCTCCAAAGTCAGGATTTTTTTGTTGATTCAATGTGCATACCAAAGTAAACATCGACAGGTACAAAGGCAGCAAATTATGACAAAACAAGACGGCAGCTAAATAAGGACTTCCCTGTTCATCCCCGGAAAAAACCCTGCCAGGTGAACAAGTTAGGACCGAAATATTGGAGAGCCAAATACTAGAGTCTGTGAACATTGCTCCAAAGTCAGGATTTTTTTCATTGATTCAATGTGCATACCAAAGTAAACATCGACAGGTGAAAAGGCAGCAAAATATGACAAAAACAAGACGGCAGCTAAAGAAGGACTTCCCTATTCATCCCCGCAAAAATCCCCCCAGGTGAACAGGTTAGTACCGAAATCATAGAGCGCCAAGAACTAGAGTCTGTGAACATTGCTCCAAAGTCAGGATTTTTTTTGTTGATTTAATGCGCATACCAAAGTAAACATTGACAGGTGCAAAGGCAGCAATATATAACAAAAACAAGACAGCAACTAAAGAAGGACTTCCCTATTCATCCCCGCAAAACCCCCGCCAGGTGAACAGGTTAGGACCGAAATCATAGAGAGCCAAATACTAGAGTCCGTGAACATTGCTCCAAAGTCAGGATTTTTTTTGTTGATTTAATGTGCATACCAAAGTAAACATCGACAGGTGTAAAGGCAGCAATCTATGACAAAACAAGACGGCAGCTAAAGAAGGACTTCCCTATTCATCCCCGGAAAAAACCCTGCCAGGTGAACAGGTTAGTACCGAAATCATAGAGAGACAAATACTAGAGTCCGTGAACATTGCTCCAAAGTCAGGATTTTTTTGGTTGATTTAATGCGCATACCAAAGTAAACGTTAACAGGTGCAAAGGCAGTAATATATGACAAAACAAGACAGCAGCTAAAGAAGGACTTCCCTATCCATCCCCGGAAACCCCCCCGCCAGGTGAACAGGTTAGGACCGAAATCATAGAGAGCCAAATACTAGAGTCCGTGAACATTGCTCCAAAGTCAGGATTTTTTTTGTTGATTTAATGTGCATACCAAAGTAAACATCGACAGGTGCAAAGGCAGCAATATATAACAAAAACAAGACAGCAACTAAAGAAGGACTTCCCTATTCATCCCCGGAAAAACCCCCGCCAGGTGAACAGGTTAGGACCGAAATCATAGAGAGCCAAATACTAGAGTCCGTGAACATTGCTCCAAAGTCAGGATTTGTTTTGTTGATTTAATGTGCATACCAAAGTAAACATCGACAGGTGCAAAGGCAGCAAAATATGACAAAAACAAGACGGCAGCTAAAGAAGGACTTCCCTATTCATCCCCGGAAAAAACCCCGCCAGGTGAACAGGTTAGGACCGAAATCATAGAGAGCCAAATACAAGAGTCCGTGAACATTGCTCCAAAGTCAGGATTTTTTTTTGTTGATTTAATGCGCATACCAAAGTAAACATCGACAGGTGCAAAGGCAGCAATATATGACAAAAACAAGACAGCAGCTAAAGAAGGACTTCCCTGTTCATCACTGCCAGGTGAACAGGTTAGGACCGAAATCATAGAAAGCCAAATACTAGAGTCCGTGAACATTGCTCCAAAGTCAGAATTTTTTTTGTTGATTCAATGTGCATACCAAAGTAAACATCGACAGGTGCAAAGGCAGCAAACTATGACAAAAACAAGACGGCAGCTAAAGAAGGACTTCCCTATTCATCCCCGGAAAAAACCCTGCCAGGTGAACAGGTTAGGATCGAAATCATAGAGAGCCAAATACTAGAGTCCGTGAACATTGCTCCAAAGTCAGGATTTTTTTTGTTGATTTAATGTGCATACCAAAGTAAACATCGACAGGTGCAAAGGCAGCAAAATATGACAAAAATAAGACGGCAGCTAAATAAGGACTTCCCTATTCATCCCCGGAAAAACCCCCGCCAGGTGAACAGGTTAGGACCGAAATCATAGACAGACAAATACTTGAATCCGTGAACATTGCTCCAAAGTCAGGATTTTTTTTTGTTGATTTAATGTGCATACCAAAGTAAACATTGACAGGTGCAAAGGCAGCAAAATATGACAAAAACAAGACTGCAGCTAAAGAAGGACTTCCCTATTCATCCCCGGAAAAAACCCCACCAGGTGAACAGGTTAGGACCGAAATCATAGACAGACAAATACTTGAATCCGTGAACATTGCTCCAAAGTCAGGATTTTTTTTGTTGATTTAATGCGCATACCAAAGTAAACATTGACAGGTGCAAAGGCAGCCAAATATGACAAAAACAAGACAGCAGCTAAAGAAGGACTTACCTATTCATCCCCGGAAAAACCCCCGCCAGGTGAACAGGTTAGGACCGAAATCATAGAGAGCCAAATACTAGAGTCGGTGAACATTGCTCCAAAGTCGGGATTTTTTTTGTTGATTTAATGCGCATACCAAAGTAAACATTGACAGGTGCAAAGGAAGCCAAATATGACAAAAACAAGACAGCAGCTAAAGAAGAACTTCCCTATTCATCCCTGCCAGGTGAACAGGTTAGGACCGAAATCATAGAGAGCCAAATACTACAGTCCATGAACATTCCTCCAAAGTCAGGATTTTTTTGTTGTTGATTTAATGTGCATACCAAAGTAAACATCGACAGGTGCAAAGGCAGCAAACTATGACAAAAACAAGACGGCAGCTAAAGAAGGACTTCCCTATTCATGAGGGTGGTGCCAAAAAGGAGGGATTTTTCAAATTGACTGTGTGTCGGTTTTAAAAGTGCTCCCTCTCTGGTCAACATATGAAATAACAAGTGTGTGTAAGAAATTGAAATTTATAAAAAAATGTATTAAAAAAATAAACATGTATATATAGACATACTGTAATAACTTGAAGTAAATAATGAAGATTAAAAACCAATTACAAAAAATAAATAAACTAAAAGCAGTCTGTGTGACAATCATTGGTACTTTAACTAACTTTTCTCACAATGTGTCGACTTTTTTCTTATAAAATTGGGAACAATTGTTTCATATTCTTTCTGTTTCTGTAACATTGCAATATTTTCCAGTAAAATTATTACCATTTTATGTAAACGTATTACTTTTTAATGCAAAATGGTGACATTTGTCGTATAAAATTCAGACTTTTATCACAATATTGCCAATTTTTTGTTGTTGTTGTAAAATAGTGACATTTTTCGAATAAATTATGACTTTGGTCATAATTTTGCTGAGTAAAATTCCGATTATTATTATAATATTGCCAACATTTTAAAAGTTTTCTTCTAAAATGATGACGTTTGTCATAATTTTGCCAAGTAAAATTCAGATTATTATTATGACATTGCCCACATTTTTAAGTTTTCTTATAAAATTGGGACATTTGTCGAGTAAAGTTACGACTCTTTTCATAAAATTTGTCCATCATTTTAAGCTTTTCTGGTAAAATTGTGACTCTTATTGATTAAAATTCCAACTTTTTATCATAATATTGCACATAATGTTTAGTTTTTCTTATAAAATCTTGACTTTTGTCATAATTTTGCCAAGTAAAATTCCGATTATTATTATGACATTGCCCAAATGTTTAAGTTTTCTTATAAAATTGGGACTTTTGTCGAGTAAAGTTACGACTCTTTTCATAAAATGTGCCCAACATTTTAAACTTTTCTCTTAAAATTGTGACTCTTATTGATTAAAATTCCAACTTGTATCATAATATTGCACACATGTTCCGTTTGTCTTGTAAAATTATGACTTTTGCCAAAATTTTGCCAAGTAAAATTCCGATTATTATAATATTGCCAACATTTTAAAAGTTTTCTTATAAAATTATGACTTTTGTCATAATTTTGCCAAGTAAAATTCTGATTATTTTTATAATATTGCCAACATTTTTAAAGTTTTCTGCTAAAATGATGACTTTTGTCATAATTTTGCCAGGTAAAATTACGATTATTATTATGGCATTGCATAAAATTGGGACTTTTGTTGAGTAAAGCTACGACTCTTTTCATAAAATTTGTCCAACATTTGAAGCTTTTCTGGTAAAATTGTGACTCTTATTGATTAAAATTCCAACTTGTATCACAATATTGCACACGTTCCGTTTTTCTTATAAAATTATGACTTTTGTCATAATTTTGCCAAGTAAAATTCCGCTTATTATAATATTGCCAACATTTTTAAAGTTTTCTTCTAAAATGATGACGTTTGTCATAATTTTGCCAAGTAAAATTCCGATTATTATTATGACATTACCCAAATTTTTAAGTTTTCTTATAAAATTGGGACTTTTGTCGAGTAAAGTTACGACTCTTTTCATAAAATGTGCCCAACATTTTAAGCTTTTCTGGTAAAATTGTGACTCTTTTTGACTAAAATTCCAACTTTTATCATAATATTGCACACATGTTCCGTTTTTCTTGGAAAATTTTGACTTGCGTCGAGTAAAATGACGACTTTTATTATAATACTGCCAACATTCTAAGTTTCTCCTGTGAAATTCCAACACATTTTTCCACAAAAAGCTTTTTTTATATTCACATAGTATGTATATATTGGTGGCGACTTGTCCAGGGTGTACACCGCCTTCCACCCGAATGCAGCTGAGATAGGCTCCAGCACCCCCCGCCACCCCAAAAGGGACAAGCGGTAGGAAATGGATGTATGGGATGGAACATTCCGATTATTATCATAACATTGCCCAAATTTTTAAGTTTTCTTATATAATTGGGACTTTTGTCAAGTAAAGTTACTATTTTTTTCATAAAATTTGCCCAACATTTTAAGCTTTTCTGGTAAAATTGTGACTCTTATTGACTAAAATTCCAACTTGTATCATAATATTGCACCCGTGTTCCGTTTTTCTTATAAAATTATTACTTTTGTCATAATTTTGCCAAGTAAAATTCCGATTATTATAATATTGCCAACATTTTTAAAGTTTTCTTCTAAAATGATGACGTTTGTCATAATTTTGCCAAGTAAAATTCCGATTATTATTATGACATTGCCCAAATTTTTAAGTTTTCTTTTAAAATTGTGACTTTTGTCGAGTAAAGTTACGACTCTTTTCATAAAATGTGCCCAACATTTTAAGCTCTTCTGGTAAAATTGTGACTCTTATTGATTAAAATTCCAACTTTTATCATAATATTGCACATAATGTTTTGTTTTTCTTGTAAGATTTTGACTTGCGTCGAGTAAAATGACGACTTTTATTATAATACTGCCAAACATTCTAAGTTTTTCCTGTGAAATTCCAAATATTTTTTCCACAAAAAGCTTGTTTTATATTTACAAAAGATACGACTCTTTTCATAAAATGTGCCCAACATTTTAAGCTTTTCTGGTAAAATTGTGACTCTTATTGACAAAAATTCCAACTTGTATCACAATATTGCACACGTGTTCCGTTTTTCTTATAAAATTATGACTTTTGTCATAATTTTGCCAACTCAGTGGCCTAGTGGTTAGAGTGTCTGCCCTGAGATCGGTAGGTTGTGGGTTCAAACCCCGGCCGAGTCATACCAAAGACTATACAAATGGGACCCATTACCTCCCTGCTTGGCACTCAGTATCAAGGGTTGGAATTGGGGGTTAAATCACCAAAAATGATTCCCGGGCGCGGCCACCGCTGCTGCCCACTGCTCCCCTCACCTCCCAGGGGGTGATCAATGGTGATGGGTCAAATGCAGAGAATAATTTCGCCACACCTAGTGTGTGTGTGACAATCATTGGTACTTTAACTTTAACTTTTTAACTTAAAATTCCGATTATTATAATATTGCCAACATTTTTAAAGTTTTCTTCTAAAATGATGACGTTTGTCATAATTTTGCCAAGTAAAATTCCGATTATTATTATGACATTGCCCAAATTTTTAAGTTTTCTTATAAAATTGGGACTTTTGTCGAGTAAAGTTACGACTCTTTTCATAAAATTTGTCCAACATTTTAAGCTTTTCTGGTAAAATTGTGACTCTTATTGATTAAAATTCCAACTTGTATCATAATATTGCACAGGTGTTCCGTTTTTCTTATAAAATTATGACTTTTGTCATAATTTTGCCAAGTAAAATTCCGATTATTATAATATTGCCAACATTTTTTAAGTTTTCTTCTAGAATTATGACGTTTGTCATAATTTTGCCAAGTAAAATTCCGATTATAATTATGATTCTGCCAAAATTGTAAAGTTTTCTTATAAAATTATGACTTTTGTCATCATTTTGCCAAGTAAAATTCCGATTATTATTATGACATTGCCCAAATGTTTAAGTTTTCTTATAAAATTGGGACTTTTGTCGAGTAAAGTTACGACTCTTTTCATAAAATTTGCCCAACATTTTAAGCTTTTCTGGTAAAATTGTGACTCTTATTGATTAAAATTCCAACTTGTATCATAATATTGCACACATGTTCCGTTTTTCCCATAAAATTATGATTTTTGTCATAATTTTGCCAAGAAAAATTCCGATTATTATAATATTGTCAACATTTTTAAAGTTTTCTTCTAAAATGATGACTTTTGTCATAATTTGGCCAAGTAAAATTCCGATTATTATGACATTACCCAAATTTTTAAGTTTTCTTATAAAATTGGGACTTTTGTCGAGTAAAGTTACGACTCTTTTCATAAAATTTGCCCAACATTTTAAGCTTTTCTGGTAAAATTGTGACTCTTATTGATTAAAATTCCAACTTTTATCATAATATTGCACATAATGTTCCGTTTTTCAAGTAAAATTTTGACTTGCGTCGAGTAAAATGACGACTTTTATTATAATACTGCCAAACATTCTAAGTTTTTCCTGTGAAATTCCAACTAGTTTTTCCACAAAAAAGCTTGTTTTATATTTACAAAAGTTACGACTCTTTTCATAAAATTTGCCAAACATTTTAAGCTTTTCTGGTAAAATTGTGACTCTTATTGATTAAAATTCCAACTTGTATCATAATATTGCACACATGTTCCGTTTTTCCCATAAAATAATGACTTTTGTCATAATTTTGCCAAGTAAAATTCCGATTATTATTATAATATTGCCAACATTTTTAAAGTTTTCTTCTAAAATGATGACTTTTGTCATAATTTTGCCAAGTAAAATTCCGATTATTATTATGACATTGCCCAAATTTTTAAGTTTACTTATAAAATTGGGACTTTTTTGTCGAGTAAAGTTACGACTCTTTTCATGACGACTTATTATAATACTGCCAAAATTCTAAGGTGTACCCCGCCTTCCAGCACCCCCTGCCACCCCAAAAAGGACAAGCGGTAGAAAATGGATGGATGGATGTATATATTATTAATGTTGTAAATACAAAGGGTGGTCCTCAAGAGGTAGGCATTTTTCGGAGGTCTCGAGAAGGTAAAAAATACAGGAGTGTGTGTGTGTGTGTGTGTGTGTGTGTGTGTGTGTGTGTGTGTGTGTGTGTGTGTGTGTGTGTGTGTGTGTGTGTGTGTGTTGGTCTTGGGCCAGTGACTAGCATAGCGCAGCATTGTGGATGCTGTATAACAAATAGGACCTGTCAGCCCAAGCGGGGGAGAGCGAGAGACAGCACAAATGATTGATTACTATGTGTGTGTGTGTGTGTGTGTGTGTGTGTGTGTGTGTGTGTGTGTGTGTGTGTGTGTGTGTGTGTGTGTGTGTGTGTGTGAATGTCTGGGGAGAGAGCAAGAACGAGAGAGGGCGAGCGAAAGAGAGGGAGATCTTGCACTAAGCAGAGGTGCTGATGTCGACACTTTGCATCTCCAAGCTAAGGCAAGAAATGCACACAAGTGTTCAGAGGATTCATTCCCATATAATATCGGGTTGCTGCAAATAGAACGAGTCGTTTAAAAGTCATGAGTTTATTAGGAATCGGGTCACTCTGTCCATTAACTCCATTGACTCCAAAGAACTAGGAACCTGCAGAGAATGTATGCACAAGTGTGTGCATGGGCGTGTCTGTGTTTACTAACAAGACAAGCCGAAGCCGAGTTTCTTAACATGGAGATATTCTCACTACTTTTCTTTTGTCGACCGCAAAGAAAAGAACATTTTAGTTAAATGTAAGTTGTGTCTTGGATCAAAGATCCCATCCTAGCAATTCAAATCTGCTGTAACAGCTACAAAAGCAACATGCTTCGACGAAGCTAGTAAAGAGAGACACACTTCACCTACTAAGCAACAGCGGCTGGATTTTAACGAGGCACTGCTAGCCAGGACAACATTGATAGAGACATTGCAGCGTGTGTGCTGGAAGACATGCAGGCTATTTCTACAGTGCGGTCACCCGCTTTCAGGCAGCTAATTACAAACCCCGTTTCCATACGAGTTGGGAAATTGTGTTAGATGTAAATATAAACGGAATACAATGATTTGCAAATCCTTTTCAACCCATATTCAAATGAATGCACTACAAGGACAACATATTTGATGTTCAAATTCATAAACTTTATTTATTTTTTTTGCAAATAATAATTAACCTAGAATTTCATGGCTGCAACATGTGCCAAAGTAGTAGGGAAAGGCCATGTTCACCACTGTGTTACATGGCCTTTCCTTTTAACAACACTCAGTAAATGTTTGGGAACTGAGGAGACACATTTTTGAAGCTTCTCAGGTGGAATTCTTTCCCATTCTTGCTTGATGTACAGCTTTAGTTGTTCAACAGTCCGGGGGTCTCCGTTGTGCTATTTTAGGCTTCATAATGCGCCACACGTTTTCGATGGGAGACAGGTCTGGACTACAGGCAGGCCAGTCTAGTACCCGCACTCTTTTACGATGAAACCACGTTGATGTAACACGTGGCTTGGCATTGTCTTGCTGAAATAAGCAGGGGCGTCCATGGTAACATTGCTTGGATGGCAACATATGTTGCTCCAAAACCTGTATGTACCTTTCAGCATTAATGGCGCCTTCACAGATGTGTAAGTTACCCATGTCTTGGGCACTAATACACCCCCATACCATCACAGATGCTGGCTTTTCAACTTTGCGCCTATAACAATCCGGATGGTTCTTTTCCTCTTTGGTCCGGAGGACACGACGTCCACAGTTTCCAAAAACAATTTGAAATGTGGACTCGTCAGACCACAGAACACTTTTCCACTTTGTATCAGTCCATCTTAGATGAGCTCAGGCCCAGCGAAGCCGACGGCGTTTCTGGGTGTTGTTGATCAACGGTTTTCGCCTTGCATAAGAGAGTTTTAACTTGCACTTACAGATGTAGTGACCAACTGTAGTGACTGACAGTGGGTTTCTGAAGTGTTCCTGAGCCCATGTGGTGATATCCTTTACACACTGATGTCGCTGGTTGATGCAGTACAGCCTGAGGAATCAAAGGTCACGGGCTTAGCTGCTTACGTGCAGTGATTTCTCCAGATTCTCTGAACCCTTTGATGATATTACGGACCGTAGATGGTGAAATCCCTAAATTCCTTGCAATAGCTGGTTGAGAAAGGTTTTTCTTAAACTGTTCAACAATTTGCTCAAGCATTTGTTGACAAAGCGGTGACCCTCGCCCCATCCTTGTTTGTGAATGACTGAGCATTTCATGGAATCTACTTTTATACCCAATCATGGCACCCACCTGTTCCCAATTTGCCTGTTCACCTGTGGGATGTTCCAGATAAGTGTTTGATGAGCATTCCTCAACTTTATCAGTATTTATTGCCACCTTTCCCAACTTCTTTGTCACGTGTTGCTGGCATCAAATTCTAAAGTTAATGATTATTTGCAAAAAATACAAAGTTTATCAGTTTGAACATCAAATATGTTGTCTTTGTAGCATATTCAACTGAATATGGGTTGAAAAGGATTTGCAAATCATTGCATTCCGTTTATATTTACATTTAACACAATTTCCCAACTCATATGGAAACGGGGTTTGTAATTATTTTAAGGTACTTTTGGCTTCTTTGAGGTTAGCTAATTTTACTTGTTTGGGAAAGTCTTGACCAGCCGAATTTTCTTGTTCTATTGGCAGATAATGTTGCTTCGTTCAAGTAAAATACCCCTCATTTTTGTATTATTTTTCTTGTTTTTTCAACACTGACTTTTTGCAGTGTACTTATGGAGTATATTGTGAATAAATTGAGAACAGGAAGTGAACAAAAGTTGTAGCAACTGTTACGTGAAAGAAAAGGGGTAGGGTTAATTAAGCTCTGCTTCTTCCTACTCCTTTTCAAACAGAAACTGGAAATTGTGATGTGTCATGTTGTATGCTTGCATGTCCCAAATAAACTCAAACTTGGTCCGAAGAGCTTTGTGTTCCTTATTTTCCTCTATCGTCTTGTTGTGGGGCAGACTAACTCGTACATGCACATGCACATGGTTCGGGGTCAAATACTCCAAAAAATTGTTTCAAAAATTGTGTAAAATAAAATTTGGAATGATGGCTTCTCCAATTTGAATATTCAGCTTCGGGGCCTGATTTAGCCAGGGTTTGCCCTGGTTGACCTACAAGAACATTGACGCCCAAAATGGTGTGTTTAATGTTGTACACTGCGATCAATCAGACCACGGAGTAAATGAGCGCACACATTACACAGCATGGCGCACACACACACACACACACCTGGTAGTCGGGAGAAATCAATCAGTGATAGAGAGAGTCCAAGTCCATCAGTCTCTCTCCTATTGTGTTTGTTTATCTCTCTTATGTCTCTCGCTCTGTGCTCACTGTGATAAGTGGCTTAAGCTCCTTTGGGTTAATTAGAGGGTTTCACATGTGACTCATTTGCTCAACGCAATATGCTAAATGACCAACTTGCAGTCTGGCCTTTCCTCTCATCAAACACACGTTAATATTTGAAGTACGCTACTAAGCAGTAGTCCTGTTCAGTGGATCACGACCTCATCTATCTTTTCATTTTTGGGACGGGACTGTTTGAATTTTAAAAAATGTGGTCGTTCAGAAGTCTAGAATTAAGACAACTGATTGTATCAAAACTAGAGATGTCCGATAGTGGCTTTTTTGCCGATATCCGATATTTTCCAACTCTTAATTACCGATACCGATATCAACCGATGCCGATATATACAGTCGTGGAATTAACTCATTATCATACTTGCCAACCTTGAGACCTCCGATTTCGGGAGGTGGAGGGTGGGGGGCGGGGGGCGTGGTCGGGGGTGGGGGCGTGGTTGGGGGCGTGGTTAAGATATATATATATAAGAAATACTTGACTTTCAATGAATTCTAGCTATATATATATATATATATATATATATATATATATATATATATATATAAATAAAAGAAATACTTGAATTTCAGTGTTCATTTATTTACACATATACACACACATAACACTCATCTACTCATTGTTGAGTTAAGGGTTGAATTGTCCATCCTTGTTCTATTCTCTGTCACTATTTCAGAACACACACATTATACAAATATACATTATAAAATCAATAAGAAAACGGGAGCTCTAATTTGGGAGTCTGAATTAGGATCAGAAGTTCCTATATAAACATTGCGCACTCACGTCGCCTTTTTGTATTGATTACTGCAGCTGTGCACTGGAGTCATTCACAAATACAAACTACAACTCACAAACACTTTAGAGTTAGGCTCCACCATCAGAATGTGTACTTAAACTTATAAAGATCACATGGATATTATTCAGTGAGTTGATTCACCAAAACTAACCTGTTATACAGGGGGAAAAAGCACACAGGACGTTTCAATTGTTCACAGACTGGTCGCGCTCATCAGAATGACAAGACACTTCCGGTCTGCAGGTGATAGCATTCAATTGGGAAGAAACGCCCTACTGCCCCCTACTGACCAATGTGAATACTGATAAATGTGTAATGACAGCTCCAAAAACGAATTCAAACCACAAAATAAAATAAATAAATCAACACAAAAATGTGACACATTATGGGTGGGTCACATATGCATGTACAGTAGATGGCAGTATTGTCCTGTTTAAAAGTGTGACAACATCGCTGTTTACGGCAGACAAACTGCTTTACGGTAGACGAATACTTGACTGCTGTTGTTGTGTGTTGTTACCGCGCTGGGAGGACGTTAATGAAACTGCCTAACAATAAACCCATATAAGAAACCAAGAACTCGCCCTCCATCATTAGCTGTTTATATTGTGGGAAAGCGGACGTGTGAACAGGCTGTCAACACGTCACTCAGGTCCGCATGGAGCTGGAGGGGGCGTGGCCTCCAGCTCCGCCTGAATTTCGGGAGATTTTCGGGAGAAAATTTGTCCCGGGGAGGTTTTCGGGAGAGGCGCTGAATTTCGGGAGTCTCCCGGAAAATCCGGGAGGGTTGGCAAGTATGCTCATTATTATGCCTAATTTTGTTGTGATGCCCCGCTGGATGCATTAAACAATGTAACAAAGTTTTCCAAAATAAATCAACTCAAGTTATGGAAAAAAAATGCCAACATGGCACTGCCATATTTATTATTGAAGTCACAAAGTGCATTATTATTATTTTTTTAACATGCCTCAAAACAGCAGCTTGGAACTTGGGACATGCTCTCCCTGAGAGAGCATGAGGAGGTTGAGTTGGGGATAGCGGGGGGTGTATATTGTAGCGTCCCGGAAGAGAGTTAGTGCTGCAAGGGCTTCTGGGTATTTGTTCTGTTGTGTTTATGTTGTGTTACGGTGCGGATGTTCTCCTGAAATGTGTTCGTCATTCTTGTTTGGTGTGGGTTCACAGTGTGGCGCATATTTGTAACAGTGTTAAAGATGTTTACACGGCCACCCTCAGTGTGACCTGTATGGCTGTTGACCAAGTATTCCTTGCATTCACTTGTGTGTGTGTGTGTGTGTGTGAAAAGCCGTAGATATTATGTGACTGGCCCTGTAAAAATTATTTTCATTGGGCCCAAAATCCCTAGCGGTGCCCCTGGTCAAATCAACGTCAGAACCCGACGTTGATTAAACGTCGTCAAAAAGCATGTTGATCCGGCAGACTCCTTGCTGGATTGACGAGCTTTAAAAAAAAGCTCTCACTCAAGTCAAAATTGTGAATGAAAATGAAGTTCAATGAAAAGTGTTAAGGCTGGCTCAGGACATATGCTTCAGAAATAACAACACGACACAACACACTGCAACTCCAATCTTGCTGAGCCTCAGGCATTATTGTGTCTTATCTCAAAATGACCAGTACAGTCATGCCAGTGCTTGTGTATTAAAAAGTGGCAATATTACAATGCTTACAGGGACAGCAGAGAGATAAACTATATTGCTTGTTGCTGCGTATTGCAGGAGACTACTTCACTCTGCCATATTTTCTAAGAAAACTTTAAATCAACCCATTTTAAAGGGGAACATTATCACAATTTCAGAATGGTTAAAACCATTAAAAATCAGTTCTCAGTGGCTTCTTTTATTTTTCGAAGTTTTTTTCAAAATTTTACCCATCACGCAATATCCCTAAAAAAAGCTTCAAAGTGCCTGATTTTAACCATCGTTATATACACCCGTCCATTTTCCTGTGACGTCACATAGTGATGCCAATACAAACAAACATGGCTGAAAGAACAGCAAGCTATAGCGACATTAGCTCGGATTCAGACTCGGATTTCAGCGGCTTAAGCGATTCAACAGATTACGCATGTATTGAAACGGATGGTTGTAGTGTGGAGGCAGGTAGCGAAAACCAATTTGAAGAAGAAACTGAAGCTATTGAGCCATATCGGTTTGAACCGTATGCAAGCGAAACCGACGAAAACGACACGACAGCCAGCGACACGGGAGAAAGCGAGGACGAATTCGGCGATCGCCTTCTAACCAACGATTGGTATGTGTTTGTTTGGCATTAAAGGAAACTAACAACTATGAACTAGGTTTACAGCATATGAAATACATTTGGCAACTTTGAGAGTGCAGACAGCCCAATTTTCATCAATTAATATATTCTGTAGACATACCCTCATCCACTCTCTTTTCCTGAAAGCTGATCTGTCCAGTTTTGGAGTTGATGTCAGCAGGCCAGGGAAGCTGGGGTCGATATTCTTCTCTTGATCATCTTCGGTGGCATAAGGGACGGTGTGAGCCAAGACATCCAGGGGGTTTAGCTCGCTCGTCTGCGGGAACAAACTGCCGCCATTGCTTGCCGTGCTACCGAGGACCTTTGTCCCTGAATTGCTCACACACTCCGGCAGATTCAATGGGGGTCTGGCGGCAGATTTCTTTGACTTTATCGTTGGAAATGCATCTGCTTTGAGTGTCGCAGGATATCCACACATTCTTGCCATCTCTGTCGTAGCATAGCTTTCGTCGGTAAAGTGTGCGGAACAAACGTCCAATTTCTTGCCACTTTCGCCTCTTTGGGCCACTGGTGCAACTTGAATCCGTCCCTGTTCGTGTTGTTACACCCTCCGACAACACACCGACGAGGCATGATGTCTCCAAAGTACGGAAAACCATACTTGCCAACCCTCCCGGATTTTCCGGGAGACTCCCGAAATTCAGCGCCTCTCCCGAAAACCTCCCGGGACAAATTTTCTCCCGAAAATCTCCCGAAATTCAGGCGGAGCTGGAGGCCACGCCCCCTCCAGCTCCATGCGGACCTGAGTGGCGTGTTTTCCTCTACCGTAAAGCAGTTCGTCTGCCGTAAACAGCAATGTTGCGACACTCTTAAACAGGACAATACTGCCATCTAGTGCATTTGATGAAAGCACTTTTGTGCGTGCCACACAGCAATGCATCATCAGAGAGGGTGTTCAGCATGGTTAGAAAAATAGTGACAGAGAATAGAACAAGGATGGACAATTCGACCCTTGACTCAACAATGAGTAGATGAGTGTTATGTGTGTGTATATGTGTAAATAAATGAACACTGAAATTCAAGTATTTCTCTTATTTTTATATATATAATAAAATAAATATATATTTATAGCTAGAATTCACTGAAAGTGAAGTATTTCTTGTATATATATATATATATATATATATATATATATATATATATATATATATATATATATATATATATATATATATATACATAAAATAATTTACTTGGTGAATTCTAGCTGTAAATATACTCCTCCCCTCTTAACCACGCCCCCAACCACGCCCCCCCCCCCCCCCCACCTCCCGAAATCGGAGGTCTCAAGGTTGGCAAGTATGCGGAAAACAGTCGAAAAAACGGAAAATAACAGAGCTGATTTGACTCGGTGTTTGAGAAAATGGCGGATTGCTTCCCGATGTGACGCCACGTTGTGACGTCATCGCTCCGAGAGCGAATAATAGAAAGGCGTTTAATTCGCCAAAATTCACCCATTTAGAGTTCGGAAATCAGTTAAAAAAATATATGGTCTTTTTTCTGCAACATCAAGGTATATATTGACGCTTACATAGGTCTGGTGATAATGTTCCCCTTTAATCATTTTTGCAATGCAGTCTGCTGAAAATGATGGAAAGTGCAACTCTACATAGCAACCGACACTGCATGGACGGATCATTTTACTAGTTTTTAGTATTTATTTTCCGAAAATCGAGTCTTTTTATCTCATATTTTGTCCGTTTCCCTGCATCTTAGTCACTTCTGTTGTGTTCTTGGGTAAAACACTTCCCCAACCTTGCTCCCAGTGCCACCCACTGGCATGAAACTTGAAAAATGTAGATAATGGGTATGGCGTCACATTAGTGCCAAAAATCCGAGCGCATAAAAACTGTTATCGCGCGCTGATTCTCCACTTCGTGCGCGCGCGACGCCTTTCTGCGCGCTCTCTGTGTACTCCTGGCATCTCTCCTCGCGCTGTCATGTTTCTTTTTGGCACTTTGGGGGCGGGTATGCTTAGACGGCCCCTCCTTTCTGATTGGCTGTGAGCATTTTTCATATGACCAATCATTCTCCAGCGTAGCAACGTTGTAGCCATTTTACCTCGGACATCTAGCCTCAATCATTACATTGATGTCAATGGTACATGTACTCATTAAATTACCATAACTTGCTCGATTTTCGACCAATTTACAAACGGTTTACCTTGTTACAAATCTTATTCCATGTAGATATGACATAGGATGCTGTACCTGTTGAAATTACCTCTTTCAGTTAAAAAAAAAAAGACTTAATTGTGCAACATAGTTGTGTAGGGTCAGTGTTAGTCAGTTCTCTGATTATTTTAAACTGTTTCAGAATACATTATTAAAAGCTATTTTTAACATTTAAAAAAAATAAATTCAAAGATTATTTCATTAATTTTATGGCTGAATCAAAAGAAATTCCACAAATTAGAAAACAAATGTTCAAGAAGAAGTGAAAATATAAAATAATGTTATTGCTGGTGGACCAGTTCTGGCTGAAAGATGTGATTATGGTGTTTGTTGTCTTATTATTTATTTGGGTCACATTTTGTATTACCCTGTATTGTGTTTATGTGGTATGAAATAACCTTCATCAGCCTTCTTCCTCCGTAAATCTTGATACATATTGACCATGACCCGCCCTGCTATACTTCTGATTGGCTCTGAGCATTTTTCAGCATTTTTCGCCTGACCAATCAGAAAGAAGGGGCCGTCTAAGCATACCCGCCCCCAAAGTGCCAACAAGAAACATGACAGCGCGAGGAGAGATGCCAGGAGTACACAGAGAGCGCGCAGAAAGGCACCGCGCGCGCGCAAAAAGGCACCGCGCGCGCAAAAAGGCACCGCGCGCGCAAAAAGGCACCGCGCGCGCACAAAAAGTCACCACGCGCGCACAAAAAGTCACCACGCGCGCGCAAAAGGGTGTTGCGCGCGCACGAAGTGGAGAATCAGCGCGCGATAACAGTTTTTATGCGCTCGGATTTTTGGCACTAATGTGACGCCAATAATGGGTTTCATCTCTAGAGAAAAAGCGCTATATAAATATACTTCACAAGTGATGAATAAAGTCAAGCTCTTGACATCTCCTGCGGAAGGATCCTGAGGCCCACCGCTGTGCCATTCATCCATCACCATTACCCCATGTTGCTGTATGATAATGCATGTTGCAAAGATCTGTACACAATTCCGGGTGTCACACCGCGGTGAGGGAAGTCTTGTCTTGGTTTTTTCTGTCTTGTGATTTACATGTTTTATTTTGAAAAGCAACTCCTCTTGTTTCAGATCACGGGTCCTTCCTCTTGTGTCACCAGTCTGACGTCATTCCTGACCCTTGATTGTTTCCACCTGTTTCCCATTACCCTCATGTTCTTTATAAGCCCAAGCCTCCCCTTGTTCTGTGCCAGATTGTCTCGAGCTTTCGTGCCTGTCTTGCATTTCATGTTCATGTCCATGTCCATGCCTTGTCCCACGTCTACGTCCTTGCTTCCAGAATATCCCACGCTGTAATTTTGAATTGACTTTTTTCCTCCCTCAGAGCGACTTTTGTTATCGTACCTTTTTCTACCGCAGTGGTGAGTTATTATTTTTCCTTAAAGACTTTTTCCTCAAAGTTTGTTGAGTGATTTTTTTGTTTACATTGATTAGAGTAGTTAAGTTTTATAGTCTTTATTTTCTTCCTCCTGTTTGGAGCGTTTTTTTGTTAAAGTTTTTGATAACAGATACGGTGCTAATTATATCGTCCTTATTTTTGTATTCCTCCTTTTTTTGGAGTGATTTTCGGTTTTTCCCTTTTGGAACATTTTGTCAATAGTATTTTTGTAATTTATAGTAATTGAATTTACTTGGCTCTGGAGGCTTAAAGAGTATTTCAAAATAAAAGCTTTATTTGGAATCACCTCTCTGCATCTGAGTCCCTTCCTCCGTCCAAGCCTGACACCGGGAAGCTAAAAAACAGAATTCTTGCATTGCCCATTGAGCATGTTTAGGATGTTCTGCATCAGTTTTTTTAAGCTACTAGCAAAATTCAGCAACAAAGCATAGGCATTGAAAAGGAGTGAAGCAATATTCCACAGGTCACAATCAACAACCTGATCACCTCCAATCCTAATAGATACTTTTGATACTCTAGTTCACAGGTGTCCAAACTTCCACCAGTCAAAGTATGCGAGGGACATATTGATATTTTTTCATTTAAAACAATGTTAAAGTATAAGTATATGATTATTAATTGTTAGTTAGAACATTTCAGCTTTTTGTCAATACATACCGATTTTTTGCTCTTTTTTCTTACATTTTTAACGGGTTTTTTTTCCCCATGTCCATTCATCCATCCATCCATCTTCTTCCGCTTATGCGAGGTCGGGTCGCGGGGGCAGCAGCCTAAGCAGGGAAGCCCAGACTTCCCTGTCCCCTGCCACTTAGTCCAACTCTTCCCGGGGGATCCCGAGGCGTTCCCAGGCTCGGGAGACATAGTCTTCCCAACGTGTCCTGGGTCTTCCCCGTGGCCTCCTACCGGTCGGACGTGCCCTAAACACCTCCCTAGGGAGGCGTTCAGGTGGCATCCTGACCAGATGCCCGAACCACCTCATCTGGCTCCTCTCGATGTGGAGGAGCAGCGGCTTTACTTTGAGCTCCTCCCGGATGACAGAGCTTCTCACCCTAAGGGAGAGACCCGCCACCCGGCGGAGGAAACTCATTTCGGCCGCTTGTACCCGTGATCTTGTCCTTTCGGTCATAACCCAAAGCTCATGACCATAGGTGAGGATGGGAACGTAGATCGACCGATAAATTGAGAGCTTTGCCTTCCGGCTCAGCTCCTTCTTCACCACAATGGATCGATACAAAGTCTGCATTACTGAAGACGCCGCACCGATCCACCTGTCAATCTCACGATCCACTCTTCCCTCACGCGTGAACAAGACTCCGAGGTACTTGAACTCCTCCACTTGGGGCAGGGTCTCCTCCGCAACCCGGAGATGGCACTCCACCCTTTTCCGGCCGAGAACCATGGACTCGGACTTGGAGGTGCTGATTCCCATCCCAGTCGCTTCACACTCAGCTGCAAACCGATCCAGTGAGAGCTGAAGATCCTGGCCAGATGAAGCCATCAGCAAAGACCTAATCCTGCAGCCACCAAACCAGATCCCCTCAACGCCCTGACTGAGTCTAGCAATTCTGTCCATAAAAGTTATGAACAGAATGGGTGACAAAGGGCAGCCTTGGCGGAGTCCAACCCTCACTGGAAACGTGTCCGACCGGTAATTTGAGAGCTTTGCCTTCCAGCTCAGCTCCTTCTTCACCACAATGGATCGATACAAAGTCCGCATTACTGAAGACGCCGCACCGATCCGCCTGTCGATCTCACGATCCACTCTTCCCTCACTCGTGAACAAGACTCTGAGGTACTTGAACTCCTCCACTTGGGGCAGGGTCTCCTCCGCAACCCGGAGATGGCACTCCACCCTTTTCCGGGCGAGAACCATGGACTCGGACTTGGAGGTGCTGATACTCATCCCAGTCGCTTCACACTCGGCTGCGAACCGATCCAGTGAGAGCTGAGGATCCTGGCCAGATGAAGCCATCAGCATAGACCTAATCCTGCAGCCACCAAACCAGATCCCCTGAATGTCTTGACTGCGCCTTGAAATTCTGTCCATAAAAGTTATGAACGGAATCGGTGACAAAGGGCAGCCTTGGCGGAGTCCAACCCTCACTGGAAACGTGTCCGACTTACCGCCGGCAATGCGGACCAAGCTCTGACACTGATCATACAGGGAGCGGACCGCCACAATCATACTCTCTGAGCACTCCCGACAGGACTTCGGCCACGGTCGAATGCCTTCTCCAAGTCCACAAAACACATGTAGACTGGTTGGGCAAACTCCCATGCACCCTCAAGGACCCTGTCGAGAGTATAGAGCTGGTCCACAGTTCCACGACCAGGACGAAAACTACACTGTTCCTCTTGAATCCGAGGTTCGACTATCCGGCGTAGCCTCCTCTCCGGTACACCTGAATAGACCTTACCGGGAAGGCTGATGTATGAAATAATTGAATTAGAATAATAATAATACGATTGTGTAACTGCAGAATACTGCCTTTACGGAAATATGAATGTTCTTTTACACATTTAAAAGTGTTTTTTATGGTTGTTGTAACCATTCAAATTGATTCATAAGTTAGTATTGCATTTTTTTTAATTAACTAAACTTTGTTTATACTTTAAATATTCATCTTTTTTATTCTGATAGCTTCTAATGTTATAGATCAGGGGTATCTGAACATTTTCCACCAAGAGTTAAATACAGAAAAGTCAAGTATGTGTGGCCGTTTTATTTATTTATTATGTAAATAAATGCTAAAAACAGATATAATAACTTTGCGTATAATCTGTGACTAAGTATATTATTATAATTTTTTAGTTTAAGACTCACAGGTTACGCAAACAGTATTTGCAAAGACCCAAATAATCCGGAGGATTATGTAGATTTTATTACTGAGACACCAACATTAGATTTCTTAAATATTGGCTGCAGTATGAAGCATTTGATCCTCCTTCGCTGTGGTTGGTTATGGAGGCAAACTCAATTAAAACGGTTTCTCTTTGAGCTCCGGCTCACTCTTTCATTCACTCATCTACTCTTTCTTTCACAAAAAAATCCAATCATAAAAGCCTCATTTAGGATTTGGGTTCAGTTTAGCTGCTATTTTGGTCTACAGACGATTTCTAGTCTCGCACCCATCACTGATAATCATGCTCTCCCTCCCTGTATACATTTACAAACCCCGTTTCCATATGAGTTGGGAAATTGTGTTAGATGTAAATATAAACGGAATACAATGATTTGCAAAACATTTTCCACCCATATTCAATTGAATATGCTACAAAGACAACATATTTGATGTTCAAACTGATAAACATTTTTTTTTTTTTTTGCAAACAATCATTAACTTTAGAATTGGATGCCAGCAACACGTGACAAAGAAGTTGGGAAAGGTGGCAATAAATACTGATAAAGTTGAGGAATGCTCATCGAACACTTATTTGGAACATCCCACAGGTGAGCAGGCTAATTGGGAACAGGTGGGTGCCATGATTGGGTATAAAAGTAGATTCCATGAAATGCTCAGTCATTCACAAACAAGGATGGGACGAGGGTCACCACTTTGTCAACAAATGCGTGAGCAAATTGTTGAACAGTTTAAGAAAAACCTTTCTCAACCAGCTATTGCAAGGAATTTAGGGATTTCACCATCTACGGTCCGTAATATCATCAAAGGGTTCAGAGAATCTGGAGAAATCACTGCACGTAAGCAGCTAAGCCCGTGACCTTCCATCCCTCAGGCTGTACTGCATCAACAAGCGCCATCAGTGTGTAAAGGATATCACCACATGGGCTCAGGAACACTTCAGAAACCCACTGTCAGTAACTACAGTTGGTCACTACATCTGTAAGTGCAAGTTAAAACTCTCCCATGGAAGGCGAAAACCGTTTATCAACAACACCCAGAAACGCAGTCGGCTTCGCTGGGCCCGAGCTCATCTAAGATGGACTGATACAAAGTGGAAAAGTGTTCTGTGGTCTGACGAGTCCACATTTCAAATTGTTTTTGGAAACTTTGGACGTCGTGTCCTCCGGACCAAAGAGGAAAAGAACCATCCGGATTGTTATAGGCGCAAAGTGTAAAAGCCAGCATGTGTGATGGTATGGGGGTGTATTAGTGCCCAAGACATGGGTAACTTACACATCTGTGAAGGCGACATTAATGCTGAAAGGTACATACAGGTTTTGGAGCAACATATGTTGCCATCCAAGCAACGTTACCATGGACGCCCCTGCTTATTTCAGCAAGACAATGCCAAGCCACGTGTTACATCAACGTGGCTTCATAGTAAAAGAGTGCGGGTACTAGACTGGCCTTCCTGTAGTCCAGACCTGTCTCCCATTGAAAATGTGTGGCGCATTATGAAGCCTAAAATAGCACAAGGGAGACCCCCGGACTGTTGAACAACTTAAGCTGTACATCAAGCAAGAATGGGAAAGAATTCCACCTGAGAAGCTTCAAAAATGTGTCTCCTCAGTTCCCAAACGTTTACTGAGTGTTGTTAAAAGGAAAGGTGATGTAACACAGTGGTGAACATGCCCTTTCCCAACTACTTTGGCACATGTTGCAGCCATGAAATTCTAAGTTAATTATTATTCGCAAAAAATAATTAAAGTTTATGAGTTTGAACATGAAATATCTTGTCTTTGTAGTGCATTCAATTGAATATGGGTTGAAAAGGATTTGCAAATCATTGTATTCCGTTCATATTTACATCTAACACAATTTCCCAACTCATATGGAAATGGGGTTTGTTTCTTCAGGTTTCTACAGAGCCGCAGTTTTGTTCGCAACACTTTCCCTAGGTTTCCGGACTTACCAACTGACACAGTTTTAGATGTGTTTTTGACACCACTTCCGACTTTAAAAGGCTCAATTACACGTATCTATAAGCACCGTTTACTTTTGCGCTCTGAGTCTTTGACTCCGATTAAGTCACTTTGGGAGAGGACTTGGGTATGAGTCTGTCTGAGGAGAACTGGACAGAGGTCCTAAGTAGAGTTCCTTAGTCTTCTATTTGTGCCAGACACAGTCTTATTCAATGCAAGCTAACACATTACATATGTTTTTGGCTCAGCCCATCCTTGAACAGCTATTGGAGGGACATCTTTAACACTTTGTCTGTGGTCACTGGCGAAAAGATTGAACCAAATCCTCTAAGTCAGGGGTCGGCAACCCAAAATGTTGAAAGAGCCATATTGGACCAAAAATACAAAAAAAAATCTGTCTGGAGCCGCAAAAAATTAAAAGCCATATTACATACAGATAGTGTGTCATGAGATATAAATTGAACTAAGAGGACTTAAAGGAAACTAAACGAGCTCAAATATAGCTACAAATGAGGAATTATGATGCAATATGTACATATAGCTCATACTTGCCAACCTTGAGACCTCCGATTTCGGGAGGTGGGGGGTGGGGGGCGTGGTTAAGATATATATATATATATATATAACAAATACTTGACTTTCAGTGAATTCTAGCTATATATATATATATATATATATATAAATATATATATATATAAAATAAATACTTGAATTTCAGTGTTCATTTATTTACACATATACACACACATAACACTCATCTACTCATTGTTGAGTTAAGGGTTGAATTGTCCATCCTTGTTCTATTCTCTGTCACTATTTCAGAACACACACATTATACAAATATACATTATAAATTCAATAAGAAAACGGGAGCTCTAATTCGGGAGTCTGAATTAGGATCAGAAGTTCCTATATAAACATTGCGCACTCACGTCGCCTTTTTGTATTGATTACTGCAGCTGTGCACTGGATTCATTCGCAAATACAAACTACAACTCACAAACACTTTAGAGTTAGGCTCCACCATCAGAATGTGTACTTAAACTTATAAAGATCACATGGATATTATTCAGTGAGTTGATTCACCAAAACTAACCTGTTATACAGGAGGAAAAAGCACACAGGACGTTTCAATTGTTCAGACTGGTCGCGCTCATCAGAATGACAAGACACTTCCGGTCTGCAGGTGATAGCATTCAATTGGGAAGAAACGCCCTACTGCCCCCTACTGACCAATGTGAATACTGATAAATGTGTAATGACAGCTCCAAAAACGAATTCAAACCACAAAATAAAATAAATAAATCAACACAAAAATGTGACACATTATGGGTGGGTCACATATGCATGTACAGTAGATGGCAGTATTGTCCTGTTTAAAAGTGTCACAACATTGCTGTTTACAGCAGACGAACTGCTTTATAGTAGACAAAACTTGACTGCTGTTGTGTGTTGTTACCGCGCTGGGAGGACGTTAATGAAACTGCCAAACAATAAACCCACATAAGAAACCAAGAACTCGCCCTCGATCATTAGCTGTTTATATTGTGGGAAAGCGGACGTGTGAACAGGCTGTCAACACATCACTCAGGTACGCATGGAGCTGGAGGGGGCGTGGCCTCCAGCTCCGCCTGAATTTCGGGAGATTTTCGGGAGAAAATTTGTCCCGGGAGGTTTTCGGGAGAGGCGGTGAATTTCGGGAGTCTCCCGGAAAATTCGGGAGGGTTGGCAAGTATGATATAGCTAGCCTAAATAGCATGTTAGCAACGATTAGCTTGCAGTCATGCAGTGACCAAATATGTCTGATTAGCACTCCAACAAGTCAATAACATCAACAAAACTCACCTTTCATGCACAACCTTAAAAGTTTGGTGGACAAAATGAGACAGAAAAAGAAGTGGCATAAAACACGTCCTAGAAAGTTATACATGTAAACAAACTACGGTGAGTTCAAGGACCGCCAAAATTAGTAGGACAAAACGGCGCTCGCCAAATACTCGAATCAGTGAAGCATGTTTAATATAAACAGTGTGCTTTATAACACTTAGGGAGGTTTGTGTCATGTTTGTCCTCCTACAGAAACCATATTAAAACAAAAAATAGATTGTTTTCCCCTCATCTTTTTCCATTTTTCATACATTTCTGAAAAAGCTCCAGAGAGCCACTAAGGCGGCGCTAAAGAGCCGCATGCGGCTCTAGAGCCGCGGGTTGCCGACCCCTGCTCTAAGTGGATTATATGGGGTAGCACCTCAGTCATCTTCTATTAGTAAATCCAAAGATAATATTGTAGCATTCACTACTTTGTTGACTGGAAGACTCATTGTGGTAAATTGGAAGGCATGGCGTCTTCTTACCACCAATGTTCCCTCTAATTTTTCATGTGTGAGCAAAGGCAAAAACCCTCTGAGCATTCAGTGGAGCAGCACACCTGTCCCAAACCTCACTAAATAACAAGTTAAATCTCCATCCATCCATCCATTTTCTACCGCTTGTCCCTTTCGGGATCGCGGGGGGTGCTGGAGCCTATCTCAGCTGCATTCAGGCGGAAGGCGGGGTACAGCCTGGACAAGTCCCCACCTCATCGCAGGGCCAACACAGATAGACAGACAACATTCTCTTATTATTATAATCAAATGACAGCAGGCATTTCCATGAGGTTATTTTCTAATATAATATAATATAATAATAATAATAATATATAATATATAATAATAATAATATATATAATAATATAATATGCATTTAGTTCCCATTAAAACATTCACATGTTGCACAATGAGATGTAAGCAGGGGATCATGTGTACATTCCTGCAACTTCCTGTTTGTAAAAAATATATTTTTATTAGTATTTATTTAATATACTAACAGCATTTCATGATTAATATTTATAAATTAAGATTCCTAATAAATGACACTAGAATAAGCAAATATTTGATAGGTAAATCATAGTGTAACAACCTTTCAGACATTGCATTTAGTTCCCATTAAAACATTCACATGTTGCACAATGAGATGTAAGCAGGGGACCATGTGTACATTCCTGCAACTTCCTGTTTGTAAAAAATATATTTTTATTAGTATTTATTTCATATACTAACAGCATTTCATGATTATCCATCCATCCATTTTCTACCGCTTATTCCCTTTGGGGTCGCGGGGGGGCGCTGGAGCCTATCTCAGCTACAATCGGGCGGAAGGCGGGGTACACCCTGGACAAGTCGCCACCTCATCGCAGGCATTTCATGATTAATATTTATAAATTAAGATTCCTATTAAATGACACTACAATAAGCACACATTTGATAGGTAAATCATAGTGTAACGACCTGGAATGACACTTTATGTGTGGTGTTGGAGTTGTCCGACTTTTTGTGTGGCTGTAAACGCACCACTGGCTAAGTGCCATATGTGCATGTGTTGGCGCAAGTGAGAAAGAGCGAGCGGCTGCTGTTGATATAACAAAGTTGCTTTTGGTCTGGTTTGCAGAAAATGACCACTTTTGCTAGATATCATTTTTTTTTACTAATGTTTTGGTGATGTGTTTATGGCCGACAATAAAGAAGTTTTGCTCTGTAAAGTGATGGATGGAATTCATGTCCTCAAAGCGTCTCGACAGACGTTAAAATATTTGAACAATGATGACGAAAACTGTTTTCTCTGTCGTGTCCGTGTGTCAAAATTTGTTACGCGCTTATTATTTTATTAGATTTTGTGCGTGGCATAGATTTGCCGTGCGCTAGAGATGCGCGGTTTGCGGGCACAACCGCGGAGTCCGCGGATTATCCGCAGATCGGGCGGATGAAATTTAAAAAAATTAGATTTTATCCGCGGGTCGGGTCGAGTCGGGTCGGGCGGTTGAAATTAAAAAAAATTAGATTTTAAATAGATTCAGGCGGGTGGCAGTTAAACCAATTCGGAAATATATATACATAGTTAAATGTTGTTACCCACATACGAAAAACGAGCAGGCACCTGCTGCATATGCCACAACAGAAGAAAAAAAAAAAAAGAGATGGACACTTTTACGGAGCGGAGAAGGCCCCCGACGCCTCGCCGGGGTCCGGGACCGAGGCCCCTTCCCCCGAGAGGGCTCCACCGGGAGCCGTAGCTGAGGCGATCCGCGAGAAGGGCCCGACGCACGTCCAGGGTCACCACCGCGCCCACCGCACCGACACCCCGCCTCGTCCGCCTTCGCCGCGGCCGGCGTCACGCGCAGCAGGTAAGCAGCTTACCTTCCCGCCACCCCCGTGGCCGGGGGCTCGTAACAGGGGTCACTCCGCGCGCTCCGCCCGCGCAGCTTACCTGCCCGCCACCCCTGTTGCCGGGGGCGCGTAACAGGGGTCACTCCGCGGGCAGTGCGCTCACAAAAGGGGTGGGGCTCACCCTGGTTGATATAGACAGCAGGACGGTGGCCATGGAAGTCGGAACCCGCTAAGGAGTGTGTAACAACCCACCTGCCGAATCAACTAGCCCTGAAAATGGATGGCGCTGGAGCGTCGGGCCCATACACGGCCGTCGCCGGCAGCGAGACGCGCTTGGAGGTGCGCTCAGCGCGGCTCCCATATGATTGCGCACTGGTGTGCGTCTGGGTCGTGACAGCGTGGCACGCGAATGTCTGTGCTGCATTGGATCAGTCTCCTTTCTTTAACAGGCAAAAGCTTTATAACCTCACTAATGCCTTGCATCGTCTATATTAGATATATAACAACGGGCGGGTGCGGTTCTGATCAAATGTTACATCGGGTGGATGGCGGATGGTTGACGACTTTCTGATGCGGTTGCGGATGAAATAATTGCCTATCCGCGCATCTCTACCGTGCGCAGAGGACGCTTGAGCAGTGCGCAATTGCACAGGCGCGCACCTTAGAGGGAACGTTGCTTGCCACACAGGCTGGATTGAAGATGTTCTGGATTTTCTCAAACTGGAGAAGATTAGGCTGACATTCAATGGTTGTTCTCCAAAGATTCAAGAACTGTGGGGTGCCTTTCTGAGATATGTAGCAGAAACTGATCTCCAAAATAACCCTGATTGAAACAATTGATTTGTGTGCTAGTAGGTTGTGATAGCTCTAATTAGGCCGTTTCGGAATGCAGTTGTCTGTGGTTTTTTGTTGATATTTTTTATTAGAGGGATGTGTGCTATGGCTATGAGTTGTTTTTTCCCTTGGCCTCAGTCTGGACCCAGAATTGTATTTCTTTCTTCTCGATCCCCGCTTTCGCCATCCGAGACACTTTACCCGCCTGCTCCTAGTGCCACCCACACTGGTTCAAATGTAACTTAGATAATGGGTTTCACTATGTAAAGCAGTTTGAGTCACTGAGCGCGATATCAATATAATTCACTTCACTGGTCCTCACTAACAGACTTACAGTCTTGCGAATATATTTGGGAGAAATAGACAATCTGTGTACTTGACAAAATGTTTTAGATCATTGAAATCATCTATCCATCTATCCATCTTCTTCCGCTTATCCGAGGTCGGGTCGCGGGGCAGCAGCCTAAGCAGGGAAGCCCAGACTTCCCTCTCCCCAGCCACTTTGTCCAGCTCTTCCTGTGGGACCCCGAGGCGTTCCCAGGCCAGCCGGGAGACATAGTCTTCCCAACGTGTCCTGGGTCTTCCCCGCGGCCTCCTACCGGTCGGACGTGCCCTAAACACCTCCCTAAGGAGGCGTTCGGGTGGCATCCTGACCAGATGCCCGAACCACCTCATCTGGCTCCTCTCCATGTGGAGGAGCAGCGGCTTTACTTTGAGCTCCCCCTGGATGGCAGAGCTTCTCACCCTATCTCTAAGGGAGAGCCCCGCCACCCGGCGGAAGAAACTCATTTCGGCCGCTTGTACCCGTGATCTTGTCCTTTCGGTCATAACCCAAAGCTCATGACCATAGGTGAGGATGGGAACGTAGATCGACCGGTAAATTGAGAGATTTGCCTTCCGGCTCAGCTCCTTCTTCACCACAACGGATCGATACAGCGTCCGCATTACTGAAGACGCCGCACCGATCCGCCTGTCGATCTCACGATCCACTCTTCCCTCACTCGTGAACAAGACTCCGAGGTACTTGAACTCCTCCACTTGAGGCAAGATCTCCTCCCCAACCCGGAGATGGCACTCCACCCTTTTCCGGGCGAGAACCATGGACTCGGACTTGGAGGTGCTGATTCTCATCCCAGTCGCTTCACACTCGGCTGAGAACCGATCCAGTGAGAGCTGAAGATCCTGGCCAGATGAAGCCATCAGGACCACATCATCTGCAAAAAGCAGAGACCTAATCCTGCAGCCACCAAACCAGATCCCCTCAACGCCTTGACTGCGCCTAGAAATTCTGTCCATAAAAGTTATGAACAGAATCGGTGACAAAGGGCAGCCTTGGCGGAGTCCAACCCTCACTGGAAACGTGTCCGACTTACTGCCGGCAATGCAGACCAAGCTCTGGCACTGATCATACAGGGAGCAGACTGCCACAATCAGACAGTCCGATACCCCATACTCTCTGAGCACTCCCCACAGGACTTCCCAAGGGACACGGTCGAATGCCTTCTCCAAGTCCACAAAGCACATGTAGACTGGTTGGGCAAACTCCCATGCACCCTCAAGGACCCTGCCGAGAGTATAGAGCTGGTCCACAGTTCCACGACCAGGACGAAAACCACACTGTTCCTCCTGAATCCGAGGTTCGACTATTCGGCGTAGGCTCCTCTCCAGTACACCTGAATAGACCTTGCCGGGAAGGCTGAGGAGTGTAATCCCACGAAAGTTGGAACACACCCTCCGGTTCCCCTTCTTAAAGAGAGGAACCACCACCCCGGTCTGCCAATCCATAGGTACTGCCCCCGATGTCCACGCGATGCTGCAGAGTCTTGTCAACCAAGACAGCCCCACAGCATCCAGAGCCTAAAGGAACTCCGGGCGGTTCTCCGCGAGGAGCTTTTTAACTACCTCAGCAACCTCAACCCCAGAAATAGAAGAGCCCACCACAGACTCCCCAGGCACTGCTTCCTCATAGGAAGACGTGTTGGTGGGATTGAGGAGGTCTTCAAAGTATTCCCTCCACCGATCCACAACATCCGCAGTCGAGGTCAGCAGAACACCATCCTCACCATACACGGTGTTGATAGTGCACTGCTTCCCCTTCCTGAGGTGGCGGATGGTGGTCCAGAATTGCTTCGAAGCCGTCCGGAAGTCGTTTTCCATGGCTCATTAAAAAAAGCTAAGATGCTAAAATAATAAGCACAAACGTAAAAAGCAAAAAAATTAGTCGACTAGCTTTTTTCCCCCTGACTTTGTTGAACTGCAGCCCAGTTGACGCTGGCAGGACACAAGCGACAACCACGGGAAGATTATGACAATGATACGCAGAGGATGCAGAAGAAGAACAAAGAAGAGGAAGTTAGGTCCCGCTAAAAAGAAGAAGAGGAGATTAAAACGTCCACGCTGTCACTATGCAATGGATGAGCAAGAAAGGAAATGGAGGGGGTGGTAGTCCATAAAGAGACACGGCTAAAGACGGATGCTCTTGGCTCCATTGTTACTAACAACATTCCCCATATTCCATACATCTATGTGGAAAGAAAAGTGGAAGAGAACATATTCAGGTTAATCGACAGTACAAGTACAAACCCTGTTTCCATATGAGTTGGGAAATTGTGTTAGATGTAAATATAAACGGAATACAATGATTTGCAAATCCTTTTCAACCCATATTCAGTTGAATATGCGGCAAAGACAACATATTTGATGTTTTTTTGCAAATAATCATTAACTTTAGAATTTGATGCCAGCAACACGTGACAAAGAAGTTGGGAAAAGGTGGCAATAAATACTGATAAAGTTGAGGAATGCTCATCAAACACTTATTTGGAACATCCCACAGGTGAACAGGCAAATTGGGAACAGGTGGGTGCCATGATTGGGTATAAAAGTAGATTCCATGAAATGCTCAGTCATTCACAAACAAGGATGGGGCGAGGGTCACCACTTTGTCAACAAATGCGTGAGCAAATTGTTGAACAGTTTAAGAAAAACCTTTCTCAACCAGCTACTGCAAGGAATTTAGGGATTTCACCATCTACGGTCCGTAATATCATCAAAAGGTTCAGAGAATCTGGAGAAATCACTGCACGTAAGCAGCTAAGCCCGTGACCTTCGATCCCTCAGGCTGTACTGCATCGACAAGCGACATCAGTGTGTAAAGGATATCACCACACGGGCTCAGGAACACTTCAGAAACCCACTGTCAGTAACTACAGTTGGTCGCTACATCTGTAAGTGCAAGTTAAAACTCTCCTATGCAAGGCGAAAACCGTTTATCAACAACACCCAGAAACGCCGTCGAGTTCGCTGGGCCCGAGCTCATCTAAGATGGACTGATACAAAGTGGAAAAGTGTTCTGTGGTCTGACGAGTCCACATTTCAAATTGTTCTTGGAAACTGTGGACGTCGTGTCCTCCGGACCAAAGAGGAAAAGAACCATCCGGGTTGTTATAGGCGCAAAGTGTAAAAGCCAGCATGTGTGATGGTATGGGGGTGTATTAGTGCCCAAGACATGGGTAACTTACACATCTGTGAAGGCACCATTAATGCTGAAAGGTACATACAGGTTTTGAAGCAACATATGTTGCCATCCAAGCAACGTTACCATTGACGCCCCTGCTTATTTCAGCAAGACAATGCTAAGCCACGTGTTACATTAACATGGCTTCATAGTAAAAGAGTGCGGATACTAGACTGGCCTGCCTGTAGTCCAAACCCGTCTCCCAATGAAAATGTGTGGCGCATTATGAAGCCTAAAATACCACAACGGAGACCCCCGGACTGTTGAACAACTTAAGCTGTACATCAAGCAAGAATGGGAAAGAATTCCACCTGAGAAGCTTCAAAAATGTGTCTCCTCAGTTCCCAAACGTTTACTGAGTGTTGTTAAAAGGAAAGGCCAGGCCATGTAACACAGTGGTGAACATGCCCTTTCCCAACTACTTTGGCACGTGTTGCAGCCATGAAATTCTAAGTAAATTTTTATTTGCAAAAAAAATAAAAATTTATGAGTTAGAACATCAAATATGTTGTCTTTGTCGAGCATTAAATTGAATATGGGTTGAAAATGATTTGCAAATCACTGTATTCCGTTTATATTTACATCTAACACAATTTCCCAACTCATATGGAAACGGGGTTTGTACATTGAATTCTTCATTTCATTATTCTTGTGACATCACACTGTCGTTATAAAGAGCTGACCATTGACATTGCCTCTGTCTACGCAGGTGTGGGCGGGACTTCATCTAATGGGCACACCATGCAGCCAATCATATGGCATGCGGGCCATACACAGCCTTCTCAACTTTGGCAAATTATATTATTTTTAAAAATTATTTTATTTCATTAAACAGGTAAGGTGTCACCTGCGACAACATCTGCAATACTATCGTAAATTCCGGACTATAAGCCGCTACCTTTTTCCTACACTTTGAACCCTGCGGCTAATTTATGTAACACCATAATTCCTCTTCCACCAAATTTCACACAGTCCGAAATGTAGCGTTCTCCTGGCAACCTCCAAACCCAGACTCGTCCATCAGATTGCCAGATGGAAAAGCGTGATTAATCTCTCCAGAGAATGAACGAAAGTGCCTGATTTTGGACACCTGATCCTGATAATTTGGATGGGTGGCCAAACACTTTTGGCAATATAGTGTAAATTCAGTGCTGTCGATCTGAGTGGACACGTGTACCTAATGGTGTGACTGACTTCACTGGCTTCCTGTTCCTCTCAGGATTGAATTCAAAAATGCCCCCCTCTACCTCAAAGAACTACTCACCCCCAAATCGTCCACACGACACCTCCGCTCCGAACAGGCTAACCTCCTCCAACCTCCGAAGACAAAGCTACGAACAATAGGAAACCGGGCTTTCTGCTCCGCCGCTCTCAGTCGGTGGAACGCTCTACCTGACCACCTGAGGGAACCACAGACTGTGGATGTTTTTTAAAAAAAGGCTTAAAAACCCTTATTTAAAAAAAAAAAAAAAAAAGGCTTCTTTTTTTTTAGATATATGCATACTAGTTCTAGCTATTTGGCTGTTCCATTTTTTATTTGTATTTATTTTTTATGATCTTTTTATTTTTATTTTTTTTAATACACTGTAACACTTTGAGGTTATTTACTCAATGTAAAGTGCTTTTTACAAATAAAACCTATTATTATTATTAGGGATGTCCGATAATGGCTTTTTGCCGATATCCCGATATTGTCCCACTCTTTAATTACCGATACCAATATCAACCGATACCGATATATACAGTCGTGGAATTAACACATTATTATGCCTAATTTGGACAACCAGGTATGGTGAAGATACGGTCCTTTTTTAAATTATTAATAAAATAAAATAAGATAAATAAATTAAAAACATTTTCTTGAATAAAAAAGAAAGTAAAACAATATAAAAACAGTTACATAGAAACTTGTAATTAATGAAAATTAGTAAAATTAAGTGTTAAAGGTTAGTACTATTAGTGGAGCAGCAGCACGCACAATCATGTGTGCTTACGGACTGTATCCCTTGCAGACTGTTTTGATATATATTGATATATAATGTAGGAACCACAATATTAATAACAGAAAGAAACAACACTTTTGTGTGAATGAGTGTGAATGGGGGAGGGAGGTTTTTTGGGTTGGTGCACTAATTGTAAGTGTGTATGTTCATTTAATTAAAAACAAACAAAAAAAAACGATACAGATAATTAAAAAAACGATACCGATAATTTCCGATATTACATTTTAAAGCATTTATCGGCCGATATTATCGGACATCTCTAATTATTATTATTATTATTATTATTATTATGACCGGGTGAGTCCATACACATTATATATATGTGTGTGTATATATATATATATATATATATATATATATATACATACTTGCCAACCTTGAGACCTCCGATTTCGGGAGGTGGGGGGTGGGGGTGGGGGGGCGTGGTCGGCGTGGGGCGGGGGTGTGGTCAGGGTGGAGCGGAGGCGGGGTTGGGGGCGGGGCTAAGAGGGGAGGAGTATATTTACAGCTAGAATTCACCAAGTCAAGTATTTCATATAATATATATATATATATATATATATATATATATATATATATATATATATATATATATATATATATATATATATATATAAGAAATACTTGACTTTCAGTGAATTCTAGCTATATATATATTTATGTTATTATATATATATATATATATATATATATATATATATATATATATATATATATATATATATATATATATATATAAATAAAAGAAATACTTGAATTTCAGTGTTCATTTATTTACACATATACACACACATAACACTCATCTACTCATTGTTGAGTTAAGGGTTGAATTGTCCATCCTTGTTCTATTCTCTGTCACTATTTTTCTAACCATGCTGAACACCCTTTCGCAGGTACCCAGAAAGGTTTCGAGTACCACCAAAAAAACTGAATCTCTGAAGACAGTATAAAAATCTGTGTTAAACGTGTACAAATACTATTTTTATAATAAGCATGTTATTTTTTTTACAAATGAGGGTTAAGAGTTCAGTACTAAAAAAAAAAGAAAAGAATGTTGGCTTAAGTACAGTTTTTTAATTGAGCTGCTGCATTTTTTGGTTGGGTTGTTTATTTATATTGAGTAACTTCTATACATTTCTAAAAGGGGAGGAATGTAATAGAGTGATCTATGTTTGTCTGTTGCCATCTCCTGGTGAATGTTGGCTATAGCGTACTGGGGTTACTTTTTGGTTGGCCAACGATTCACGTGGTGTTGCGCACCTGACGTCACTCAGGTCCGCATGGAGCTGGAGGGGGCGTGGCTTCCAGCTCCGCCTGAATTTCGGGAGATTTTCGGGAGAAAATTTGTCCCGGGAGGTTTTCGGGAGACGCGCTGAATTTCGGGAGTCTCCCGGAAAATCCGGGAGGGTTGGCAAGTATGTGTATATATATATATATATATATATATATATATATTTATTATTTTTTTCTTTTTTTTCTTTTTTTTTTTTTTCGATCGTTACTGAAAAAAAAGGTATGTATTTAATGGTAAATGTTCTGATCTCATCACTGCCACTGTGGTCCAAAACACAAAAAGGCATTAGAATGCTATTTTTAAAGTGTGTGAGAGAGAGAGAGCGAGAGAGAGAGAGAGAAAAATAATATCTCCGAACTGTAAAGCAAACCCACGGAATGCCTCAGCTGGAATGTTAAACAGCTTTCCGATCGATGTCAGTGAACGCAACTTAACTAAACCATTTGTTCAGCCATGAGAGATGTCAATACACCCATGAGGGTCATCCGTCTCTGTGATCCCCCCCCCCCCCCCCCCCCCCCCAGTTCTATAAAGTGCACACCAGCACATGCACACACACCATACCTTCAAATCACATTAAAACTGCTCTTCCTTATCTCTAAAAAAAAAAAAAAAAAAAAAAAAATCAAATTATTCCTTTTAAGTGCTCTTCCATCACTGAATTTCAAGTATCAAGTGTCATGAGACGCCACACACCCGAGCACAATCTAGGCACAACCCACTGAAGGATGAGTGGGTGGACTGATTGTAAAATACCGGAATTCAATAGAAGGATGTGTCAGGATTTTGGATTAAATTGTATTATCGGGGAATAATGTAAAACATTGACTTTCATCCGCTTCGCATCTTACCAGAGGTTTGTTTCAAAACAACTATGCTAAAGTCTTTGCCAATACAAACTCTATGGGATTCATTATAAAGGAGATATCCAATTTATTGATGGATAGATGAACTTTGCACTGATAGGCTTTTTTTAAATATTAAACAAAAAAAGGATTGAAAATGGAAAAAGATGTGGGTGAAAATACAGTTTGTTTACATGTAAAATCTCATTTTGTCCACCAAAAGTTTTATGCTGTGCGTGAACGCACAAAGGTGCGCTTTGTTGAAGTTATTGACTTTGTTGGAGTGCTAATCAGGCATATTTGGTCAGTGCATGACTGCAAGCTAATCAATGCTAACATGCTATTTAGGCTAGCTGTATGCACATATTGCATCATTATAGAATAGAATAGGTGAAAAGGGTGGAGTGCCATCTCCGGGTTGGGGAGGAGATCTTGCCCCAAGTGGAGGAGTTCAAGTACCTCGGAGTCTTGTTCACGAGTGGGGGAAGAGTGGATCGTGAGATCGACAGGCGGATCGGTGCGGCGTCTTCAGTAATGCGGACGCTGTATCGATCCGTTGTGGTGAAGAAGGAGCTGAGCCGGAAGGCAAAGCTCTCAATTTACCGGTCGATCTACGTTCCCATCCTCACCTATGGTCATGAGCTTTGCGTTATGACCGAAAGGACAAGATCACGGGTACAAGCGGCTGAAATGAGTTTCCTCTGCCGGGTGGCGGGGCTCTCCCTTAGAGATAGGGTGAGAAGCTCTGTCATTCGGGGGGAGCTCAAAGTAAAGCCGCTGCTCCTCCACATGGAGAGGAGCCAGATGAGGTGGTTCGGGCATCTGGTCAGGATGCCACCCGAACGCCTCCCTAGGGAGGTGTTTAGGGCACGTCCCACCGGTAGGAGGCCGCGGGGAAGACCCAAGACTATGTCTCCCGGCTGGCCTGGGAACGCCTCGGGGTCCCACAGGAAGAGCTGGACGAAGTGGCTGGGGAGAGGGAAGTCTGGGCTTCCCTGCTTAAGCTGCTGCCCCCGCGACCCGACCTCGGATAAGCGGAAGAAGATGGATGGATGGATGGATAGAATAGAATAGAATGGACTTTATTGTCATTATATTTGCATATAACGAGATTAAGGACTCCAACTTAAGGTGCGGTAGTGGGAACAAATATGGGGTAAAAATAAATTACAAAAACTAAGAATTGAAATAAACAGACCACTATCCAATAAAAACAATAAGCAATCCTGTACAATATACAAAACACTATACAAATATAAAATACTGTACAATATACAGAACAAGACAAGAGTACCGGTGTAATAAATAACAATCAGTGTCGGACGTATTGCACTCGAAGGGTAATATTGCACAGTAGGGTATTAGGGTAGGATATTGTAAAGGGGTGAATTATTATTATTATTATTTTAAGTTAGAGTTCAAGATGGTGACAGCTCTGGGAAAGAAGCTGTCTCTGAGTCTGTTTGTTCTGGCTCTGATGCACCTGCCCGATGGTAGCAGGTGGAAGCCAGGGTGTGTGCTGTCCTTGGTGATGCTTTTTGCTCTGTTGAGGCAACGGGAGTTGTGTAAATCCTTCAGAGAGGGGAGGGGGCAGCCGATGATTTTTCGTGCCTCATTTGTAGGTATATTTGAGCTGATTTAATATCCTTTACGTTCATCCTCTTTATATATAATTTAGTTTTGCATATCTTATGACACATTATCTGTATGTAGTATTGGCTGTATTTCAGAGAGTTGTTTATGCGCCATGTTGTTCCAGACCACAGCAAACATTACCTAGCTTGCCAAAGATTGTAATAAATCTATTAAAAGAAGACAGCCTGCCGTTTCCTTTAACTTGGACACACACATCTATACTTTTGGACATTAAAAGCCAGTAATTTCCAGGACTTATCTCACCTTCTGAGTAGCCTCTGGTTAACTAATGGTTTCTAATGTTGTGAAAATGTGTAGAATAAATGTTACATTTCAAAATTTTTGTCAACAAAGATTTGCTTCAGTTTGCGACACATAGTCATTTTGATAGTAAGCTATTATAGCGAATATAGACACTTACGTCATGTGTTGCCTTCATTATAAGGCTTATATACGGCTTTTCATTTTTTGCGGCTCCAGACATATTTGTTTTTTGTATTTTTAGTCCAATAGGGCTCTTTCAACATTTTTGGTCACCGAATCCTGTTTTAAGGAATGAGCAGCTTGGATTCTCCTGTTTATGCTTCTCCCAACATGAAAGAATACGTGGCAAGGTAACAACAAATATTTATGATACGTAACAGGTTGGGTTTGCTTTTGTTTTCATGTATTTTCTCTTGAGTCAACTGCGCAGCATAGTTTTCATTATTTAGAACATGTTTCAACGAACTGCAACACTGCTGACCACAGGGCCATTTTCAACGAACACCAGGATTGTCAGAATAATTGTGTATAAGTTATCGCACAACTTGTTTTCCCATGAGTTTAGGTTGCCCTGCGAGAAGACAAAAGCTGTCTTTGATCTTATCAAGCAAAAGGCCTACCGCTTGTAAAACTCCACTGTGTGCGATGGGATGCGACGTGGAGGTGTCTGTTTCTTTGATCTATTGGACAGCCACAGACCTTGTCATGACCCGAGGTCTACAAAGCAGAGAGGCACCGCTCCAGGCACCTTTTCTTTGAACTGTTTATGACCGAGTGCGGCAGCTGTTTATGACCCCCTCCCCTTAGAAACAGCTGCAGCTATGTAATCAGAAAAGACCCAAATAAAGTTGGAGGCGTGGAACCCTTTCCTCAGAGCATGGGACGGCACTGTACGAGGGTGCAGGTCGACGCGCTCTCCTCATGAGCTAAATTGAATCCTGTCTCTGTTTGATTCCTTGCTTCTTGTTTTGTCTAATAGATGTCATCGGTGTTTGAACCTGACAAGGATATTTTCCTCTGGCTCGGAGTCATTGAGCGTTTGTAGCCTAGTTTTAACTAATTTTAGGGTTGAGAGAAGCTTCTCTCACAGGCAATCTGAGTGACAAAAAGTGTATATGCCATCCCAATTGCATGCAGAGCCTCTGGGAGGTTATACTGTGTGAGGACGAGAGGACTCATCTGTATCGCATGCCATTACAAAGGCCGACAACATACATAAACTTAAAACAAATTCTGATTCTGTAAATAAGGGGCCAACAGTGTTTTCTTTTGCCACTCTTCATGGGCTTCCAGTTAAATTCTGCATTGAGTTTAAGAGTTTAGTCCTGACATTCCATGTGTTGCATGGTGGGGCCCCTCAGTACATCACTGACTTGCTATGCCCCTACTCTTCAGGGCGCAGCCTCCGGTCTTCAGGCCAGGGTCTTCTAAAGATCCCAACAACTTGTTTTAAAACCCGTGGAGACCTGGCATTCCAGGCTGTAGCTCCCAGACTCTGGAACAATTTGCACCAGTCCCTCCGTGATCTTGACTGTGTTGAAAAGCGCTTTATAAATACAAACCCCATTTCCATATGAGTTGGGAAATTGTGTTAGATGTAAATATAAACGGAATACAATGATTTGCAAATCATTTGCAACCCATATTCAGTTGAATATGCAACAAAGACAACATATTTGATGTTCAAACTGATAAATATTTTTTTTTGTTGTTGAAAATAATCATTAACTTTAGAATTTGATGCCAGCAACACGCGACAAAGAAGTTGGGAAAAGTGGCAAAAAATACTGATAAAGTTGAGGAATGCTCATCAAACACTTATTTGGAACATCCCACAGATGAACAGGCAAATTGGGAACAGGTGGGTGCCAGGATTGGGTATAAAAGTAGATTCCATGAAATGCTCAGTCATTCACAAACAAGGATGGGGCGAGGGTCACCACATTGTCAACAAATGCCTGAGCAAATTGTTGAACAGTTTAAGAAAAACCTTTCTCAACCAGCTATTGCAAGGAATTTAGGGATTTCACCATCTACGGTCCGTAAGAGAATCTGGAGAAATCACTAAACGTAAGCAGCTAAGCCCGTGACCTTCGATCCCTCAGGCTGTACTGCATCAACAGGCGACATCAGTGTGTAAAGGATATCACCACATGGGCTCAAGAACACTTCAGAAACCCACTCTCAGTAACTACAGTTGGTCGCTACATCTGTAAGTGCACGTTAGAACTCTCCTATGCAAGGCGAGAACTGTTTATCAACAACACCCAGATACGCCGTCGGCTTCGCTGGGCCTGAGCTCATCTAAGATGGACTGATACAAAGTGGAAAAGTGTTCTGTGGTCTGACGAGTCCACATTTCAAATTGTTTTTGGAAACTGTGGACGTCGTGTCCTCCGGACCAAAGAGGAAAAGAACCATCCGGATTGTTATAGGCGCAAAGTGTAAAAGCCAGCATGTGTGATGGTATGGGGGTGTATTAGTGCCCAAGACATGGGTAACTTACACATCTGTGAAGGCACCATTAATGCTGAAAGGTACATACAGGTTTTGGAGCAACATATGTTGCCATCCAAGCAACGTTACCATGGACGCCCCTGCTTATTTCAGCAAGACAATGCCAAGCCACGTGTTACATCAACGGGGCTTCATAGCAAAAGAGTGCGGGTACTAGACTGGCCTGCCTGTAGTCCAGACCTGTCTCCCATTGAAAATGTGTGGCGCATTATGAAGCCTAAAATAGCACAACGGAGACCCCCGGACTGTTGAACAACTTAAGATGTACATCAAGCAAGAATGGGAAAGAATTCCACCTGAGAAGCTTCAAAATTGTGTCTCCTCAGTTCCCAAACCTTTACTGAGTGTTGTTAAAAGGAAATGCCATGTAACACAGTGGTGAACATGCCCTTTGGCACGTGTTGCAGCCATGAAATTCTAAGTTAATTATTTGCACAAAAAAAAAAAGTTTATGAGTTTGAACATCAAATATGTTGTCTTTGTAGCATATTCAACTGAATATGGGTTGAAAATGATTTGCAAATCATTGTATTCCGTTTATATTTACATCTAACACAATTTCCCAACTCATATGGAAACGGGGTTTGTAAATTGTACTTACTTACTTACTTACTATGGTAAAAGCCTGGAACCCTGACACTATTATCTACGTTTGCCTGTGGAAAAAAAGGATGAATGGTGAGTAAGAAGCCTTGTAGTTCATGTGAACTGGAAAGAGGGAAAAAGTGATCTCAGAGTGGTCTTTCCCTGTCACTCAAACGATCACGCTAAAATCATTACCAAAAATATGTCGAGATTTTCATACTGTCTCGGATTTAGTACGATTAAACACATTTTAATGACTCAGTCTGCTCCAAAATAAAATAAATAAAAAGACATAGTAGCGAATTAAGTTGGAGCGTACAGTAATAGCTCAAGACTACAAGAGCCTTAGGCTATGTTCACATTCCGATTTTTTTCAATCACTCAATCAAAGTTTACTTATATAGCCCTAAATCACAAGTGTCTCAAAGGGCTGCACAAGCCACAACGACATCCTCGGCTCAGATCCCACATCAGGGCAAGGAAAAACCCTTTGGGATTACAATGAGAAACCTTTTTGCCCATATGCGACCTGTATCTGAGCCGTCTCTGCTGCACACGCTGCAAGTTTTTGCTGTCGTCCAGCATTCTGTTTTTGTTTACTTAGGGGCACTCGCCTTTTGTTTATTTTTGGTTTAAGCATTAGATACCTTTTCACCTGCATGCTTTTGGTGTTTTCCCGTGTGTAGTGTTTTAGTTCTTGTCTCGCGCTCCTATTTTGGTGGCTTTTCCTGTTTTGTTGGTATTTTCCTGTAGCAGTTTCATGTCTTCCTTTGAGCGCTATTCCCCGCACGTGCTTTGTTTTATCAATGAAGAATATTTAAGTTGTTACTATCTTTTTTTTGGTGTGGATATTGTTGTCATGTACGGACGTATGTTGTGGAAGCCGTCTCTGCTGCACACGCTGTAAGTTTTTGCTGTCGTCCAGCATTCTGTTTTTGTTTACTTAGGGGCACTCGCCTTTTGTTTATTTTTGGTTTAAGCATTAGATACCTTTTTACCTGCATGCTTTTGGTGTTTTCCCGTGTGTAGTGTTTTAGTTCTTGTCTCGCGCTCCTATTTTGGTGGCTTTTCCTGTTTTGTTGGTATTTTCCTGTCGCAGTTTCATGTCTTCCTTTGAGCGCTATTCCCCGCACCCGCTATGTTTTAGCAATCAAGAATATTTCAGTTGTTACTATCTTTTTTTTGGTGTGGACATTGTTATGTACGGACGTACGTTGTGGACGCCGCCTCTGCTCCACACACTAAGTTTTTGCTGTCGTCCAGCATTTTGATTTTGTTTACTTAGGGGCACTCACCTTTTGTTTATTTTTGGTTTAAGCATTAGATACCTTTTTACCTGCATGCTTTGGGTGTTTTCCCGTGTGTAGTGTTTTAGTTCTTGTCTCGCACTCCTATTTTGGTGGCTTTTCCTGTTTTGTTGGTATTTTCCTGTAGCAGTTTCATGTCTTCCTTTGAGCGCTATTCCCCGCACCCGCTTTGTTTTAGCAATCAAGAATATTTAAGTTGTTACTATCTTTTTTTTGGTGTGGACATTGTCGTCATGTCATGTACGGACATACGTTGTGGATCTCGCCTCTGCTGCACACGCTGCAAGTTTTTGCTGTCGTCCAGCATTCTGTTTTTGTTTACTTAGGGGCACTCGCCTTTTGTTTATTTTTGGTTTAAGCATTAGATACCTTTTTACCTGCATGCTTTTGGTGTTTTCCCGTGTGTAGTGTTTTAGTTTTTGTCTCGTGCTCCTATTTTGGTGGCTTTTCCTGTTTTGTTGGTATTTTCCTGTAGCAGTTTCATGTCTTCCTTTGAGCGCTATTCCCCGCACCCGCTTTGTTTTAGCAATCACGAATATTTCAGTTGTTACTGCCTTTTTTTTTGGTGTGGACATTGTTGTCATGTCATGTACGGACGTATGTTGTGGACGCCGTCCCTGCTGCACACGCTGTAAGTTTTTGCTGTCGTCCAGCATTCTGTTTTTGTTTACTTAGGGGCACTCGCCTTTTGTCTATTTTTGATTTAAGCATTAGATACCTTTTTACCTGCATGCTTTTGGTGTTTTCCCGTGTGTAGTGTTGTAGTTGTTGTCTCGCGCTCCTATGTTGGTGGCTTTTCCTGTTTTGTTGGTATTTTCCTGAAGCAGTTTCATGTCTTTCTATGAGCGCTATTCCACGCACCCGCTTTGTTTTAGCAATCAAAAATATTTAAGTTGTTACTATTTTTTTTTTGGTGTGGACATTGTCGTAATGTCATGTACGGACGTACGTTGTGGACGCCGTCTCTGCTGCACACGCTGTAAGTTTTTGCTGTCGTCCAGCATTCTGTTTTTGTTTACATAGGGGCACCCACCTTTTGTTTATTTTTGGTTTAAGCATTAGATACCTTTTTACCTGCATGCTTTTGGTGTTTTCCCGTGTGTAGTGTTTTAGTTCTTGTCTCGCGCTCCTATTTTGGTGGCTTTTCCTGTTTTGTTGGTATTTTCCTGAAGCAGTTTCATGTCTTCCTTTGAGCGCTATTCCCCGCACCCGCTTTGTTTTAGCAATCAAGAATATTTCAGTTGTTACTATCTTTTTTTTGGTGTGGACATTGTCGTCATGTCATGTACGTACATACGTTGTGGACGCCGCCTCTGCTCCACACACTAAGTTTTTGCTGTCGTCCAGCATTCTGATTTTGTTTACTTAGGGGCACTCGCCTTTTGTTTATTTTTGGTTTAAGCATTAGATACCTTTTTACCTGCATGCTTTTGGTGTTTTCCCGTGTGTAGTGTTTTAGTTCTTGTCTCGTGCTCCTATTTTGGTGGCTTTTCCTGTTTTGTTGGTATTTTCCTGTAGCAGTTTCATGTCTTCCTTTGAGCGCTATTCCCCGCACCTGCTTTGTTTTAGCAATGAAGAATATTTAAGTTGTTACTATCTTTTTTTTGGTGTGGACATTGTCGTAATGTCATGTACGGACGTACGTTGTGGAAGCCGTCTCTGCTGCACACGCTGTAAGTTTTTGCTGTCGTCCAGCATTCTGTTTTTGTTTACTTAGGGGCACTCGCCTTTTGTTTATTTTTGGTTTAAGCATTAGATACCTTTTTACCTGCATGCTTTTGGTGTTTTCCCGTGTGTAGTGTTTTAGTTCTTGTCTCGCGCTCCTATTTTGGTGGCTTTTCCTGTTTTGTTGGTATTTTCCTGTCGCAGTTTCATGTCTTCCTTTGAGCGCTATTCCCCGCACCCGCTATGTTTTAGCAATCACGAATATTTCAGTTGTTACTATCTTTTGTTTGGTGTGGACATTGTTATGTACGGACGTACGTTGTGGACGCCGCCTCTGCTCCACACACTAAGTTTTTGCTGTCGTCCAGCATTTTGATTTTGTTTACTTAGGGGCACTCACCTTTTGTTTATTTTTGGTTTAAGCATTAGATACCTTTTTACCTGCATACTTTGGGTGTTTTCCCGTGTGTAGTGTTTTAGTTCTTGTCTCGCACTCCTATTTTGGTGGCTTTTCCTGTTTTGTTGGTATTTTCCTGTAGCAGTTTCATGTCTTCCTTTGAGCGCTATTCCCCGCACCTGCTTTGTTTTAGCAATGAAGAATATTTAAGTTGTTACTATCTTTTTTTTGGTGTGGACATTGTCGTCATGTCATGTACGGACGTACGTTGTGGACGCCGTCTCTGCTGCACACGCTGTAAGTTTTTGCTGTCGTCCAGCATTCTGTTTTTGTTTACTTAGGGGCACTCGCCTTTTGTTTATTTTTGATTTAAGCATTAGATACCTTTTTACCTGCATGCTTTTGGTGTTTTCCCGTGTGTAGTGTTTTAGTTCTTGTCTCGCGCTCCTATTTTGGTGGCTTTTCCTGTTTTGTTGGTATTTTCCTGGAGCAGTTTCATGTCTTCCTTTGAGCGCTATTCCCCGCACCTGCTTTATTTTAGCAATGAAGAATATATAAGTTGTTACTATCTTTTTTTTGGTGTGGACATTGTTGTCATGTCGTGTACGGACGTATGTTGTGGACGCCGTCTCTGCTGCACACGCTGCAAGTTTTTGCTGTCGTCCAGCATTCTGTTTTTGTTTACTTAGGGGCACTCGCCTTTTGTTTATTTTTGGATTAAGCATTAGATACCTTTTTACCTGCATGCTTTTGGTGTTTTCCCGTGTGTAGTGTTGTAGTTCTTGTCTCGCGCTCCTATTTTGGTGGCTTTTCCTGTTTTGTTGGTATTTTCCTGAAGCAGTTTCATGTCTTCCTATGAGCGCTATTCCCCGCACCCGCTTTGTTTTAGCAATCAAAAATATTTAAGTTGTTACTATTTTTTTTTTGGTGTGGACATTGTCGTAATGTCATGTACGAACGTACGTTGTGGAAGCCGTCTCTGCTGCACACGCTGTAAGTTTTTGCTGTCATCCAGCATTCGGTTTTTGTTTACTTAGGGGCACTTGCCTTTTGTTTATTTTTTATTTAAGCATTAGATACCTTTTTACCTGCATGCTTTTGGTGTTTTCCCGTGTGTAGTGTTTTAGTTCTTGTCTCGCGCTCCTATTTTGGTGGCTTTTCCTGTTTTGTTGGTATTTTCCTGGAGCAGTTTCATGTCTTCCTTTGAGCGCTATTCCCCGTACCTGCTTTGTTTTAGCAATCAAAAATATTTAAGTTGTTACTGTCTTTTTTTTGGTGTGGACATTGTTGTCATGTCATGTACGGACGTATGTTGTGGACGCCGTCCCTGCTGCACACGCTGTAAGTTTTTGCTGTCGTCCAGCATTCTGTTTTTGTTTACTTAGGGGCACTCGCCTTTTGTTTGTTTTTGGTTTAAGCATTAGATACCTTTTTACCTGCATGCTTTTGGTGCTTTCCCGTGTGTAGTGCTTTAGTTCTTGTCTCTCGCTCCTATTTTGGTGGCTTTTCCTGTTTTTTTGGTATTTTCCTGTCGCAGTTTCATGTCTTCCTTTGAGCGCTATTCCCCGCACCCGCTTTGTTTTAGCAATCAAGAATATTTCAGTTGTTACTATCTTTTTTTTGGTGTGGACATTGTTGTAATGTCATGTACGGACGTACGTTGTGGACGGCGTCTCTGCTGCACACACTGTAAGTTTTTGCTGTCGTCCAGCATTCTGATGTTGTTTACTTAGGGGCACTCGCCTTTTGTTTATTTTTTATTTAAGCATTAGATACCTTTTTACCTGCATGCTTTTGGTGTTTTCCCGTGTGTAGTGTTTTAGTTCTTGTCTCGCGCTCCTACTTTGGTGGCTTTTCCTGTTTTTTTGGTATTTTCCTGTAGCAGTTTCATGTCTTCCTTTGAGCGCTATTCCCCGCACCCGCTTTGTTTTAGCAATCAAGAATATTTCAGTTGTTACTATCTTTTTTTTGGTGTGGACATTGTTGTAATGTCATGTACGGACGTACGTTGTGGACGGCGTCTCTGCTGCACACACTGTAAGGTTTTGCTGTCGTCCAGCATTCTGATGTTGTTTACTTAGGGGCACTCGCCTTTTGTTTATTTTTTATTTAATTATTAGATACCTTTTTACCTGCATGCTTTTGGTGTTTTCCCGTGTGTAGTGTTTTAGTTCTTGTCTCGCGCTCCTACTTTGGTGGCTTTTCCTGTTTTTTTGGTATTTTCCTGTAGCAGTTTCATGTCTTCCATTGAGCGCTATTCCTCGCACCCGCTTTGTTTTAGCAATCAAGAATATTTCAGTTGTTACTATCTTTTTTTTGGTGTGGACATTGTCGTCATGTCATGTACGGACGTACATTGTGGACGCCGTCTCTGCTGCACACGCTGCAAGTTTTTGCTGTCGTCCAGCATTCTGTTTTTGTTTTCTTAGGGGCACTCGCCTTTTGTTTATTTTTGGTTTAAGCATTAGATACCTTTTTACCTGCATGCTTTTGGTGTTTTCCCATGTGTAGTGTTTTATTTCTTGTCTCGCGCTCCTTTTTTGGTGGCTTTTCCTGTTTTTCGGTATTTTCCTGTAGCAGTTTCATGTCTTCCTTTGAGCGATATTCCCCGCATCTACTTTGTTTTAGCAATCAAGAATATTTCAGTTGTTACTATCTTTTTTTTGGTGTGGACATTGTCGTAATGTCATGTACGGACGTACGTTGTGGACGCCGTCTCTGCTCCACACACTAAGTTTTTGCTGTCGTCCAGCATTCTGTTTTTGTTTACTTAGGGGCACTCGCCTTTTGTTTATTTTTGGTTTAAGCATTAGATACCTTTTTACCTGCATGCTTTTGGTGTTTTCCCATGTGTAGTGTTTTATTTCTTGTCTCGCGCTCCTTTTTTGGTGGCTTTTCCTGTTTTTCGGTATTTTCCTGTAGCAGTTTCATGTCTTCCTTTGAACGCTATTCCCCGCACCCGCTTTGTTTTAGCAATCAAGAATATTTCAGTTGTTAGTATCTTTTTTTTGGTGTGGACATTGTCGTCATGTCATGTACGGACGTACGTTGTGGAAGCCGTCTCTGCTACACACGCTGCAAGTTTTTGCTGTCGTCCAGCATTCTGTTTTTGTTTTCTTAGGGGCACTCGCCTATTGTTTATTTTTGGTTTAAGCATTAGATACCTTTTTACCTGCACGCTGCTTCCCGCTGTTGCCTGCAAATTGTAATCCTGACAAACCATCGTCGTCTCACACGACGTGTTCCGAACATCAACAAAGCAATTGGCTACCGGCTGCCACCTACTGATATGGTATGGTATTGCACGGTTTCTCTGCCGAGCTCTAGACAGCACCGACACTCAAGGACGGCACATTATTTGCGGATTATAATTACTGGCTTTGCAACAATTATTTTTAACCCAAATAGGTGAAACTGCAGAACAGCACACTTGGAAAAAACACTGACCTACACAACACAAACCAAGACTTCCGTTCCTAGTACAGACCATGGTTCATGGTTCGTAACAGAGATTTGGAAGAAATGACTAATATGGTCATTGAGGACGCGTGCATCCCCCAATGCTCTGAGCTGCACACGTAACAAGAGCGAATGACTGAGCAAACCAGCAGGCTGCCACTTTGCTGTGGTGCGCTTTCTTCAGCCTGCAAGGCACGCTGTGACCCAGATAGCATAAAGGATTTCACGCATTTGGGATCCCTCTAAATTAAAGACGCCGCATCTCTTTCGTCTTTTTCTTTTTCTTCACTCTTTTTTTTTTTTTTTCTCTCCCATCGTCTCCATCATGCGGAGAACAGAGGAAAAAAAGGGGGAGGACTGAAATAGTGTCACGGACGGAGACGAGAACACATCTTCTCCCCCTCCTCCATTCCCCCTTCTTACTAAATCATCAAAAGGAGTTAAAATGCCAACAGACATAATGAGGTTGTGGAGTCTACCACCACCCCCACCAACCCCCATTTCTTCATTTCCATGCAGCTTCTCTCCTCCGTTATCTCTTTGTGACTCTTCCTAATGCATTTCCTCTGTCAATGGCAGGCACCCTGCAAGGTTCAAATATGGGATAATTGCACAATATTCCAATAACAATCAAGTCTGTAAAATAGATGAATATACTGTACTTGTGTGTGCGTGTGTGTGTGTGTTGACGGTAAGAATCCTAAGTACTGGGGACGGGTGTGGCACAATTGGGAGAGTGGCTGTGGTTCGATCCCCACCTTAAACCAACCTAGTCAATGCCGTCGTGTCCTTGAGCAAGACACTTCACCCTTGCTCCTGATGGGTCGTGGTTAGGGGCCTTGCATGCATACTTGCCAACCCTCCCGAATTTCAGTGCCCCTGACCGAAAATCTCTCGGGGACAACCATTCTCACTAATTTCTCCCGATTTCCACCCGGGCAACAATGTTATGGACGTGCCTTTAGCGTCCTCTCTCACCTGAAACCTTCACCCTTTAACGGCCGCATGCTGTCCTCAGCATACTTGCCAACCCTCCCGGATTTTCCGGGAGACTCCCGAAATTCAGCGCCTCTCCCGAAAACCTCCCGGGACAAATTTTCTCCCGAAATTCAGGCGGAGCTGGAGGCCACGCCCCCTCCAGCTCCATGCGGACCTGAGTGACTTGTTGACAGCCTGTTCACACGTCCGCTTTCCCACAATAGAAACAGCTAATGATCGAGGGCGAGTTCTTGGTTTCTTATGTGGGTTTATTGTTAGGCAGTTTCATTAACGTCCTCCCAGCGCGGCAACAACACACAACAACAGCAGTCAAGTTTCAGTCTACCGTAAACAGCAATATTGTGACACTTTTAAACAGGACAATACTGCCATCTACTGTACATGCATATGTGACCCACCCATAATGTGTCACATTTTTGTGTTGATTTATTTATTTTATTTTGTGGTTTGAATTCATTTTTGGAGCTGTCATTACACATTTATCAGTATTCACATTGGTCAGTAGGGGGCAGTAGGGCGTTTCTTCCCAATTGAATGCTATCACCTGCAGACCGGAAGTGTCTTGTCATTCTGATGAGAGCGACCAGTCTGTGAACAATTGAAACGTCCTGTGTGCTTTTTCCTCCTGTATAACAGGTTAGTTTTGGTGAATCAACTCACTGAATAATATCCAAGTGATCTTTGTAAGTTTAAGTACACATTCTGATGGTGGAGCCTAACTCTAAAGTGTTTGTGAGTTGTAGATTGTATTTGTGAATGAATCCAGTGCACAGCTGCAGTAATCAATACAAAATGGCGACGTGAGTACGCAATGTTTATATAGGAACTTCTGATCCTAATTCAGACTCCCAAATTAGAGCTCCCGTTTTCTTATTGATTTTATAATGTATATTTTTATAATGTGTGTGTTCTGAAATAGTGACAGAGAATAGAACAAGGATGGACAATTCAACCCTTAACTCAACAATGAGTAGATGAGTGTTATGTGTGTATATGTGTAAATAAATGAACACTGAAATTCAAGTATTTCTTTTATTTATTTATGTATATATATATATATATATATATATATATATATGTATATATATATATATATATATATACATATATATATACATATACACATATATATATATATATATATATATATATATATATATATATACATATATATATACATATACATATATATATATATATATATATATATATATATATATATATACATATATATATACATATACATATATATATATATATATATATATATATATATATATATATATATATATATATATATATATATATAGCTAGAATTCACTGAAAGTCAAGTATTTCTTATATATATATATCTTAACCACGCCCCCCGCCCCACCTCCCGAAATCGGAGGTCTCAAAGTTGGCAAGTATGGTCCTCAGTCACGTCCGCTTTTCCTCCATATAAACAGCATGCCGGACCAGTCACATTACATCTATGGCTTTTGGAACTCAGTGCACACACAACAACCTATATGGATTCGATAAGAGATTTGATAAGGAATCGGTTCGATAAGAGGATTCGCTAATGGCATCGACAATTTCTTAACGAACATCATCCCTACCCTCCATTTATATATATATATATATATATATATCAGTGACGTGCGGTGAGGTTGATGGCTGGTGAGGCACTGACTTCATCACAGTCAGATTTACAAACCTATGAACCCTAAAGAGTATCTTATTCACCATTTGATTGGCAGCAGTTAACGGGTTATGTTTAAAAGCTCATACCAGCATTCTTCCCTGCTTGGCACTCAGCATCAAGGGTTGGAATTGGGGGTTAAATCACCAAAAATTATTCCCGGGCGCGGCGCCGCTGCTGCCCACTGCTCCCCTCACATCCCAGGGGGTGATCAAGGGGATGGGTCAAATGCAGAGGACAAATTTCACCACACAGTGTGTGTGACAATCATTGGTACTTTAACTCATTGGCGTTGTTAGGCCTATTTTAGGGGGGTTCAAGCCCCCCTAAAATATTCTTAAGCCCCCCTAAATAATTTGGTGTTTTTTTGGTTTTTTTTTACAAATAAATGCCGACATATTCATTATAAAGTGGCCCAAATATGAGTTTAAATAAATAATCATATAACCTGTTATTATTCACTCAGTTTCCCCTCACTTCGTAGCGTAAGGTAGAGAGCCCCTTTCGTGCGTCGGTATCCAATCCATTCCACTTGTTCATATAGAAAATGCCCACATCACTCAAATTCCAGCCCGCATTTTCTCTGCGACCTTGCTTGCGGTCCTGCAGGTGTACGAAGCACATTATCTTCCTTTACAATGAGTGAAGCTGCACAAAACCTTGTGTGTGCAATTGTAAATCATTTATTTTTTAAGTTTTGTGTTTCTTGTAGAATCTATATAAAGTAATATACATAAGCCTATTGTTAAAATAATGAAAAAAACATAATTAAATATATTTGTTTTATTGTATTGTTACATTAATAGCTGTTTTATTATTATAGGATGGCTTGTTAAACATTGAATAGGATTTTCAGAGGGAGGAAAAACCAAGACATTTAATATAAAATGTAAAATGAATAAATACATAAAAAGAAAAAGAAAATATATGGTTAAAAGCCATCGTCCCGGGGAGCAATTCATTTCGTCCCGTGCATTTTTTTTAAATAATAACAATAACAATGAATAATTTCTAAGTCTTTGTTAGCCGTTTGTGAAGTTTTGTGCTCGTGCGTAACATTCGCTCGCATCCTGTGCATCTCCTGGGGGCAACGCCCCCCCTGTCCTTAAAAGCTAGTGACACCCCTGCTTTAACTTAACTTTAACTTTACACATACAAACTGTAGCACACAAAAAAGCATATTTAATTAAAAAAACGTTATTATGGTCTTACCTTTACTTATAAGTGCGGGAACAGTGGTGTTCGTGTTGGAGGAGTTGTGAATGAATGAAATATGAAATCCGTGCTGCAGTCTGCAGGTGTACCTAATGTTGTGTCCCTGCAGTCGTTCACGGCTCCTCCGGCGCGAGCATTGTTGTTTTTGCACTTTTTGGCTTCTTGTTAAGTGACTATTTTTTGGGTGGATTCGGTCTTGCACGTGGAGGGTTTGGGTGTGGGCTTTGGTTGGTGTGGCGCTCCCGTCGGGGGTTGCATTCTGCGGCGGGGGTGCATTAACCGGCACCAGGAGGCTGGATTACTGCGAGCCTCACACAGTGCGTCTTCGCAGCAGTTTTATGATCGCTCAGCACAAGAAATACGTTACACACATACAGTTGTCTTAAGACTTGTGGCACTCGAACCCGGGTGTGATTTTCGAACATTTTACCGACTTTTCTCACTTTTCTCCTCGCCTTCCCGTGGGACTATGCTGGGCGTGTTTTCGAAATTTTGGGCATCCTGGGACTTGCGCGGCCGGCGGCGGGACTTGTGGGACTGGAATTTTTGGGACTTTTGCCGACTTTTCCAACTTTTATCGCCCCTCCCCGTGGGACTCGGCTGGGTGTGTTACGGACATTTTGGGCATCCCGGGACTTGTGCGGCCATACATAAGGTTTCATGTTAGAGTGTTTTACTTGTTTTAAGTGTTTTGGTCCTAAATGATCTCAGTAAGATATTACAGCTTGTTGCTGAGATTTGATGACCTATATTGAGTAAAACATGCTTGAAACTAGAATATCAACTGTTGCAAAGCTGTGTCATCAACACTCACAAGTATAAAACTACTACTACTAGTCTCACTAATAACAAGTGCACTACTTTATGAGTACTTATGTTCTATTGTTTCATTGAAAATAAAACAGCAAAGTCCATTTGGCTGTCATCTGTTTTAATTATGAGACACAATTGTGTCAAAGTCATGATTTTTTTTTTCATGCTTGAAATAAGAAATTATTACTTTAAAAAAGTAGTTTTATACTTGTGAGTGTTGATGACACAGCTTTGCAACACTTGATATTCTAGTTTCAAGCATGTTTTACTCAATATAGGTCATCAAATCTCAGCAACAAGCTGTAATATCTTACTCAGATCATTTAGGACCAAAACCCTTAAAACAAGTAAAACACTCTAACATAAAATCTTATGTATGGCCGCGCAAGTCCCGGGATGCCCAAAATGTCCGTAACACACCCAGCCGAGTCCCACGGGGAGGGGGGGATAAAAGTTGGAAAAGTCAGCAAAAGTCCCAAAAATTTCCTAAATACCCACCCAGGTTCCAGTCCCACAAGTCCCGCCGCCGGCCTCGCAAGTCCCGGGATGCAAACAATGTCCAAAACTCACCCAGCAAAGTCCCACGGGAAGTGGGGGAGAAAAGTGAGAAGTCGGCAAAAGTCCCCAAAAATGTTCAAAATACCTACCCATGTTCCAGTCCCTTGAGCACAAGTCCCGGGATGCCCAAAATGTCCATAACACACCCAGCCGAGTCCCACGGGGAGGGGGGATAAGGTTGGAAAAGTCAGCAAAAGTCCCAAAAATGTTCAAAATACCTACCCAGGTTCCAGTCCCACATGGAGTGCCACAAGTCTTAAAGGGGAACATTATCACAATTTCAGAAGGGTTAAAACCATTAAAAATCAGTTCCCAGTAGCTTATTTTATTTTTCGAAGTTTTTTTCAAAATTTTTAACATCACGCAATATCCCTAAAAAAAGCTTCAAAGTGCCTGATTTTAACCATCGTTATATACACCCGTCCATTTTCCTGTGACGTCACATAGTGAAGCCAACAAAAACAAACGTAGCGGAAAGAACAGCAAGCTATAGCGACATTAGCTCGGATTCAGACTCGGATTTCAGCGGCTTAAGCGATTCAACAGATTACGCATGTATTGAAACGGATGGTTGTAGTGTGGAGGCAGGTAGCGAAAACGAAATTGAAGAAGAAACTGAAGCTATTGAGCCATATCGGTTTGAACCGTATGCAAGCGAAACCGACGAAAACGACACGACAGCCACGGGAGAAAGCGAGGACGAATTCGGCGATCGCCTTCTAACCAACGATTGGTATGTGTTTGTTTGGCATTAAAGGAAACTAACAACTATGAACTAGGTTTACAGCATATGAAATACATTTGGCAACAACATGCACTTTGAGAGTGCAGACAGCCCATTTCAGGCGCGCTAAGAACATATATTTTTCCACGATTTCAGCACTCAGGTTAACCATACCTAAATAGACACAAAATACTGCATTACACAAGACTACCCGAATGTACTCGAATGATTGAAAAAAATAAATGTTTTTAAGCTAAATTACTGGTAAACACAGTTTATGTATAATAATTTACGTAAAACCGCGAGTAATGAATAAAGTTTTCATCAATTAATATATTCTGTAGACATACCCTCATCCGCTCTCTTTTCCTGAAAGCTGATCTGTCCAGTTTTGGAGTTGATGTCAGCATCTGCTTTAAATGTCGCAGGATATCCACACATTCTTGCCATCTCTGTCGTAGCATAGCTTTCGTCGGTAAAGTGTGCGGAACAAACGACTGACCATTTCGTCGGCTTTCCCCACAGCCTCGTATTTTGAACATATTTCGTCCAATTTCGTGCCACTTTCGCATCTTTGGGCCACTAGTGCATCTTGAATCCGTCCCTGTTCGTGTTGTTACACCCTCCGACAACACACCGACGAAAGTGAGAAATGGCGGATTGCTTCCCGATGTGACGTCATCGCTCCGAGAGCGAATAATAGAAAGGCGTTTAATTTGCCAAAATTCACCCATTTAGAGTTCGGAAAGCGGTTAAAAAAATATAAGGTCTTTTTTCTGCAACATCAAGGTATATATTGACGCTTACATAGGTCTGGTGATAATGTTCCCCTTTAAGACTTGTGGCACTCGAACCCGGGTGTGATTTTTGAACATTTTACCGACTTTTCTCACTTTTCTCCCCGCCTTCCCGTGGGACTTTGCATGGCGCATTTCCGAAATTTTGGGCATCCCGGGACATGCGCAGCCGGCGGCGGAACTTGCGGAACTGGAACCTGGGTAGGTATTTTGAACATTTTTGGGACTTTTGCCGACTTTTCCAACTTTTATCCCCCCTCCCCGTGGGACTCGGCTGGGTGTGTTATGGACATTTTGGGAATCCAGGGACTTGCACGGCCATACATAAGATTTTATGTTAGAGTGTTTTACTTGTTTTAAGTGTTTTGGTCCTAAATGATCTCAGTAAGATATTACAGCTTGTTGCTGAGATTTGATGACCTATATTGAGTAAAACATGCTTGAAACTAGAATATCAACTGTTGCAAAGCTGTGTCATCAACACTCACAAGTATAAAACTACTTTTTTAAAGTAACCACTTCTTATTTCAAGCATGAAAAGAAATTTTTTTTTGACTTTGACACAATTGTGTCTCATAATTAAAACAGATGACAGCCAAATGGACTTTGCTGTTTTATTTGCAATGAAACAATAGAAAATACGTGCTCATATAGTAGTGCACTTGTTATTAGTGAGAATATACTTATTTGAAGGTATTTTGGGGTTCATTGAAGTTAGCTAATTTTACTTGTTTTGAAAAGTCTTGACAAGCCAAATTTTCTTGTTCTATTGGCAGATAATTTTGCTTAGTTCAGGTAAAATACCCCTAATTTTTTGTATTTTTTTGTTCTTGTTTTTTAACACTGACTTTTTGCAGTGTGGAGGTTCTGGACCTCTATCTAGAGTCCGGCAGTGAAAACAGTTCTTGGTGGGGGTGGGCGGAGTCTCTACAGATTTTCTGAGCCCTGGTCAGGCAGCGGCTTTTTGCGATGTGTGGTAGGAACTATCGGGAGCCACAATCCATTTAGAATAAACACGCTGTTTTTGTCTTGACGTCTAGTTTGAGGTAGTGATGTGCGATACACCACTGATTTTCATTCCGATCCGATGCCAAGTAAAAGTCAGCTTGGGATCTGCGATGCCGATCTAACACAGATACTTTGTGCCAATTAACTTGAGTATAAGTTGTGTATTTTCCAATAATAACTAAAAAAAAAAACGGTAAAAATGTAAGAAAAAAAAGAGTAAAACATTTGAAAAAGCTGAATTGTGTTTTTCAACATTTTTTGAGCCAAGGCACATTTTTTTGCTTTGAAAAAATGCGGAGGCACACCACCAGCAGAAATCATTAAACAACAAAACTCAGTTGACAGTAGAAAGTCATTGTCGCAATTGTTGGGTATGACTTTAAACCACAACCAAGCATGCATCACTATAGCTCTTGTCTCAAAGTAGGTGCAATTTTCTTGTTCTATTGGCAGATAATTGTGCTTAGTTCAAATAAAATACCCCTAATTTTGTATTTTTTTCTTTTCTTGTTTTTGAACACTGACTTTTTGCAGTGTGTCCCTGCTTGGCACTCAGCATCAGGGGTTGGAATTGGGGGTTAAATCACCAAAAATAATTTCCTGCTGCTGCTCACTGCTCCCCTCACCTCCCAGGGGGTGAACAAGGGGATGGGTCAAAGGCAGAGGACAAATTTCACCACACCTAGTGTGTGTGTGACAATCATTGGTACTTTAACTTAACTTAAACTTAAAAATGTACCGTAGTAACAATATAAAATACATGTAATATGTACATATACTATGTGTATTATCAGATTTAGATTAGAAAAAAAACACATCATTTTAAGTCGTGGCTAAAGCTGCAGCATCGACTCCTCCACCGCCGGCTTTTTAAAACGCTACACTGCAAAAAGTCAGTGTTCAAAAACAAGACAAAAAAAATACAAAAATGAGGGGTATTTTATTTGAACTCAGCAAAATTATCTGCCAATAGAACAAGAAAATTTGGCTTGTCAAGACTTTCCAAAACAAGTAAAATTAGCTAATCTCAATGAACCCAAAAATACCTTAAAATAAGTATATGCTCACTAATAACAAATGCACTACTTTATGAGTACTTATGTTCTATTGTTTCATTGAAAATAAAACAGCAAAGTCCATTTGGCTGTCATCTGTTTTAATTATGAGACACAATTGTGTCAAAGTCATGATTTTTTTTATTTCATGCTTGAAATAAGAAATTACTACTTTAAAAAAGTAGTTGTATACTTGTGTGTGTTGATGACACAGCTTTGCAACAGTTGATATTCTAGTTTCAAGCATGTTTTACTCAATATAGGTCATCAAATCTCAGCAACAAGCTGTAATATCTTACTGAGATCATTTAGGACCAAAACCCCTAAAACAAGTAAAACACTCTAACATAAAATCTTATGTATGGCCGCGCAAGTCCCGGGATGCCCAAAATGTCCATAACACACCCAGCCGAGTCCCACGGGGAGGGGGGCTACAAGTTGGAAAAGTCGGCAAAAGTCCCAAAAATGTTCAAAATACCTACCCAGGTTCGAGTCCCACAAGTCCCGCCGCCGGCCTCGCAAGTCCCGGGATGCAAACAATGTCCAAAACTCACCCAGCAAAGTCCCACGGGAAGTGGGGGAGAAAAGTGAGAAGTCGGCAAAAGTCCCCAAAAATGTTCAAAATACCTACCCATGTTCCAGTCCCTTGAGCACAAGTCCCGGGATGCCCAAAATGTCCATAACACACCCAGCCGAGTCCCACGGGGAGGGGGGATAAAGTTGGAAAAGTCGGCAAAAGTCCCAAAAATGTTCAAAATACCTACCCAGGTTGGAGTGCCACAAGTCTTAAAACTTGTGGCACTCGAACCTGGGTGTGATTTTTGAACATTTTACCGACTTTTCTCACAAGTCTTAAGACTTGTGACACTCCATGTGGGACTGGAACCTGGGTAGGTATTTTGAAAATTTTTGGGACTCCTTTGCACTATTGCTGGATGTGTTTTGGAGATTTGGACAAAAATAGTTTCAAGCATGTATCTTATGTATGGCCGTGCTAGTCCCGGGATGCCCAAAATGTCCATAACACACCCAGCCGAGTCCCACGGGGAGGGGGTATAAAAGTTGGAAAAGTCGGCAAAAGTCCCCAAAATTTTCTAAATACCTACCCAGGTTCCAGTCCCACAAGTCCCGCCGCCGGCCAGGATGCCCAAAATTTCAAAAACGTGCCCAGCAAAGTCCCACGGGAAGGCGGGGAGAAAAGTGAGAAAAGTCGGTAAAATGTTCAAAAATCACACCCGGGTTCGAGTGCCACAAGTCTTAAGACTTGTGGCACTCCATGTGGGACTAGAACCTGGGTAGGTATTTTGAACATTTTGGGACTTTTACCGACTTTTCCAACTTTTATCCCCCCTCCCCGTGGGACTCGGCTGGGTGTGTTATGGACATTTTGGGAATCCCAGGACTTGCGCGGCCGGCGGCGGGACTTGTGGGACTGGAACCTGGGTAGGTACTTTGAACATTTTTGGGGACTTTTGCCGACTTTTCTCACTTTTCTCCCCCACTTCCCGTGAGACTTTGGTGGGTGCGTTTTGGACATTTTTTGCATCCCGGGACTTGTGCGGCTTGCGGCGGGACTCGTGGGACTGGAACCCGGGGAGGTATTTTGGACAAAATTGGAACTTTTCACCGTTTTGGTCGCCTTTTCCCCCTCTTCTTCCCTGCCTTCCTGCGCACCATAGCTGGGTTTGTTTTGGACATTTGGACAAAAATAGTTTCAAGCATGTTTTACTCAATATAGGTCATCAAATCTCAGCAACAAGCTGTAATATCTTACTGAGATCATTTAGGACCGAAACACTTAAAACAAGTAAAACACTCTAACATAAAATCAAGTCCCGGGATGCCCAAAATGTCCATAACACACCCAGCCGAGTCCCACGGGGATGGGGGGATAAAAGTTGGAAAAGTCGGCAAAAGTCCCAAAAATGTTCAAAATACCTACCCAGGTTCCAGTCCCACGAGTCCCGCCGCCGGCTAAGATGCCCAAAATTTCGAAACCGTGCCCAGCAAAGTCCCACGGGAAGGCGGGGAGAAAAGTGAGAAAAGTCGGTAAAATGTTCAAAAATCACACCCGAGTGCCACAAGTCTTAAGACTTGTGGCACTCGAACCGGGGTGTGATTTTTGAACATTTTTGAACATTTTACCGACTTTTCTCACAAGTCTTAAGACTCTTGACACTCCATGTGGGACTGGAACTTGGGTAGGTATTTTGAATCTTTTTGGGACTTTTGCCAACTTTTCCAACTTTTATCCCCCCTCCCCGTGGGACTCGGCTGGGTGTGTTATGGACATTTTGGGCATCCCAGGACTTGCGCGGCCGGCGGTGGGACTTGTGGGACTGGAACCTGGGTAGGTACTTTGAACATTTTTGGGGACTTTTGCCGACTTTTCTCACTTTTCTCCCCCACTTCCCGTGGGACTTTGCTGGGTGCGTTTTGGACATTTTTTGCATCCCGGGACTTGTGCGGCCGGCGGCGGGACTCGTGGGACTGGAACCCGGGGAGGTATTTTGGACAAAATTTGAACTTTTCACCGTTTTGGTCGCCTTTTCCCCCTCTTCTTCCCTGCCTTCCTGTGCACCATAGCTGGGTTTGTTTTGGACATTTGGACAAAAATAGTTTCAAGCATGTTTTACTCAATATAGGTCATCAAATCTCAGCAACAAGCTGTAATATCTTACTGAGATCATTTAGGACCGAAACACTTAAAACAAGTAAAACACTCTAACATAAAATCAAGTCCCGGGATGCCCAAAATGTCCATAACACACCCAGCCGAGTCCCACGGGGATGGGGGGATAAAAGTTGGAAAAGTCGGCAAAAGTCCCAAAAATGTTCAAAATACCTACCCAGGTTCCAGTCCCACGAGTCCCGCCGCCGGCCAAGATGCCCAAAATTTCGAAAGCGTGCCCAGCAAAGTCCCATGGGAAGGCGGGGAGAAAAGTGAGAAAAGTCGGTAAAATGTTCAAAAATCACACCCGAGTGCCACAAGTCTTAAGACTTGTGTGATTTTTGAACATTTTACCGACTTTTCTCACAAGTCTTAAGACTCTTGACACTCCATGTGGGACTGGAACTTGGGTAGGTATTTTGAATCTTTTTGGGACTTTTGCCAACTTTTCCAACTTTTATCCCCCCTCCCCGTGGGACTCGGCTGGGTGTGTTATGGACATTTTGGGCATCCCAGGACTTGCGCGGCCGGCGGTGGGACTTGTGGGACTGGAACCTGGGTAGGTACTTTGAACATTTTTGGGGACTTTTGCCGACTTTTCTCACTTTTCTCCCCCACTTCCCGTGAGACTTTGCTGGGTGCGTTTTGGACGTTTTTTGCATCCCGGGACTTGTGCGGCCTGCGGCGGGACTCGTGGGACTCGTGGGACTGGAACCCGGGAAGGTATTTTGGACAAAATTGGAACTTTTCACCGTTTTGGTCGCCTTTTCCCCCTCTTCTTCCCTGCCTTCCTGTGCACCATAGCTGGGTTTGTTTTGGACATTTGGACAAAAATAGTTTCAAGCATGTTTTACTCAATATAGGTCATCAAATCTCAGCAACAAGCTGTAATATCTTACTGAGATCATTTAGGACCGAAACACTTAAAACAAGTAAAACACTCTAACATAAAATCAAGTCCCGGGATGCCCAAAATGTCCATAACACACCCAGCCGAGTCCCACGGGGATGGGGGGATAAAAGTTGGAAAAGTCGGCAAAAGTCCCAAAAATGTTCAAAATACCTACCCAGGTTCCAGTCCCACGAGTCCCGCCGCCGGCCAAGATGCCCAAAATTTCGAAACCGTGCCCAGCAAAGTCCCACGGGAAGGCGGGGAGAAAAGTGAGAAAAGTCGGTAAAATGTTCAAAAATCACACCCGAGTGCCACAAGTCTTAAGACTTGTGTGATTTTTGAACATTTTTGAACATTTTACCGACTTTTCTCACAAGTCTTAAGACTCTTGACACTCCATGTGGGACTGGAACTTGGGTAGGTATTTTGAATCTTTTTGGGACTTTTGCCAACTTTTCCAACTTTTATCCCCCCTCCCCGTGGGACTCGGCTGGGTGTGTTATGGACATTTTGGGCATCCCAGGACTTGCGCGGCCGGCGGTGGGACTTGTGGGACTGGAACCTGGGTAGGTACTTTGAACATTTTTGGGGACTTTTCTCACTTTTCTCCCCCACTTCCCGTGAGACTTTGGTGGGTGCGTTTTGGACATTTTTTGCATCCCGGGACTTGTGCGGCCGGCGGCGGGACTCGTGGGACTGGAACACGGGGAGGTATTTTGGACAAAATTGGGACTTTTCACCATTTTGGCCGCCTTTTCCCCCTCTTCTTCCCCGCCTTCCTGTGCACCATTGCTGGGTGTGTTTTGGACAGTTGGACAAAAATAGTTTCAAGCATGTTTTACTCAATATAGGTCATCAAATCTCAGCAACAAGCTGTAATATCTTACTGAGATCATTTAGGACCAAAACACTTAAAACAAGTAAAACACTCTAACATAAAATCTGCTTAGTGAGAAGAATTATCTTATCAGACAGAAAATAAGCAAATATCACCCTTATTTGAGATATTTAATCTTATTTAGATTTCAGTTTTTGCAGTGTAAAAAGGATGGAAAGTGTAGGGATGGAAATGATAATGCAGGTATAAAGTAGACTAAAAATGTACCGTACTAACAATATAAAATATATGTAATATTTACGTATACTATGTGTATTATCAGATTTAGATTAGAAAAAAACACAGAATTTTAAGTCGACTCCTCCACCGCTGGCTTTTTAAAAACGCTATGTGGACACACGACGATATTTTTCGAACAAAGAGTAAAGTTTGTTGCCTTTGGCCTACTTCTTTTTTCCCCCTCTCTCTCTCTCTTTTAATCCCTTTTCTTCATCCTTTCCCTCGTCTCTCGTCCTATTCCCCCGCGCTCTCTCTCTTTCCATCTTACACTCCATTCAACCGTGCAGCGCTAGCGTGTCGTTACATGAACACACCAGTCGCCTGTGTATGGCTGCATGTGTGTGTGTGTGTGTGTGTGTGTGTGGAGGAGGAGAGGAAAAATGAGCAAGTGCAATGAAAGGTGAACGTGAATGTGAGTAATATATGAGATGATGTACGGAATTAGCTATCTAATTCCACTTGAAAGATAGGCATTTCAATTGGAATATAAAACGGGAACATGTCATTCCATATTGCATACGTCACCTACGGAGCCCCTAAAGGGACATGGGGGATTTTTATTTTTTTTATTTTTTTTATTTTTTTTATTTTTAGACACAATATACAAGATACATGACTAAAAAAAAAATAAAATAAAAAAAAAATTTTTTTTTAATTTTTTTTATAACTTTATAAAAAGTTTCTCGTGCGCACAAGATACATGTCTTAAAAAAAAAGAAAAAAAAAAGGAAAAAAATTGTAAAAAAAAAATTCCATATTGCATACGTCACCTACGGAGCCCCTAAAGGGACATGGGGGAATTTTTTTTATTTTTTCCTTTTTATTTATTTTTTTTTTTTTTTAGACATGTATCTCGTGCGCACAAGATACATGACTAAAAAAAAATATATATATACATATATATATTTTTTTTATTTTTTTTATAACTTTATAAAAAGTTTCTCGTTTTTTTTTTTTTTTTTTTTAAGACATGTATCTCGTGCGCACGAGAAACTTTTTATAAAGTTATAAAAAAAATAACTTTTTTTTTTTTTTTTTTTTTTTTTACACATGTATCTTGTGCGCACGAGATAATGTCTAAAAAAAAAAAATACAAAATAAAAAATACAAAATAAATTTTTATTGCGCACAAGATACATGTGTAAAATAAAAAAAATTAAAAAATTGTATTTTTCTATTTTTTTTATAACTTTATAAAAAGTTTCTCGTGCGCACGAGATACATGTCTAAAAAAAATAAATAAATAAATAAATTGTAAAAAAAAAAATTCCCCCATGTCCCTTAGGGGCTCCGTACAATTGGAATATAAAATGGGAACATGTCATTCTATATTGCATATGTCACGGGACATGGGGGAATTTTTTTTATTTTTTTTTTATTTTTTTTTAGACATGTATCTCGTGCGCACAAGATTCATGTCTAAAAAAAAAAAATATATATATATATATATATATATATATATATATATATATATATATTTTTTTTTTTAATTTTATTTATTTATTTATTTTTTATAACTTTATAAAAAGTTTTTCGTGCGCACAAGATACATGTCTTAAAAAATAAATAAATAAATAAATAAAAAAATTGTAAAAAAAAAAATCCCCCATGTCCCCTTAGGGGACTTATTATCGAGGCCCAGTACTCCCCCGAGCTCGAGCTGAGCTTTTAGGTTGACTAACCATAATTTTGTAAGTGTCTCTTGGACATGTTTTAGGGGATTGCACTTTCCAGTTGGAAGCACCTAATCTTTGGAATAGGCGCTTAAAAAAAAAAAAAAAAAAAAAAAAAAAAAAAGTTGGAGGTATCTGGGTTCTGCAGACCCCTCAAAAGAAGCTAAGACCCATTCCCTCAGACATATTTCTCAACTATTGGCGTCTGTTACCCTTCGGTGGTTCGAAATGAATCTTCACTCACAGGAGCACGTTTGTCTCTACGAAATTGTCACTTGGACTTCCTTTTATTGTCATTAAAATTTGAACTTTACAGTACAGATGAGAACGAAATTGCATTGCATTAGCTGGTGGTAGTGCGGGATAAATGAGCAATAAGGAGCAGATATAAATAAATAGATTACTGCACTGCAAAAAGTCAGCGTTCAAAAACAAGAAAAAAAATATACAAAAATTAGGGGTATTTTATTTGAACTAAGCAACATTATCTGCCAATAGAACAAGAAAATTTGGCTTGTCAAGACTTTCCAAAACAAGTAAAATTAGCTAATCTCAATGAACCCAAAAAATACCTTAAAATAAATATATTCTCACTATGAATGTCCGATAATGGCTTTTTTGCCGATATCCGATATTCCGATATTGTCCAACTCTTAATTACCGATACCGATATCAACTGATACCGATATATACAGTCGTGGAATTAACACATTATTATGCCTAATTTGGACAACCAGGTATGGTGAAGATAAGGTCCTTTAAAAAAAAAAAAAAAAAAATACAATTAAATAAATAAATTAAAAACATTTCCTTGAATAACAAAGAAAGTAAAACAATATAAAAACAGTTAAATAGAAAATAATAATTAATGAAAATGAGTAAAATTAACTGTTAAAGGTTAGTACTATTAGTGGACCAGCTTATGTGTGCTTACGGACTGTATCCCTTGCAGACTGTATTGATATATATTGATATATAATGTAGGAACCAGAATATTAATAACAGAAAGAAACAACCCTTTTGTGTGAATGAGAGTAAATGGGGGAGGGAGGTTTTTTGGGTTGGTGCACTAATTGTAAGTGTATCTTGTGTTTTTATGTTGATTTAATAAAAAAACAAAAACAAAACAAACAAAAAAACGATACCAAAAATAAAAAAAACGTAACCGATAATTTCCGATATTACATTTTAAAGCATTGGACATCTCTAATTCTCACTAATAACAAGTGCACTTTTCTTGGTAGCAAAAAAAAAAAAAGAGACCTTTTTGCTCAATATGTTGAAAAATATTCTTAAATGAAGTAAATGCTAGTGCCATTATCTTGACATAATGATATGCGCTCGGCATTACATTTCTTGAAACCAGCAAACTTATACTAAAAACTAATTTATTGTTCTTAATGGAAAGGCAACAAGGCAAGCGCTTGTTACTCTCGGGGTCTCCTAGCCGCTCAGGCAAATCATATTGTCTAAAAATGCATTTTTCCATGGATAACATGACATCATCGCGCCAAGTGCATGCTCTTTCAGTCAATTAGTGCGCATATATATATAAAAAAAATTTAATTGTAATTTTGAGGAATTTCTCTGAATGTGCATGAACTATTTCTGTTCAAAATTGTTTGAAATGTTAAATGTTTAAATATTAACAGTCAGTTTACTGTACTGTGCCAACTGTACTACTATATGAGTACATATTTTCTATTGTTTCATTGATAAATAAAACAGCAAAGTCCATTTGGCTGTCATCTGTTTTAATTATGAGACACAATTGTGTCAAAGTCATGATTTTTTTTAATTTCATGCTTGAAATAAGAAATTATTACTTTAAAAAAGTAGTTCTATACTTGTGAGTGTTGATGACACAGCTTTGCAACAGTTGATATTCTAGTTTCAAGCATGTTTCACTCAATATAGGTCATCAAATCTCAGCAACAAGCTGTAATATCTTACTGAGATCATTTAGGACCAAAACACTTAAAACAAGTAAAACACTCTAACATAAAATCTGCTTAGTGAGAAGAATTATCTTATCAGACAGAAAATAAGCAAATATCACCCTTATTTGAGATATTTCATCTTACTTAGATTAGTGTGTACGGATAAATATATTGCACTTTTGCATATGCATCCACGTTTATGGATGTATGTTATATTGTCTTTATATTCCAGCGAGTTAATCCGTTTTTTGAGGGTGGGAATTGAAGGGATTATTATGATGCGTTCAAAAATCTGATGGCCTGAGGGAAGAAGCTGTTACAGAACCTGCACTGCAAAAACTGAAATCTAAGTAACCATTAGTGTGCCGTGAGACACAGTCTGGTGTGCCATGGGAGATTTTGTAATTTCACCTAATTGGGTTAAAAATATTTTTTGCAAACCAGTAATTATAATATGCAAATAATGTGTTGTTGTTGTTGAGTGTCTGTGCCGTCTAGAGATCGGCAGACTTACCACGTTATACTCTTCCATATCAGTAGGTGGCAGTTGCTTTGTAGATGTCGGAAACAGCAGGAGGCAGGGTGCAGGTAAAAAGGTGTCTAATGCCATACTAGCCAACTTTCCCGGATTTTCCGGGAGACTCCCGAAATTCAGCGCCTCTCCCGAAAACCTCCCGGGACAAATTTTCTCCCGAAAATCTCCCGAAATTCAAGCGGACCTGAGTGACGTGTCGACAGCCTGTTTTCACGTCCGCTTTCCCACAATATAAACAGCGTGCCTGCCCAATGACGTTATAACTGTAGAATGATCGAGGGCGAGTTCTTGGTTTCTTATGTGGGTTTATTGTTAGGCTGTTTCATTAACGTCCTCCCAGCGCGGAAACAACACACAACAACAGCAGTCACGTTTTCGTCTACCGTAAAGCAGTTCGTCTGCCGTAAACAGCAATGTTGTGACACTCTTAAACAGGACAATACTGCCATCTACTGTACATGCATATGTGACAATAACATCTAGGGCTTTTAGAGAGGGCAGTGCACAACTGCGCACACAACAAGGAGACGAAGCAGAATGCATCATCAGAGAGGGCGTTCAGCATGGTTAGAAAAATAGTGACAGAGAATAGAACAAGGATGGACAATTCAACCCTTAACTCAACAATGAGTAGATGAGTGTTATGTGTGTGTAAATGTGTAAATAAATGAACAGTGAAATTCAAGTATTTCTCTTATATATATATATATATATATATATATATATATATATAGCTAGAATTCACTGAAAGTATTTCTTATATATATGAAATACTTGACTCCTCCCCTCTTAACCACGCCCCCCCCCCCACCTCAAGGTTGGCAAGTATGCTAATGCTTAAACCAAAAATAAACAAAAGGTGAGTGCCGCTAAGAAAATGCATTTAAGCTTAGGGAAGGCTATGCAGAACGAAACTAAAACTGAACTGGCTACAAAGTAAACAAAAACAGAATGCTGGACGACAGCAAAGACTTACTGTGGAGCAAAGACGGGGTCCACAAAGTACATCCGAACATGACATGACAATCAACGATGTCCCCACGAAGAAGGATAAAAACAACTGAAATATTCTTGATTGCTACAACAAAGCAGGTGTGGGGAATATCGCTCTAAGGAAGACATGAAACTGCGACAGGAAAATACCAACAAAAGAGGAAAAGCCACCAAAATAGGAGCGCAAGACAAGAACTAAAACACTACACACAGGAAAACAGCAAAAAACTCCAAATAAGTCACAGCGTGATGTGACAGGTGGTGACAGTACACCTACTTTGAGACAAGAGCTATAGTGATGCATGCTGGGTTATGGTTTAAAGTCATATCCAACAATTGCGACAACGACTTTTTACTGTCAACTGACTTTCATTTTTTTAATGATTTCTGCTGGTGGTGTGCCTCCGCATTTTTTCAATGAAAAAAATGTGCTTTGGCTCAAAAAAAGGTTGAAAAACACTGGCCTAGTGGTGAGAATGTCCGCCCTGAGATCGGTAGGTCGTGAGTTCAAACTCCGGCCGAGTCATACCAAAGACTATAAAAATGGGACCCATTACCTCCCCGCTTGGCACTCAGCATCACGGGTTGGAATTGGGGGTTAAATCACCAACAATGATTCACGGGCGCGGCCACCGTTGCCGCTCACTGCTCCCCTCACCTCCCAGGGGGTGGAAGAAGGGTGATGGGTGAAATGCAGAGGGTAATTTTGTGTGACTACCAGTGGTACTTTAATAAGTAGTTCATTTAAGGCCGAAAAAGAAAACAATTTTGCAAAATCAAGGGTTGGAATTGGGGGGATAAATCACCAGAAACGATTCACGGGCGCGGCCACCACTGCCGCTCACTGCTCCCCTCACCTCCCAGGGGGTGGAACAAGGGTGATGGGTGAAATGCAGAGGGTAATTTTGTGTGACTACCAGTGGTACTTTAATAAGTAGTTCATTTAAGGCCGAAAAAGAAAACAATTTTGCAAAATCAAGGATTGGAATTGGGGGATAAATCACCAAAAACGATTCA